>NW_016690183.1:10343081-10658949 GCF_001604755.1 Lepidothrix coronata
AGGGACAGCATTGTATATAAAAGAGGGGTTGGACTGTACAGTGCTTGCTGTTGGGGACAACATGGTTAAGAGCATCTGGGTAAGGGTTAGAGGAAAAGCTAATAGAGTGGATGCTGCTGTGGGAGTCTATAGATGACTCAGCCAGGACGATGACACCACTGTATTATTCTATAAGGCATTAAGGGAAATCTGTAGATCAGTTGCTCTTATTCTTACGGGAGATTTCAGTTTCTCATATTTTAACTGGGATTACGATACAGCAAATGTAAGTCTAGGAAATTCCCAGAGCATGTTGAGGATAAGTTTTTGATATGAGGTCTAAGGGAGCAGGCTAGAAGAGGTAGCCTCCTAAACCTGTCATTTGTCAACAGAAATGGTCTCATGGGTGAGATGATAATTGGTGGCTGTCTTGGCCACAAGTCATTATGAAATGCTTGATTTTAAAATCTTTGATATAAGAAAAACTGTCAGCAGATCTTCTGCCTTGGGTTTTGGAAGAGCAGACTACAGGCTGCTTGAAAAACTAATTAGTAAGGTTCCCTGAGAATCTGCTTTCAAGGATAATGGGGTCCATGAATGCTGGTTGCTTTTTAAGAACCGTCTTTAAGAGTGCAGGAGCAGGCAATTACAATGTTTCAAATGTCAAGCAAGCAGGGCAGAAGCCCGGCTTGGCTGAACAGGGGACTCCTTTTGGAGTTTTGGCAGAAAATGAAAGTGTATGTACCTTTGGAAGCAAGTTCAGGCTATACAGGAGGACTGCAGAGATGCTGTTCGTTATTGTAGGGAGAAAATTTGTATGGCCAAAGGTCAATTGGAGTTGAAGCTTGTCAGTACTGTTGTGGTTAACAAAAAAAAAGCTCCTTAAAAAAATGTGTTAACAATGAAAGAGTCACTAAAGTAAACATTGATCTGTCACTTGATGAAGTCGATCACCTCAAAAATATGGATGAAGATAAAGCAGGGACATTTAATGTCTTCTTTGCCTTGGTCTTTAACACTGATGGACCCTGGCACTGCTAAAGTTGGAGGCCTGAAACTGGGGGAGTGATAAGCTCCCAGCTGACTTTGAACTGGTATAGGATTTGCTGCTGCATCTGAATGCTCAGAAATATATGGGACACAATGGGAGTCATCCCAGGGTACTGAAAGAGTTGGTCAATGTTACTGAGAGACCTCTCTGTTATTTAGCAAAAATCTTGGGATTCTGGAGAGGTCCTAGTCAACTGGAAACTAGAAAATGTTGTTCCAATTCTCAAGAAGGGTAAGAAAGAAGACCCTGATAATTATAGGCCTGTCAACCTCACTTTGGGGCCTGGTAAAACTATAGAAAGGTTTATTCTGGGAGTTACTGAAAATGCTACTTGAAAGACAATGCAGTCATCGGTCAAACTCGACATGTGTTCATTAAGGGAAAGTTATGCTAACTTAATATCCTTTTATATGACGAGGTTATCCTCCTAGTGGAGAAAGGAAAGGCATTGGATGCGATTTCTTTTTTTTTTCTATTTTTAATTTTAGCAAAGCTTTTGATACTATCTCTCACAATATCCTTCTGGACAAAATGTCCAGCATACAGCTAGACACGTACACAATATGGTAGGTGAACAATTAGCTGAAGAGTTGGGCTCAGAGAGTTGTAATAATTGGATAGCATCTGGCTGGCAGCCATTCACTAGTGGTGTTCCCCAGGGCTTCATTTTAGGGCCATTTCCCTTTAGTGCTTTTATCAGTGACCCAGACATAGGAGTTCACTGCACAGTAAGTTTGCCGATAGTACTAAATTAGAAGAAGCTGTTGATTCCCTCGTGGGTAGAGATTCCTTACAGAGAGATCCTGATATATTAGAGAGCTGGGCAACCACCAAGTGTATAAATTTAACAAGAACAAATGCTGCATTCTGTGCCTAGGAGAGAGTAATTCTGGATGTGTGTATAGATGGGGAAAGAAGAGTTAAGCCTTTCAGAAAGAGATCTTGGGGTTTTTGTTGATGGTAATCTCAATATGAATCAATAATGTGTCTTGATGCCCCAAAGGACCAACCCTATCCTGAGATGCATTAAGCACAATGTAGCTAACGAGTCAAAATAAGTGATTGTATAACTATACTCAGTGTTGGTGTGTCCTCACCTCCAAGTATTGTGTGCAGCTTTACGCTCCATAATATAGGAAGGATGGAAAAGTACAAGAATATGTCTGAAGGCATGCAACCAAACTAAACCATCCAAAGATGGAGAGAGGACTAGAGGGCATGACTCAGGTTCTGAGGATACTAAGTTTGTTCGGCTTAGAAAACAGGAGGCTGAAGGGTGACCTCCCTTGCTGTCCAGTACTCGCTTATGATGGGGAGCAGAGAGGGAGATGCTGGTATCTTCTTTCTGGTGTCCAGTTACAGCATGAGACCAAATGGCTTAAAGCTGTGTCAGGGGAAGTTCAGGTTGGACATTAGGATAAAGTTCCTCACTGAGATGATGGCCAAGTACTGGAATAGGCTCCCTAGGGAAGTGATCATAGTCCCAAGACTGTTATGTTCAAGAAGTGTTTGGACAAGGGTTTTGATATGCAATTTAATTTGTATTGTTGCTCTGCATGGAGTTGGACTCAACAATCCCCATAGGTTCTTTCTATGATTCTGAGTCGTAGCTTGACTCCGAATTTTTAAGCCTCTGGTATGGTGGAGCAAAAAAGAAAATGGCCAAAGTGTTAATATGCAGATTTTGTTTTTTAGTGGCTTAATTACAGCTGGAATGGAGGGAAAGAGCACAGGGTTTTAACAAGGTATTCTATCAGTTGAAATTGTGTGTACCCATAAATCTATGCAGGGAAGCCTGAGACCTTTTGAAGTAAACCTGTTATTATTTCTGTAATTTAGATATTATGGGCATACTACATATAGAGAGCAAGCATGTGGGTCAAATTTTACCTGCTTCTAATATGAACAACCCAGAGTTTACTTACTTGTTTATTCCATGAAGGTGACTTTGGTCTACTTCTTGCATTTCTCATTTACTACTGAGATTGTCAGTGTTTTTTACCTTTGCTGCCTAGAGCTGGAGAGTTCCTCAGATAGTATTTTATAGCATGTGTTTCTACCCATATCTCTGAATTTGTACGTTAGAGCACCTCAAGGGCAAATTTCCACGCTGTGGACCCAAATGTCATTCAGGTACAGAGGACACTTAATCAAGCCTCTAAATGGGGTTCAGCATGTGCACAACCATTGCACAGGCATTGCTGCTTTGTCCCTGTGTAGAAGACGGGGAAATACTAATTCAGTGGCAAACAGCTCTGGATACAGATAGGGGAGCTATATGGGAAGAAGTGTGTGGTATTCACAGCTCAAGAACACCCAACAGCATACAGCCAGGCTTTTGGTCAGCAAGCCTCTAATTTAACACAGCTACAGAGGTTGGGGACCTCTTAAAATAATAGTGCAAATGAAAGCTGGGTTTTCCTAATGCCAGCTATAGGCAAGGTCATTCTCTGAGGAAGGCATTACTGGAGAAATCAAACAAGAGTGCCGTTGGACTCGGCAAAGCTCAGGGGACAGGTTTGTGGGAATACTTGCCCATGGAGCGCAGCAGTAGAGCTGCACCAGATCCTTTTCCTGATGCTGCAGGGAAGGAAGGCTCTTTTTTGCCTGCTTTTTTATGAGGTTTTCAAGTAGCAATTGATGCAAAGGCTGATCTTGGCTGAATTTGCAACTAAAAACAGATAGAAAAACCTACAGGCAGAGATTGCCCTCTACTAAATGTTAAGTAAAAATGAAGGTTTGGAAGAATGCATACTAGCGTGTGTCTTAGACGAAAGTTTCTCATGTTTCTACTCACAAAGTTTAGAGCAGTATTCTCCTCTTCCCCCTCAAAAATAAAATACAAAGACATGCTAAAGTGGGATAGTCCCCAACACAAACTACTGGGCAATACCTTCTGCAACACCAATGTTTTGGGAGGCTTAACAGTTTAGCTATGTGTGTGTTAGCCACACAGTGCTATTATCCAGCTAGGAATTTTTTTATCATTATAGATGATGATACATGTACATGTACCCAAAGTGCTAGCACATCCATCATGATGCATTTTGCTCTCTATGGCTTTTTATTTTATTTTCTCAAAATAAAGACTGCATATTTGGTTTCAGATTAGAAATCAGCTTTGAGAGAAGATTGATGTTTTTAGCAGATCTTGGTATTTTATGATATTTACAAGGCACAGAAAAGTGCAAAATGAAAACAATGTGACAATAGCTTTTCTCAAGTAGCACAAATAATTAAATGGAAGTAAAGTTCTTCATAGTGCCCTTGCAAAAAAATGTCTTTTTTTTTTTTGTGAGGTAATTATGGATTTTCATGAGCACTCCTTGCTAATCGGGTTTAATGACACTAAACCCAAACCACATTATAGTTATTTGCCAAGGCTGTGTTGGAGACATGCTGCATTAACCCAAAAGAACAAAGCACAGAGATGACAGCAACAAGAATAAGAGTGAAAAGAAAAAAAGGAAAGAGTAGAGAAGCAGGATTGTTATCACCTGTGACTCTACCTCCTGCACAGTGGCAGTGGCACAACACTAGAGAAACAGGCGCTGATAGAATTAATGACAGATAGCATTATCCTTGAATTTTTGTGGGAATTTAAGGCACTGTGGAAAAAATATTTACTCTTAATTTTATTTTTTTTATTACAAAGTCTAGCTGATTTAGCTAATAGAAAACCTGTGTATTGTATGGTTGCATTATTTTAGTATAACGTGCTATTAATTCTTACTCGCTAAGAATTCAGTTGTTCAGTACCAGGGGTCATGACTGAGCCTCAATCACAAGCTCACAAGGTGAAGAGAAAGGTTAGGGATTTGAGGCATGGAGGAAATACCTACAGGAAACTGACAGTAAAATCTCCCACCTCTGGTGATGTGTAAGGCTTCAGCAAATGGACATGAAATGGTAACACTAGATCAATTATACTGACCATTGGGAGGACTAAAAGGCACGGTGCAGCCCTTGGCAAGTCTCATCCATCTGGGAAATTCTTTGTTTCTGATCTCTGCAGATCTGTTGTGTCTGCTGAGGACAGCATATAACAACAGTAAATACCAGTGTGGGTTGCCCACTTTCTTCCACACTCTCTTGCATTTACCTCTGTGTAAAAACATTTACCTCTGCATAAAAACACATGCATTTCATATTTGTTGGGGCTGAATAAATGTTATCTGTCACCTAAAGTATTAGGTACTGTCTCTGTGGAAAAGTAATGCTTTAAAAAATCAGTAATAATGGAGCCAGATTTTCTTTTTTTATTACTGTTGTTGTTGTTAGTTGTTTTTTTTTTATTATTATTTTTCCTCTAGAAAACCTTGTAGGTAATATAATTCACATGTTTTTCTCCTATCTGGATAATAATTTTGCAAAGTCTGTACATATATGCTGCACGCTAAATACAGAAATAATAGGAATTTCACTCAGCTGAGGAAGGGGTATGATCAAGTTTGAAGTATCTTAACGTTCATACATGGAACATACTTTTACATATATGCACCTTCTTAGTCCTGGTAAGAAAATAAGACAACACACTGACACATTTTATCCATTTTGCTATTTTGTCGTGTGTACTTATTACTTAAAACTCTCCTTGGCATCCTTAATACATACTGTGGGGGATAACATCAATTACCTTATGAATTTCCCTCTGCTATAATTTTGCTTTCTAACCTCCATAACAGACCATGAACACTTCATGAGTAATTAGTACATGAGTTATTTGGGGTATTGTAAAGTATTAACTGACTGTAACTATTGTCTTTTGGCACTACATATCTCTCACAAATGGGGATGTTATCAAGGATATCATCAATCTTTTCTTTGTGGTTCAGAAAAGGAATCCATTTTCTTTGATAAAAGACCTATTGGTCTTTGTGATCTATAAATCATTCTTTCCAAAGAAGCCCTTTGAAACACCAATTCAAGGTATTCTCACTTTATAGATTTTTCTAGGGATGGAAGATAATCCCTGTGCCTATCAAAAAGGAAAATCTGTACTATTTTTCATTGAATTTTGCAACTTTAGCAGGAGCTCTCTAAAGGCCCAATATTGCCATCTCTAGCCTTGTGTCCTGCATGAAGTTAGAGCTTTTGTGTCAAAATAGCATTTCTCTGATGTCCGAGTCTGAGATGACCAAATTAAACCCAGGATACTATAAGACAGCATTCCTTACAGCACTAAAAAATCCTTAGCCCTGTTAATGAGAAACACTGACATTTTGTGTGTGTGTGGTTTTTTGTTTGTTTGTGTGTGTTTGGCTTTGTTTTCCACCCCTAGAAAACTGCTTTAGGGACCCTTCTGAAGCAGTTCTTCTATCAGAGGCCTTTCATCCAACTCAGTTTGAACATATATTATTTTCTGTAAAAATACTTGATATTACAGGAACTTGTTATGGATGTACCTGCCTGTATAAAGATTATAAGCCAGTACTTGATAACTGTGTGATCCTCAGCTGAAGAGAAGATTGCCAGGTGTCAGTGTCACTATGCCATTGCACTCCTGCAGTGGTGTGTATGGCGTTGTGGGTCTTCTGGTTTTGTTCTTCATTTTAATTCTAAAAGCATTCATATTTTCAAGACTTTTGTTACTCTATGAAGGATAGAAACTTTTCTTTATGTAATCTGAAAACTTCACCCATAACTTTAAAGAAAATGCCACATAGTGTAAAAATGCCAGAAAAAATTACCAGGGGAGACAACAAAGGAGTCACAGGGTGGCTGCCTGTTCAGTGGTATAAGAAATAAGCAGCACTTAAATGTGCAGAGTTTATCATTCCTTGGAGGCCTTCAGGAACCTGCTGTACACACTAAATAATAATAAACAATGTAGCTCTTCTACATAATCCTTTCTGTTTCTAATCTACTAGGTTATTCCTGCAGTGGCATATTGTTTGCAGTATTTATCTCAAGGTATTGTTATTGAGCTCTATTGTGCAAAGAAAATGAATTTATCTGCATGAAACTACAATATTGGAGAGGCATTATATGGCTGCATTTACAGTTTCCTTCTGCTTAGTGATTATACTGTATCTCCCCCCCCCCAGTTTATCTTTTGGCTGGCTCAGAACAGCAGGATATTTGGTGTGGGCTGTGAAACAGATTTAAGAAGTCAAAAGTACTTTTAATCCAGTCCTAACCTCTTCAGTCCATAACCTGCCTATGGAAATAATATTATGTTCCCCCCCTTTCTTTTTTTTCATAGCTTTCTCACAGGGATTTCATCAATCTGTACTTTAAGCATTCCCAAAGAAGTGAGGACAGTCATTAGAAGAGGGGAGAAGGGTGGTGTTGGGGGAAACCTACTGAAATTGCATCCTCAGTAAAGCTAAACACCATAGTCCTAAAGGGTGAGAAAGAGACCAAGATCTGGATTTAGCTGGAGGCAACACAGGAGGGATGGGGTGTTATGGCAAACATGTTCCTCAGTGTATATTTCCTGCTGTGAGGGAAATGTGAGGATTGAAGGCTTGTTCAAAGAGCCGAGCCTTCACAACACACTTGTCTCATCTAAAACTGTGTAACAAAGAGTAAGAAGCTTCTTAGATCTGATCCTAGGATGAGAGAATAAAAGAGAAAAATCACACATCTATTTCTGTTCACTTGTCCTTCACGACATTAGAAATGGGGCGGTTGTTTTTTAGATTTCAGTAAGTCAACTATTTCTTTGCTTTTTACTTGGTTTTTATTAATGGTGGTGTCAAGGTAACCAACAACTACCAAAGCTTGGTGCTGTTCCCATCAGCTTTCTTATGCTTAAAAAGGGAACTGAACTGCTTTTGTGAGACCCAGCATCTCGAGCTGATGCTCCAGAAGATCCAGAGCAACCAGTTCCAAGAGTTGGCTCAGCAGCTGGTTCCTGGGGCCTGAGAGGAAGATGAGTCTTCTAGTGATTGGCACGAGGCAAAGAAAAAATTAAATCTCCGTGGCCTGCAGCAGGATGTTGGGGAAGGGGTTTGAACTCGGGAGAATTCTTAAGATTTCTGCTTAAAGCATTCCTTTGCTTTTCCTTTTGGAGCTACAGTGCCAGTTCACTTCTTTCCTACAGTTAAGTAAGCCCTGCAGAACTGTTCTGGAAGTCTACTGGCTTCAGCTTCTTGTTTGACTGCCATAAACAAGGAAATCTGTATTCTCCTTGCCAGTTGTTCAGCAGAACCAACCTGCTTGTTCCTGGGTGGCTGGGTGAATTGGATTTTGGAAGGATGCTTAATGTCTTTGAAGTCTTTTCTGGCTAAATATCATTAATCTTCAGAGTGATTCAGTTCTTAAGGTAATTTATGGCTTTCTTCTTTTCTTTAAATCCTTTAAAGGCATGATATGGAAAAACTTCTTTGCTGCCAGATTATCTAGTGTAATTAGAACAGTGTCACTCAACTTAAGAAAGTCCTTTATACATGCTTTTTTCTGTTTTGTTATAAATTCATGGTATATGAGAAAAGGTGTGATTTACTGTTCATTTATTCTCTATTTCCCCATACACTGTATTTCTAAAACTATTCAGCACTTCTTTTTGGTTTTGTGACTTTTAGAATGCGATACTGAGCACAGTTACTTCTGTGAGGGGTTGCTGTGTCTGTGGGAAACTGCGAGGAGCTTTCCACTTGTGTCAGATTAACTAATAGCCATTTCAATATATAAAATCCTTGTGGAGACGATGATGCAGTGGAACTGGAATGTCAAATGTGAGTTCACCAGATACCGCTGGATATACCGCTTCCCTCACCCATGTGTCTCTATTGATGAAAAGGGGAAACCACTTGCTAAAACACCTCCTAAAAGGCCTTGTTCCTTGAAGGGAAATAATATGATACTGTTAGTGCCTCATGTCAGTTTTTCCCCATGTCTACAGTGTAAGAAACAGACTGGAGTGAGGCAAGTGGAGGGATATTAATGTGATGAGGGGATGGACCAAGAGACATATTGGGGAGAGTGAAGTACATGGGCTGGTTTAGCCAAGGTGGGGATCTAGGGATCTATTTGCAGCCTTTCCATCCCCTAACAGAGAGCTGTAGAGAAGATGGAGTTTTCTCAAATGTACAGTTAAAAAACAAGAGGAAATTTGGTTTTGTTTCCTTATTCTTTGGACTCATTTGTTATTGTTGAATGGTTTCTTCATTTTAAGCATCAGACTTTGTTCCTCTATGTGTACAATACCTTCTAGTTTCTTTTTTCAAAGATTCAACTTTGAATTAACCACTTGAATCTAGGGAAGGAGAATTTTATTTGTTGCCTGCCAGATCCGTAATAATTCCTTGTCCATGTAGCTCACATTTTTCCTCAGAAGCCACAATTCCTTACAAATTGCTGAATAACTGCACAGTGTTTTGCTCACTTTCTGTTCGTGCTGATTTCCTAACAGCTTCCACCATTCCCTATTTGTAATCACTGTAGTCAGCTCTTAGTTCAGAGTTCAGTTTTCCTACTTCTAAAGCCTTTGATATTCCAGTTGTGTCCTGTGAAGCCTCCAACAGGCCTGATCTTGCTTAATGAATATGATTCCAGGACTTCATGAGTTATCTTTCACCTGACAGTCTCTTAGGAGGGACTTTTTCTCTCTACCTTCATGATGTGGGGTGGTGGTGGAGGGGGGTACCTGCCTAGATTGCTCACTTGCCAAAAGAATTAAGGAAAGATGTTATTTGCAGACATTTCTCCTGCTGTGTTTGAAGGACAGAGAAAGACAACTGAGCTTTCTCAGGAGCCTGTGAAGGCAGTGTAACAGCAGGTAGTCATGCCAAATCCTCCCTCTGAGGACAGCAGGAATGATGTCTATGAAAATATGTCTTCATGGTCCAGTATAATTCTCATTCTTTGTGGAGTAAGAGACTCAGGTTTTATCTTCATGTTCTGAAAACTCTTATTTTGGTTTGACAAAATGCTGGAAAATATCGGAAAGGTTAAATAGTCATGCTAAATACCAAGTTAAATATTCCTCATAAGTGCTTCGAGCTTAGAAATTTTTTTTGTCATTTTAATTATCCTAACTCAAAGTCCATTTGAGTGCTCCTAGGAGTTCAGGAACTGTTGTAAACTGCCAGTTGTATGATCCATATCCCAGTCTCTCCAGGAATGAAGGCAAGAACACAAAGTTGCCTGTAAGCTAGTTCTGATGTACCCCTGGTACTTTTCACATCACGAGATGTGAAGAGGTCACATCCCTAACACTTTTAAATGGTTACTGTGTGTGCTTACATCATTCTTTCTGTTAATCCTGACCCAAACCCTCCATGGCAATGCTTTTCACAGCTCAGCTATGCACTGATTAAGGCTTTATTTATAGATTATAATTGAAGGTTTCAAAAATATGAAATCTAATTACTATATCTGTGCCACTGGAGTAATGCAGATCTTTAGAGAGCATCAGTTAGTGAAATAGAGGGTTAAGGAGCATGATGTCAGTAATACATCAAAGGACTAAGCATGAGCTATGGAATACATGTATGGCTCTGTACAAGGAGAACATGTGGCTGGGAAAATTCACAGTGTAACATCTGTAGATCAGCAGCTCATAATGTGAGCCATGTCTGTGGTGCTGCTAATTACTAGAGCTGGTGAATGTGTTTTTGCTATGGGAAAAAATAATTAATCAAGTATAAAATGTGTCGTAGGTGATACTCAATAAAACAGTGTGCAATACAGCATACTGGTAACATACATAGGATACAGCCTGCAGTTTGGGTTCTTTGGATTCAAAGAGCTGGAGTGCTGGACACAATCTCTAATTGTTTAATCACCCATGATGTGATGAGCTTATGATTTGTCAAATATAACAATAAATCCAGAACTAAAATGTCTTCAAGAGTGATGAAAGAACCAGTGGGTGATCAGTTGCATTCTGGAGTGCTGACAGTGATTTTTGGGGTCCCAGCAGTGATAGTCTTCGAAATGCAGATACTGCCATAAACTGGCAGCAGATTGGTTTTTGTTGTTGTTATTGTTGTTTGTTTGTTTGATTTTTTAATTTAAAACTTATTGCCTTCAAATATTTTTCCAACCACATTTTCTTGAGAAGAAATAATTTAGGTACCAGCCTATTTACTCATTGTGTTTGTTGTGTGTATACTCCTTTGCCCTCTTAATTCTTTCATAGGCAGAAATGTCTTTCAGCTGATTAAGAACTTTTCTAATACATCACTTTGCAGGAAAGAAGCTTAGATTATGTCTCCCATGCAGGGTGGGAGGTGCTGCCATTTAAGCCAGTAGAACTGCTAGGATGCAAAAATCCTTTATATGTATTAGGAATCAAGTTAAAGGAATTTTTTTAGCTGCTTGGACCAAACTGGTTCCCTGGTTTTGGACCCGTTTGCTGCTTCATCTTTATGTATCACAATTCTGCAATCCATCTTTGGTATCAGAGAAATTTCTGGAGCTCTTGCAGACTTTGTTTCAAGAAATTCTTCCCCAGTCTGAGTAGGTGTCTCTATACAGAGTACAAATTACATTCACAAATAACTTGTCTGTATGTGTATACCCCTATGGCTCTGTGCCTCAGCATGCATCATAGTATTACAGATGAATTCGTTAAAATGCTTAGGAATTCATTGGTGACATTTGTTCTGTTTAATTGAAATAATTTCTCCACCTTTTAAACTTAGCTTTTATGACACATCAAAACTTTGGAACATTTTCTTTTCAATTATTTATAAAGCTTACAAGTTATTTCTTGATTTCTTGTTTAGTTGTCCCAGATCACATTTTTATGTGAGTATGTAGCATATAATAACATGCCCTTCATCTTAAGAATGCTGCCTAATGTCTAGCTTCCTAGAAAATGCATCTTCTACGAGGCTGTAGGATAAACGTACGACACAAACAGCTCTGTTAAAATGCACAGACCATAGTCATGTTGTGCTTTTGAAACACGAGTAGTTTCAATCAATTTGTGTTTATTTGTGGTGTAACCTGTCCACTGCTGCATGTACCCTCGCATCTGGACCTGCCTAAATGAGGATTTCTTCCTAACTGAATTACATTACAACGACAGAAAATGCAGGACACATTCTGTCTTCACTTAAGCTTGTTCCAGTTTACTGAAAACATGGAGGTTTTCATGGCTGAACCTGAGCTTGACTACTTGAACTTACTGATATATAAGCCTGCTCTACCATGAAACATCCATTCTACGTGTTTGTAATTGAGCTGGAACAAAGAAGGAAAAGAGGGTAGGGGTTTATTGACAGAACAGTGTGTTCTGTGTTCACAGGCTTCAGTGCAGTCTTGTTTTATCAACTGAAACATTACTTCCCCAGCATACAGCTGCTCTCTGGCTGTCTTAATCATTTTGCATTCTAACCTCTAACAGTGCCTTCAGCATACCAGTACCAGCAGGGTCACTCTGTAAATGAGTCTGAAGAAACATATTTTTTTTTGTTGTGTCTGAAGGGGAAGAATAAAAGCCACTTCTGCAGCATAAATAGGTTTTGCCTGAATGCAGAAAATGCCAAAGGGTGTTGAGTTTTTACATATGGAAGTCTTTTTGCAGATTCCTACATCTGTAATCAAGATACTGAGGAAGAGCAACCTGCCTACATGAGTCCTCTGTTCCTGAGAGCTGCAAGGGCTCAGGTTTTTCAGATTGGGAGTCTTTTTTTCCTACCTGACTTTTTAATCTTAATTTATCCAGCCAGCCACTTGGGAGGCCAGAGATAGCACTGATATGATCCGCAAACCTGAGTCCTCGGAGCTCCAAACCTCTCCTTTGGCTGGTATTGAAACGTGCACCTCTCAGGACCCCTAGTTGAGGCACGTGTTTGATTTCACTTTCAGTGCATAAGTTCTCTCAGTTTTTGGGACTCTGTTCTTTATAAACAGGAGCATTTTTTTTTTTCAGTGTTATAATTGATGACCAATGTTGTCACTAATACCTTTGCAGTGGTCTGCACAGGGACCCTCAGAAATAGCACAAGGTTGTTGTTAAGTGCAGTGAAAAGCAGCAGTGTCTTCTAAAACAAAAAATAAGTTGCAGGAGTTCCTGTGGAGATGCCTATTTTCTTGATCTTCATGTAAGTGCTCAGAATTAGTGTTTATAAAAAGTACTAATTAGTACTAATTAGTACTAATTAGTACTAATCCTTCTGTAGGTTCTTTTGAAATATAATGTTTAACTTTTTTTCCCATTCCCTGAAAAGTTTTTAATGTTGCCTCCCACACTTCTTTCAATGAACACACAGTCTCAGATTTATTAATGCATAATGTGTCCCAGAAATTAGTTTAACCAATTCCCATCCATCAGTCACCATTGCTTTTTTTTTATTTGGCAGAACAGATTTCTTTAAAGCCCCGTTTTGTAAACTCTGGATGATATCTCTGTCTAACTTTTCTGAAAAAGGGAGAGAACCTATCAGTTTTATTATCTAAGATTGAAGGGTACATTAGTAAGAGCCAGAAATCTACTTTCCATATGAATATTGTGTTCTGTTCTTCAGAAGCTGCCTTTCACTTCCACTTTTTAAGTCTTAGAAATGAATTTAAGATCAAAAAAGGACCAACAACACTAGTTAAAGCAACATGTAAGACCAGGCTTACGGAAAAATGTGAGGTCTGTAACCATAGAGTATGCTTTTCAAAGAAATCTGAATGGGAAACGTTATGCCTCAGGGGAACACAGGACACGAGCCTGGTGCAAAGATGGGATTTATCTTGATACATTGTCAAGCAATCATCTTCTGTACTGCCATTTTGTGTCCGTTCTCCCCACAACAGTACTCCTAGGTCCCAAGGCACCAATCTCTGATGAATACAGAAATATGTATTGATTTGCATTTCAGCTCTGTGGAATTACTGAAGCCTATGTAGAAGGATGCAAAGCTACTATTATGCCACTTCAGCTGTAAAATGCTTCCTGTACTAAAGCAATCTGGTGGTATCTGGTCAGAAAAAAGGCAATAACAGGGACACAAAGACAAACCTTTGTTTTGAGGACCTATTATTTTAGTTCATGTCTGGGAATGATTTATAGCTTCCCTCAGCCAAACATTTCCAAATCTGTATCTGGAGCTGAAAAAACTCAGCTGTGACATGAAAGACTTGCATCTCCTATGGAGCAAATAGGGAGATAAGCTCTGAAAAAAGTTGATCAGCAGTGGCTTATACCCAATCTAGAAATACCTAAAGCAGAAACCTGGAATTTGCATTCAAGCAAATGAGAAATTTCAGGTGCTTACCTGTATGCTCTGGGCATGAAGAGTAGTTCCCTTAAAGTGATTCAATTTGGGTTTGCTAATCGAAAAGTTGTGTTACCAGACTTCCCTCTCTGTACATTGATACAAGGTTGTCCATGTTTTGAATCAGGTAGCTTCCTGCCATTTAGCAGGAGTTTGCAAAGCCTTAGATTAGTTACATCCTTTTTTTCCTGGGGGTGAAATCTCTGTGCAAGACCACAAGCAAGGCTTTAATGTTTCACAGTAAAATGGTGCCTACAGCTTTATGCCTTTTCCCAGAGCATGAGGGGTAGTTGTGGAATGAATAGCAGCACCCAAAGTTAGCTAAGAAGCAGAATGTGAATTGAGCAAGCAGCTCTTGGCCACTCTGCATAACTGAGTGAGAGTTAAGATTGCTGATGAGTGTAGGCAATTTAGGAGTACAAGAGTGTGTGCATCAACATCTCTTAAATAGGAAAAGAGGTAGAAGCCTTGGGTCTGGAAAAGTTTTACAGGTAGGCAGGATCCACTTACTTTAATCAAGACTAGAGCAGAAGAGCTAAAGGTGACCTGGAAGGGTCTGCTTCTTTGCCAGGTATTAAAAGAAGCTTCAAGCTGGTGTGGGTAACAGCATAAGAGTGACTTCAAGACCTGAGAGAAAAGAGCTCACTGTTGATACTTGCTAGTGAGGAGGAAGAAGGCACAGCTCTTAGTTGAGCAGAGACTCCTGACTCCCTGAGGGCAGGCCTTAGTTCATTTAACTCTTCAGTAGGAATCCATATTAATTGAATGCAGCCCTTTTCTTTCTGCAAAGCAGAAGCTGGCAGAACACTGGAAAAAATTTCAGCCTTTTCCTGTTTTGTGTTTTTAGTAAGATTGTGACTGAAGGGAGCAGGTCAGCCTTATGACTATTCCCAGAGGATACAGTTCAATGTGTCATGTACAAAGAATAACGTGTCATGTACAAAGAATAACATCTCCCTTTTCATAAGATGTATTGCTTCTGTTGAAAGGTGGATTCTGGCCATTGCGAAGCCCCGAGGAAGATCTGTTGAGAACTCTGGTACAACAGGTAAAAAGAGAGTGGAAGATTTAATTAATATTTAACATCGAGAACTCTTTGTCAACTAATGAAATGAAATCACTGTTGGAGAACAAACAGAAATGGAGATTTGATTAGCCCATGTTCTCCTTCGAAAAGGAGAGTGAGGACATGTGAAAGTCAGGAAATATGACCTTTATATAGAAAGACATTTCTGGATTCTGTTCTGAACGCAGATGTAAATACTTGGTTTGTTTTCCAGGCTGCTCCTTGGCTGGATAATTTCATTTTGATAGGACCTGGTGGTTGCTAGCACTAAGATTGCTGGGTCGTTTACGCCTGAGGGAGAGTCCCAGTCTTGATGTTTGGGCTGTGTGCTTTACATGCCATGTAGCTGTCAGTATTTGGGCCTGTGACCTTCTTCTGACTGATGCATCCCATGCTCTGGAAAACACACACAAGCATGCCCACTACTGCACAGAGTTCATAGAGAGGACACATAGAATCGAATAAACCTTGTTATTGAAATCTGTGGTCTTTGCCCTTTGCTTGTTTGTTTGTTTCTGAAAAGAGTGTGTTCTGTGCATGTTTGCCTATTTTACATGTTTGTCTAATTTATAATTGACAAAACCTGATCTTGCTTTATGCTCTCACTTATTTGGTTCCAGAAGGTAATATGATATAGGTGCTAAGAGAGGTATATACTCCATGAAAACAAAATAAAAAGACACAGAGGTGCTTGTATACTTTCTTTTTGTGATTATGGCTTTTCTTATTGCATTATCTTCAAATCAAATTTGCTGTCAGGTAACAGGGCAATAAATGTCCTAAGCAAAGCCCACTTATTAGGTAATCTCCTCAAACCACAGTCCTAGCTTTGGATAGTACCTTACATGACACTAATATTAGATGGCCAATTAGTAAAGGACAGGCAGTTGCTGTAAATAAAACTGCAAACCCCAAACGGCCTTTAAGTCTCAAGCCACTAGAAAGATGAGTCCCTAACTTCCATAGAATCACTAGCACCAGGGCAAAGTAGATGTAGCATGCAGTTAGTAAGCAACAAATGTAAATGGTCGTATAAGAAGCAATACAGGAGAATTGTATGCACGTGTTTGGTTAGTATTTCAAGTTGCTATACCTGAGGATAAGGATAACAAAGAAGAATTGGAAGAGTTTTTACTCTGGTAACAAGATGAGTCAGGCTGAAAAAGTCTTTGCTTTCCCTGGAAAATGATTTGAAAGATCAAACATGATACTAGGGTATGATTGTTTTTTCTTTGAAAATAGTGATGTATTACATGATCATTGTGCAACCAAACAATCTTAACATGTTTTCCAAAGCAAAATGGCACTACACAAACTTGCAGATGACTAGCACAAATTTGCATTTATCCAGGATAAATAAGACATTAGTAACCACTGAAAATACTGACCTGAATGTGCAGTTGAGGTTGCATTGTCAAATGTGGAGTTCTTTTGTGTTTTATGGTTCAGTGTGCTTTTTTTTATATGCATATGTTGCTTTTCCTTTGGAATTTCACAAAAATGTCTTTTCTTCTTTCTTTCTCAAAGGAAGGTCAAGAAATATGTAACCTATGGTCATATCAGCATTTATAAAGGACAATTTTTCTGGGGTAGGATGCTAATTAAACTTGGATTAAAAAGAACTTGACCTAGAACTTGCCATCTGTCTGGTGAAAAATGTGAAACACTGAAATTTCACAAACTGAGTTTGAAAAGTATTTTACAAGGTGCAGTGGGTGATAAGTTGATTTGCACTTCAGTCCCAATGAAAAGAGAATGACGTACACTACACACTTAGCCTCATGATCCGAGGAGGGGCTGAGTATTCCCTGGGGAATATCTACATTACGGGGGTGGATAAAGGCTCTGAGGCAGACCTTATTTAAAAACATAATGGAAAGTGGGAGAAGTGGTTGTGAGTGTTTGCAAGCTAAGGTAATTGAATCCAGATTCACCATTTCCTGGAGAGCTGTGCAAATTAAAGATGTTGTTTCATTACTTGCACAGTTCTCCACCACCTTCAGGAAATAGTGGGCTTGTTGTCCGTATAACAGTGAATGAAGGAAAGGAGGGAATTTCAAAGGAGTTTAGGCTGTTGATTTCTTAGATACTCATGACTTCAAGGAGGTACTTAAGTTTAAGTAACTTCAGCTATATCCTCCATTTAAGAATGTGCTATTGACTGATAGCAGATAGCCTGTCTTTCCTTGGTGTGCTAGCCTCAGGGAACCTGCTTGTGCTGCACAGGAAGTTTCAGTCCTGGGCTCTGATTTTGAGTTTCAAATTTAGCGGCCAAGTTCTTGAAACTTTCTAAACTTTCTCTCTGGGTCAGGACTCCATTTCTTCTCTTTATGTGTGTAGGTGTTTGCTCTGTTGATAATGAGTGTTTTTATTTGTGAAGCCCTGGTGCAGTATAAAGACAGTCACAGAAAGTAAGGTTGCATAAAAGCAAAGTTTGTTGGGCTGTTCAGTGGCCACAGCGGTTGTTGCCTGCCTTGGAAACATCAGCTGGACAAGTGACACAAAGTCAGAGTTTCCATATTCTTTACTGCAAGTGACTTGCACAGCTATATTGCAGAAGAGTGGTGGGTTCTTTTTCCTATTTCCATTTTCTTTTGTCCCTTGTTCACTGAACTTTCATGGCTGTATAGAATGCAGTGTGTTCTCTCTCCAACCTATCCAAAGACATTCAGCCTTTGCAGCCAGACAAATACAGTTCTTTAAGCGCAGCTGATGAGAGGAGAATGCTATTGCTGCTTTGCAACTTATTCTTATTGAACAACTTAATATTGTTGACCACGGAGCAACCCTGATTAGAGTTAGTGTAATGCATACAAATTCCTTAGAGAAGAGGAAACTCATGGTGGAATCAAGATAAACATTCTTAATAGGCTCTTTTATTTGACCAAGCAGTAGTAATAACTTGTAATTGTTGTATGTGTATTTCCAGGCAAGTCAGTAATTTGCCTACAAAAACACTTGGACTTGCATGTGACCACTTACAATGAAAAGGTTTGTTCCGGTTAATCTTCAGCACATATGTTTTGATCTCTCATTGAAGACTGAACTATGATGCCTAATGTTGTTGTTGAAAGGGACACCCTTGTTATGCTTTGCTAAAAGAAAGTGTAGTTCTTCTAGTTTTGAAAGTGGATTAAATTGAACTTGACAATGCTGCTATGAAGAGAGGAAGCAGGGAGAGACTAGGATCCCTGAAGTCATCACTGGAAAGCATCACAACTCTAATTTCACATGAGGCATGGGCACAATCAAAAAAAAAAATGGCATAAACTCCCATTTAGCCTCAGGGTCTTTAATTTCTCAAGTGAAAAAGGTTTGTGAATCTGCATAGATATAAAAGGGCAAAATACGTCCTGCTAGGTGCCTTTTCATGGTCTAATTTAACTAACTTCAGTAAAATGCTCAGTCACCTGAGAGGGATGCTCTAGGTACCAGTAATGCCACAAGCCTCTTATCTCCTTTTTTATTTGATGACACTTTAAAGTGTCCTTGTAAATGTACAGGATAAGAAAGTCAGAGGGAAATGAAAAATACCAATACGTAACGCTTTAGGACACACAAAACTATTCCTAGTTGCTGGTAAATTTGAAAGGCAAGTTTCCTCGCTTGTGAGCAGCCTTTTGAATGTTTTGATCTTTAATGAAGGCTGCAGAATTCATGGCATCCTGGCAAGTCCCACAGAGCAGCCAGCTCTGTTGCAAGGACTTGAAACAACTGATTTGCTGTCTCTGGATGATGGACAACTGAGAAGGAGTCTGCTTTGTATATGTGCTGTGGCCTTGTTCCTTGCACCAGCCCATTGAATCTGAATGGGCAGAAGGAAGATACTTTTGAGGTGGCAATGAGAGCCACAGAAACTTTGCCTAGATCTGCCAATATTTGTTTAAGAGGCATTCATTTGGGAATAAAAGAGTCAAGAGTTTGTAAGGATCATTATACACTTGTAGGAAAGAAACCCAGGCTTGGCATCTGCCCTGAACACCAGAATGAAGGTTTCTGGAAGCTAGTACAGAACATACTTTTATGTTCAAGTTTGGGATTAAATATGTTTAAATGTATGTATGATATCCAAATTCTCATAATGGACAACAATGACTTGATTCACTTGCCTGTACATCCACAAGAGACCTTATTTGAAACGTTCTAAGATATCCCACCCGCCTCTGGCTTCTGCTCCAGGTCTGCCTTGTGGCTGATATCCCAGGAATATCAAAGGCTGGTGGGTGACCCACGCTTTAGTATCAGGTTCAGCACTTGAAGAGTAAAGTGGGATATAGACTGTTTCAAAGGCTGTAAGGGTGTTGGCATGATTGCTCTTCCTTGGAAGTTTTGCCATGGAAGAACACCTCACTTCACTGGGGTTTGTAGCTATTGAAGCTGCCTGGAAGATGACTTTGTACCAGTGACACTGAATTCCTGGCTAGGTTGGACAGTCTTTGGTACTAAGCTGGGTAGTTCTGTTCGTTATTTCAATCATCTGTGCTCTCTGGACAGCTGTGTGATGTTTTGGTAGTTTGCAGCATGAAGGCCATTGCACTCATTCCCCCTTCTGAACACGGTGGTCCATTTGCTGCTTGTGAAGCTGAAGTAGTCTCTTTATACGCATTTCTGAATGAAAAGGTTTTGTATGCCTCTTATCTCTGCACCTGGACTTTGGGTCAGACGTTCTGTGCTCTCAAGATCTCTTTCAGGAACTGTAGCAGAGTGCTTCGTTGTTTTTTTTCCCCCTTCTCTTGGGACTTCTGCATATTTAGAAATGTAAGGAAGTGCTATTCTCACTGTGTGGGAAAGAAACCTGAGGCTGGTGGCTTCTCAGCACATCAGCTGCAGTTGTGGGGTTATTAGCTACAGTTAGAGATAAAGATACTTTAGGTTTTTTTATTAAAAACACCACAAATTATGAGAAAACTAATAAAAGAAATATTGTATGCTTGCATGTGATACTAAGAAGACTTGTGATCTCTATTATTAATGTTGTATTGAGGATATCCACAAGCAGATTGTAATAGAGTTTATCTCAGTAGGAGCGATGTGAACAAGAGATGTCAAAGATCACAATTTCAGAACAGTAATTATTTTTAATGAAAATTTAGACTATTTCTTGGTAACCTTAAAAGCAGATTAAGGTGCTTAGTCTAACTCATGATGCTATCTCCAGAAATGCAGTGTGGTTAAACACAAAGTACCTTCAGAAAATAAAACTTTGTTGAAGTCTTATATGGGCCCTCGATGTGGAAACATCTTTATTACCACTTTATAGACACTTCAAATGTTATTGTCCTATAAGGTTAATTGCTCTTGCAACTTCAGTAATGACAGCTACCTGGCCTGTTTTGTGTTGAATTGAGCCATTGTATACTTATGTCTAGAGTCATATGCTTCTTGCATTTTAAATACTCTTATGTAGGTTATAAAAATTAAAATTTTTTAGACAGGCTGATGTAACTTTTAAATAGTATTTGGCTTCTGTTTTTTTACTTTCAAGGCCACTAAAGAGAGAGGCCTAAATGTAAATTATGTTGTAATGTACTTGATGCCTAACTAAAAGATGTGTCTTGTCATCATTAAGTTATCCCTGTCCTCACCTTTGTACCATTCTGCTCTTTTAGCGAGGTTGAAGAGAGTACTTACTGCTCTTAAGAACTTGGGTAGAAGAAAAGAACCTGTAGGGAGTCCTGAACTGATTCATTTAGTATCTACTTTAAAACAGTAATGTAAGCACTATTATGCCTTCAGTATGGGTGAATAGGAGAAGAAAAGAGATCAGAATGAAAAACTGTGAGGTGTTGTAATGCGTTGCCATGGCATACTGGCATATAAACATGCCTTGTAGGGGCATTTGCCTGGGTGCAGTGCTCCCAAGCGTGATAGAGATGGTGTTTGTGATTTCTCACAAAGGCATGGGCATGCAGCTACCCACTATATACACACAACAGCTTAGCTCAGAGCACAAAATGCAATTTGTGGATGCAATAAAAAATATGTGCTGAGAACGTAATTCCTCAGAAACAAGTGCATTGATCGTTTGACTCAAATTGTTTCTTAATTGAAACACAAAACAGCTCCTCTTTAAACTTCTGACTACTTGAAATCAGTTCTAGTAGGGAATATATAAACTGCATCGTCAAGGAATGGTGTGTCTACTTTTTTTCCCCATCAACAGATGCTACTTGGATTAATATAAAAGGATTGTTGTCACAGCAGCAAGATCTGATGAGGTTATCAAATTCTCCTGAATTAAAGAGAACTTGGCAACTACATAAATCAGATGTTGTTGCTGCACATACAAATGCTCATTTGTTAGCCCAAGTGGTAGGTCATTTTTGCACAGCTGAGGAATTCCTTTCTTTTGAGATCTGGTAATAATTCAGCGGTGTATTTGACCAGGTTTATATACATAAATTACTTAAGTAGCACCCAAAAATGTTTGTTTCTCTTGTGGGGCTTTCCATCCTCAGAGCTTTGTCTTTTTTGGCCTATGACATGGGGCAGAGTAATTTCAAGTAGAAATTTCCTTTGGTATTCACAATATGGGTGTTTCACCAATGATTCTGCTAAATTAGGCATATGTCTGAGATGTGAAATTCTGATCTTAATTAAACCAATATCAGATCTGAAGTGTCCGGACCTTGAATTATTGTCTTTCATTTTATTCGAGTAAGGAATCAGTCTTAAAATCCAGTTTTTATCCTTAGAGTTTGGGGGCTGTTCAGCACTAGACTTTTTAGGTAACCTTGCCTTTGTGATCCTAAACAAAGCAATTGCACTAGTGGCTGTGTTATGTAGTTAAGTATAAGCATCCATTATGTCAATAATACCTGGGATTAACAGTTTTCTTTGTTCACAGCGTTACCAAGCATAAAAACATCTCCTATGTGTTAAAAGCTTTTCCCTAGGGAATACCTTCCATGCTGTTCTTAGTCAACATCCTCTTACCACTAAGGGTCCCAACAAGACAAAAAATATTTTGCTTGCTTTTCTGATTTCCCAGTGGAGAAGTTGGTTAATTCTAATGTTTCTTCAGACCTTGAACTTTGAAAAGAACCATTTCCTTATGGCTGCTTTTACAGGAACATGAAAAACATCAGAGAAAAAAACCACCATCACCCCATGGTAGCTGTACATCACCACTCAGTGCATTATGTTAACAGCTGGAGTGTTTCACTAATATAGCACTGGTTTTCAGTGTTTAGTAGGTAGGAGTCAGAAGAATTTTGGTCTTTTTGTTTCTAACAGTTCATGGTTTATTTAGTACAGTTTAGAAGTTATATCGTGATTTTTCCACAGTGGGACATGAAGGTGGCTACACATGTGGGAGCATGACCACACTGGGGCTTGAGCCTGTACTGAGTGATGTTAACCCATGGAGAAGAGGCCCTCTTCTCTATTTCTGGCCCATAAGAATTCAGTTTATTTTTAACATACTATAGAAAAACAATTAAGGATTACATATTGTTGTTGCATTTTTCCTCAAAGTATTGAGCAGAGCAGAAGCACAGGAAATCTGGTTAATTCTTGAAGGTGGCAGAATCAGTGGAACCCCAGTCTGTTCACACTTGGTGGCGAAGGGGGCAGATGCTTGGGGATGCAAACATTATACTTGGAAGAATCTCTGAGAAATATTTGCTTCTTTAGATAGCCTTTTGGACAGGCCTGCATATATATCTATATATGTTTTTCTCTGTAGAAAAATGCTCTAGCTATTTCCTCCCTTTACAATTTCCCTTTGGTAGTATTTGCTTTGAAAGGTACAATCTGGCTTTGCTTTGTTCACATAAGCCCATTATTTCTAGCTTAAAAAGTCTTCAGTGAGTAAAAGCAGTTACAGGCTAGGATTCATCTGCCTACAACCGAGTTTCCTTTACAGTCAGTAGAGATCAAACCAGGACAATCAATAGATCCTGGAGTGTAATTCCTGCTATCCTAAAGCAGCTCTTAAATAGGTCAGATAAACCAGCCTGAGAGGCTTATTTCTTTCCACTGATTTTAGAGGGATAGTAGGTGGATGTGTTAAAGTCAGTAGCCCTGTAGACACTGAAGTTTGCTGATGTGCATCCCACCTGTTGTGTCAGTGGAGAGTGGCTCCTATGGCAGGGTACCTTCTCCTACGATGCTCCAGCTCTGCCCTTCAAAAGGGCCAGGCTCTTCTGCAAGCCCAGACATCAGAGTCCACTGGTATGAACATGGAGTCCCCACATAGTTTAGAATGCTTTTCTTGTACTAAAAGTGACATATGAAAATTAAAACTCCATAACCTGTAGGAAGGGAGTGGCGTTGTGCTGAATGAGTTTTTGGTCAAATGTGCCTTTTGCAGTAAACCTACAGCAAGTTAGCTCTGTTTGGAGCAGAGGTTGAATTATAAGATCTTTGAAGACCTTTTCTAGTCTAGTTTATTCTGTGATTCTTCTTCCAAAAAGTCTTTATACTGTGTGATTATTTAGTGCCAGATTTGAAACTGGTCTGTATTTAGACAGCTATTCAGATCACAAAACAACTCTCAGCCTCAGGTGTGGACCCTATCACTTTTTCTGACCTACTGCTGAGGCCAGATGAGGAGCTCTGAATGGCTTTTCTCCCAGAGATGAGGCTGAATCTTTATAGGTACCCAGAGTATTGCTTTGTAGTATTAATTTTTTCCACTCCTTTACAAAGACTAGATATACAAATTAGAGTGGAAGAAGATGTTTTCCTCTTCTGCTATGAACATATTATAAGTCTTGGCATGAGTATCCTGAGAGCCTGAGCTAAAGATGGTGAACATATGGGAAAGCCCAGGAGAAAGCATACAGTTTTAGGTTCTTAAAACTAGCTCTTGTATTGTCACACTAATGTAATGAAAGAACATTAAATGAGCTGAAGTTATTAAACTCTATAGGTTACTGAGTCCTATTGGGGATCACATTAAAATGTAATTAAACCAAGTCCAGATATTTTAATTTCTAGCTGGAGATTTATGCAACATAAACTGAATCTTTTTCCAGTTCTGAACTTTATTGAAAATGGGCTTGTTTCTTTTTAATATTAACTGAGTACACATTGTTTAGGCCCATCTGACTCTAGTAAAACAGTAAGTATCAATATCAAAGTCATGGTGCAAATCAAATAGCTGGGAAGATAGAGGCTTGTTCACTGTTATTAAAATCTCACTCCCTCAAAACTGTGCAAAGTCTGCAAACAGATACACTCTAAGGCTGTGTATTGTTCCAGGTGGTCCACTGCTGGTGTAATGCTCTCCATTATAGTGTGAGAAGGAACAATAGACTAAACTGTTAATTCTGCTTATTAGGAATATGGGATTACGCATGTTAATACAGGATGGTTTCCATTTAAACACTCCAATTACATCGTAACATAAACTAAATTATGTTAACACTTGAATTCCAAGAACACTAAATATCCTATAAAAAAGAAAAAAACCCAAATTGGCTTGACATCATTGCTTGAAACAGAACAATACATTTCTTTGTGAAACATGATTTGAGTGGGTCCTCTGGAGCAAGGGATTTCTACCCCTGGTGACACCATCCCTATTCATGCAGAACATGTGAAAATCAACTGAGAGAGCAAAGGGATAGCTGCCTGCGTGGTTACTTGTGTACACACTTGCTGGGTTTGACTGACACAGGACGGTTGGGCACCATAGCAGGTTGTGGCTGAAGACTGCAAAAAAGATATGGATTAAACCCCCCAGGATCAGGAGAGAGACTCCAATCTAAGACTCCCACATCTCTAGGAAGTTGCCCTGACCGCTGGAGAAAACTGAGTGGTACTACATGTGCTGGTTTAAAGGTAAACCAGCAGGGGAAATGAACTCAACTCAAAAGAGAGATTATAAGTCAGAATAACAATTTAATAAAATAATACAGTAAGTACGATTATACAGACAAACAATTGGTTTTAACCCACAAAACCCAAATATATAACCCAGCACCCTGGGGCATGAACAGAGTGGTGTTCTTTGGGCCCCCTGAGTCCAAAGGAAAAGGAGAGGGGAAAACCTGTTGGTGAGAGTGCTGTTGCAGTCTGGTTGAAAAGTGGTGGTTGCAATCCAGTCGAGAGTGGTGGTTGCAGTCTGGTTGAGAGCAGTGATCTGCAGTCTTCCTCTGGATCCACGAGTGGTAAAAAGGTCCCAAGACTCCAAGATTATATATCCTCCAGTTTAGGCAGGAATGCTCAGTACCTCCCTCAGGGTGGGGGGTTCCTTAATGGGTGTGAGGACAAGAGCAACTCCTATCTCACAGGCCTCTTAGCACCTAGTTTATAGCCTGACGAATCAGGCTCTATGTGCAGATAGTGTAAATGGTTTATTGATAACAGTTTCTGGGAAATGGCATGGAAGGCTACAGAATACACAGTTTTGAGTTACACCCATACAGTGATGAACTGGTCTCAGCTGTCCTAACTAGGACACTACAAAAATGTTCAAATTTTAAACTTAAAATTAATTTTTGTATAACCAAAGCTGACTTTTTAGGGAAACTCAGTAGTAACTCTTAATTTTTTTGCCTGCTACACCCGTGAGAACATGAAAAGAAAGAAACATAGGACAAGCAGAAGGATGAGCAATGTTTTTAGGGAAAAGAGAGATACTATTCTAGAATATCCAGCCACTAGATAAACAAAGTAGACAATGGGTAGAGGAAGAGATCTACTTTTCTCTAGAAAGTATTCCTGTTTGAGGGTACTAGAGATGCTTTATGTTTGTAGGCATGTTGGAGTAAAAGCTGATTCAAGGGCTCAATCCAGGGAGAACAGTTTGTATCCAAAGGCATGAAGACATGAAATTTTGTTTTTAGTGCTCTGTGGTAAGGTAGAGTGCATCTTCTTGGGGTGTGTAGGGGTTGACCACTTAAGTGAGTGACTGTCAAATTAGGGAAAAGGTCAATTTAGGATACTTTTACTCCTCTATCGGTGATTAGAAAAAAACCTAGACAAGTGGGAAGCATTTGGTAATGTGTGACAGTAGCTTCGATATGCAGAACAGCCTGGAGAAACTGGCTCAGCAGCAGATCTCTGTGTGGGAGTCAGCCAATGATCCCACATTAATTAATGAGGTGAGGAAAGAAATGGAAGTGCTTGCTCTCCAAGTTCATTCTCTATGGAAGATTTTTCTGGAAAAGCTTCTAAATAGATTTAATGGAAAGCTACGCGCTTCTGAAAAGAATTTACATGTACAGTTCTGGGCTGTACATGTCTCAAAAATAGAGCAAGACAAGTAAGAACCAGTTTCCCCCTGTTGGTTGTTTCAGGTTTTATTTCACTCTTAACAGGTGAAAGGTTCAAGGAATTGAGGGCATTATTTGAGCCAGTTATTCTCCTATCCTCTCTTGAAGCTGCTCTCTGCAACAGAATATACTGAGGAAGAACTGAGAAAAGAATGGGGATTAAGGAACCTGATTTACCCCCAGAATAGCAGTTCTGGTAGTTTTGTCTTGACAAGATATGTGTTAGCACAAGCTAGTGTATGACTTTATTCCATATCAAAAATATTTTCTTAATGCTGGCAACATGACGATGACTTAAAAAAAAAAGGGTGGGAGATGAGTTGTGACAGGAGATTAAGCAACATCACCATGAAAAACATATCCAGCTGAATATTATAAAGTGAGAACTGAATGTCCTGTGGATAAAGGAAACTATTTTGGATGAGGTCAAAACTGAGGGGGGAACAGGTCATGAGTGCAAGCTAGAGAAGGTCGAGTTTGAAAGGCACATGGGTGGATTTTCTCTGCAGTGAGCTGAGGCAACAGCTAGTCGTGACTCTGCTGTTAAGGCTGAGTTTTGAACTACTTCTTGTTGCATATAAAAGATACAAGAGATCCTCCCCAAAATGCTGGCTGAGTGCAGGGCTGGTTTTCAATGGATCACAGGAATAAATAGGCTCATGAAATGAAATGAGTAAAAAGTGGGTCACTATGGACAGACAATGCCCCATGACAGACAATGGCTTTACCTCAAGTGATGCCAGCAATTCTGTGCACTCTCTGCAGGCTTTCATCTGCATGGTTGGGTGATGCTGGCAAAACAGATGCAAACTCGCCTGTTTATTAATGCGAGCTCGATGTTGTACTATGCTCCTATTTGCCTTTAATTACCCAGTTCATGAGTGGTTGCTGTGGCAGGCGAGCGAGGAGCCCCTCCCGCAGCCTGCTGGGCTTGGGTTAGTTGGTTTGAGCACTGCTGGGGCTCCTGCTCTGTCCCACATGCAGCTGCCACGGTCCGTGGGGGAGGGATGTAGGGCCGCGGCATTGCACAAAAAAGTTCAGGCGAGGTTTCAGGTGCAATGGCTCCTTTATTGAAAGTGTGCAGGTTTTATAAGCTCTGGCGCAGAATGCACCAGAAAATGGGGTGGAGCATGAGACAGACAATCAGGGAAACGAATGGGGTGGGAATCGGGCGAACAGGGAGGAGCTGGGGAGGAATCGGGAGAGGAAAGGTCCAATGGTAGCTCTCTCCACACTGCAGCTTTCTCAGCCAATAAGAGGGAGAAGCAGGGAACAGGCTCCTCGAGGCATACCTGGGCGAGCCTGGGTATTACAACTGTAGGGGAATCATACAATGTACATATTTAAAACCACATAATACAGTCCATATCATAAAGTCCTTTCAATTGCTGTATATCTTTTTCCACGCCTGGAACTGTTCCCATTCTGATTGCTGCTCCTCCACATGCAGTTGTGGCTGGGGTTTGACTAACTGTGGGTTGCTGCCCTGGGCTGTGGGAAGCATGGTCCTTGTGCAGAAAGGTGTCATCTAATGCTCTTCTGGAGAGGAAAGGAAAACATTGTACAAGAAAACCTTATTTTATAAAAGGAGTAAACTGTCAGCTGATGTTGGTGTTGAATGCCAATAAATGCCTTTAGGAGACTGCAACATCCAGAACAAAGCACACAAAATGCTGAAAATCCAGAGGCAGTCCAATGTGAAACATACCTAAATTGTTCATGGCTGGGCTTCGCGAACGAAGATTTGGGAAAGATCTCTACCCACGTTTGTCACAAGTGTGCTGGTGGCTAAAAAGACCAATACGAGACAGGCATGTCCGATTGCAAAAGGCGCAGCAGAAAGACTCCTTAGGTGGTAAATTCTTCAAGGCACGATTCTCTCTGCGTTGTCTTTTCTCCTCAAGAGTGATCCTGCGTGCTTCCTCAAAGGCATCAGCAGCGTTATAGATGGTGTGTCTCCAGGCCTCCCGATTGGAGACCAGAGTAGACCAGTTGTGTTGATCAATATGGCCAAGGCTGAGATGTTGTTTCAGGGAGTCCTTGTATCTTCTCTTTGGGGCTCCTCTCTTGCGGCAGCCGGTGGCAAGTTCACCATAAAGCAAGATCTTAGGGAGGCGGTGGTCCTTCATCCTGGAGACGTGTCCTGCCCAACGCAGCTGTGTTCTCAGCAACATGGCCTCAATACTTGTGACTGCTGCTTGTTCTAGAACAGATGTATTGGTCACATAATCTGACCAGTGGATGTTTAGGACTGTACGGAGACAGCGTTGATGGAAGCGTTCTAGGAGTTGCAGGTGATGACGGTAGATGACCCATGATTCAGATCCATATAAGAGAGTAGTCAGCACAATGGCTCTGTAAACACTGATCTTGGTGCTTTTCTTCAAGTGTTTATTACCTAAATTGTAAAAATCCTGGAAATAGACAGCTGGGAAAGATCTGAAGCTTTGGTTTCAACTGGTAGCATAAGGAATTAAACAAAAAATAAAGAAAAAAAAACCTTTTTCATCTTACATAAAATCCTCCACAACAAACAACCCGTTCAGATCTCAGGTGTTTTTTGAAAATTAGTGGGACTTTAAATATACAGCACTCTGAACGGTATCATTACACCTTTCAAAGAGGAAAAAATTGTGTTGTGTGACTTAATAAAGCATTTCCATGCATCATATTTTAGTTGAATTTCTTTTCAATTTAAAAGTAAATTGAAATTTCCTTAGCTTTATGATTCTTTTTTGAGGGATTATTACAATATTTCTATAATGTTTTTGCCTTTCACTATACTTCTGTAATTCCAGACTAATATAGGTTTTATCTGAAATAAAGAATGAAAGAGAGCTAATGCTGGAGTTTGAATATACTTGAAATTATGTGCATATTTAAAGAAGTCTCCTCTTTGATGAAATTGATTGAATAGTGAAAGTACCCCCATGTTTTCTGGCAATTGATATGGAAAATGCTGGAAATCTTGTTCGATCAGAGGCTATTGTCTCTCATGCACAGTGCCAAGCTCAAGTGAGAGCTCTGGGGACTGGAACTGCTTTTATGGAGTAAACAGGTTACCTTTTATTAGAGCTTTTCTCAGCTTGCAGAACTAAGCTTAGTGCCTTGCTGTTGATGTAATTTCAAAACCTATCACTTAAGCACTTTTATAAATTTCTGACAGACCAGTTATAATTAACATGATGGGCCTAAATCCCACAAGAATTCTCAGGTCTTGAAGTATCTGGTATGTGAACATAAAAAAAAAAAGTAAACACAGTCTCTCCCTTCATAAATTTCCAAGATACATAGTCTTCCACCTTTTAATAATTATAGCTCCTGAGATATTTGTACCCTTAGTTTTTCTGTTAGTTGTTTCTTTTAGGCTTCATACCTAAGACCAGCAGGCCTTAGTGGTTGAAAATACTTGTGTTGAAATTTGAATTAGTCATCTTTTGTTTCTTCTTTCTTTGCCTAAACTTGCATAGATTAAGTGGTACAGGGTGTATGGCACACAGATACCTTTTGGCTGAGAATTTCCAAGTAGAGCCAAGACCCTCATGAGGAGCATCTGTCCTTTTCAACAAGAACTGCTTCCAAAAGATGACAGTTGTGACAAAGGCCATGAAGTGGGAATTACCAAAGCAAAATGTGCGTTCACTGAATGAAGGAGAAGTTTCCTTCTGAGACTGGGGGATGGACAGAAATAAAATGAATCTTTCTTCTAAATGTTATGTACTGGGGAGAGGTGGAGAGAAACTCTGCATGTTTGGCTGAATGATGAAGTTAGCATGAAGTAAGCTAAAGAATTAACTGTATAGACAATCACACCAGGTAGACCCTGAATTTTTTCATAAAAATGTCTTTTGTTATATTAATGCCAATGATAAGACTCCCAATTCTCCCTTACCTCTCCAGAGGTTTACTGGATGGTTATAACAAATTTTCCGCAGACAAAGAGATCTAGGAGCTTAGTTTGAACTGTATTCTAGCTGATTTTTTTTACAGCCATACATTGGCACCTAGATGTTGAATTATTGTAGTGGTTCATTTTTTTTCCTTACTACCTATTTTCCTATCAATCAGCCTGATAATTTTTGGTCCAGCATTATTTTTGTGAAAGTGTTTCTAAGAGTAGTCAGACCTTTGGAATCAGCATAAGTAGAAAAGAGAGTTTTCCTGTTTTCCTCTGGGTACGGAAATGTAACAGGACCCACAAAAAGGCAACATATAAATCATGAGCAGAATGCGAATTTGCTGTAAATGATCATTATAGGCTCCTTAGTTTAGGAAAGTCGATGTTTCCTTGGGGTAGAGACCTTGGAAAGGCATTCAAAATGGAGAACTTGATTTGCATCATGTAAAAAAGGGATGACTTAATGGAAGCCATTCACGGCTTTTTAATATTTTCAGCTTTGCCAGGGGAGGAAAAAAATCCAGTAGCTATTTCTAAATGATTTCTAGCGGTGACCCATGCAGTCCACACTCTTTCACACACACAAGGGATCTCTCAGCAGTAAGGAGTGCTAAGTTTGCATGCTTTAATTTAAAATCCTGCTCAAATAGAGTTTAACTGAGACCTTAACTCTCTTGACATTTGACATCATTATTAGGCAAAGCGAGTACAGTCTTTTATTAAACTAACTAGCAGTGATGGAGAAAGTAGGCAAACTCCTGGGCATATAAGGAATTGCCTGCTTTTCCCACCTTTCTTTGTCAGTCTTAGAAAAAAACCCAAAAACCTCTTTTCTCTTTCTATTCAAACTTAGTCTTGCTTATGTCCTCAGATCACCAAAACTCCATCAGCACTGAAGTATCCATTATTGTTAACTATAACTTGTACTGTAGTTGAGCTGTACAAACACACCGTAAGGATGGTCTAACTGGAAACGAGACTTCACTGTGAAGTAACAGGCGTAAGGGGAGGGAACATCAGCGAGAGATTACCACGGAAGTGGATTTTGCCTCAATAGAGCATATTTCAAGCAGCAGATGTGTGCTGGAGTGCTCTTTGGAAGTTGCCAGTAGCCTCTCCTCCTCATTGTTGGCAGTTGATGGACTTGAAGTAGAAGAGGCAGTTTTGAAGGATGAATTAAGGGGTATGATTGGAACTGATGAAACTTAAGATGTTACATGTTAAGATGTGGGCTTCCAGTGCTAAGCTGATCTCTGTGTCCTGCTACAGACCTCTGCAAAATAAAAGGTTTGGGAAAGCATGAAGAGTTCAGACCTAGGACCTGGGTTAGGCGCTTGAGGCAGAGAACACTTAAAAAAAATCAGTCCGAATTGAGGTTTTGAGCAAGCAGAAGATCTGAGAGGCTGTTGAAATGCTTGACCCTCTCTCTGTCCTGCTCAGATGGTCAAATAGGACTGAAGTCTGCTTTGATTTTCCAGCTTTAGCAGAAATTTAACTGTTGCAACAATTAGTCTGGCTTACAAGAATAATTATTTCACCTGCATTGTTCTGAGTTCATGTTTTCTACATTAAAATGGAAACACAACTTATGAATTTCAACAAATGTATATATCAAATCTGCTAGAATGGTGGTCTAATATATAGTATTTAGAATGAGACTCAGAAAAAGGCCATTAAGTCTCTCAGAAGCCAAATTTATATCCTGACACATACTTACCAGCATCACCTTCTAATGAAGTTTTGTAGGGCTTTCTGCAAGTTTGTGGCATGTAGTGCTTGTCCCCAGAACTAGGCCTGAGTCTGAGCAGACAGTGATTTATATCAGGTTTCAAAACATGCGTAACCCATTTTTGTGAAATATTTATATTCCCAAGAAGAATTTTATCATGGGAGGATTTCCCAGCAGGTTAGGTACATGCCTATGCAGCCTTCATTTTTCACACTTTGATGTAACTGGGTCTGTTTGGGAAATGAGTAATTGCTCCCCCATCATGATTTTTGCTTTCTCTTAGAATTACAAGTTTAGTTGCTGCCCGTGACATTCTAACCTGAATCTGTTAAAACAAGAACAAAGTGCTGCCTTGGACTATAGGTGAAGTACAGTCTTGACTTAAAACACTTTATGTGATTCCCGAAATGATACGCAATATTTCCAACACCAGAGCTACTTAACTTCGAATAGTAGGCAACGACTTCATCCCAGTCATCAAAAAGTTCTCTAAACTATGACAAATTCAGATCCCATGGCCACAGTAATGCTATGATGTTGTGGCAAACCATCCTAAGGGATGAATCAGAATTGTCAAGTCCTGCTGCAAGGGATGTTCAGTCACTGTGCCATGCTTATCAGCTTTCTGGGTCTGGTGTTTACAAGGGCAATGCTCACCAGGCCCCAACACTTCCAGGTTGCTGTACTCCCTAAGTTTTCTCTTGGGATTGGAGGGCAAAGGAGAGCATTCTCAGTGCCTTCCACCTGCTAATTGTTGTCATCTGTAGCCCTGTTTGTCTGATGGTTTGATAAGGCCCTGAGACTAGAGAGGAAGCTCAGGCTGTACTGCCTGTGAATGATCTGAACCACATCTGTTGGTCATTTAACTTTTCCGAGTTGCTTTTTAAAAAAAAAACAACAAAAACCAGAGCAGTGGAAAAATATGTAGGTTTTGTAATTGTAATAGCAATTGTAACATTTTCCTGTAAAAATATTTCTAGTGATGTCTATAACAGCAACTGGGAATCTTTACCTTCTCAACTTTAGACTCCAACTTTCATCTAAGATGTGTATTGATTTTTTTTTTTTTAAAGGCTATTTTGATGATCAAGTGTTCATTTTCTATCATTGTCTTTCTTTTTCTTCGGAATTTTATCTGACAACCATGATCGTTCACATAGTCATGAAAAAGAAAAATAAAGAAGGAAAACTGAGACATCCATCTAGTACTAATATTACATTACAAAATGAATCATGATTTTCACTACTCACAAAAATGCTGTAGTTTAGATTTGGTTTCCTAAGCTTATCTGTGTTGCTTAAGGAGCTCTGAAACACTGGGCTGAACTTGGCAGAGATGTATCTACTACATGAGGGTTTTTTTAAATGCAAAGCCTATCCTACTTTGCGGCATAATATACGATTTTTCATCCTTGAAGTGTTTTCAGACCATTTACTTTTAGTCCCAGAAAAACAGTCATTATAGGAGTCAGAACTGAGAAAGGGAGGATGAGAGACTTGCTTCAGAGGGAGCTGGTATCAGGGCTAAAATCCACTTGCTGTCATTCCTGGCAAAGGTTTTGAAGACCTGTACTGTACATTTGATTCCTGCTTGACCCAGTGATACGGGCTCCCAAGAAAAGCCAACATCTACATTTTTAACAGAGCAATGTCTATATTTTGTTGCTTCACCTCCACTGTGGCAGCGCTAATGCAAGTTCCAGCGGTGCAGTGAAGAGAATATGAGGTGTTTTTCAGGCGACTGCTTAGTGTTTCTCATAATGACATCCCCACACAAATGATAATTCAACAATTCCGTGTTTGAATTATCTGATGGCGACAAAATTTTCAGAATCCATGGTGTGGGGATAATTAGGACTCTTGCTAATAATTCTGTGCACTTTTTATTTTTTCCCTTCTCAGTGAAATGAGATTCACATGGATTAATTACTACCTGCTATAAATAAATGCTACGAATGGCAATCTACATTGCAGAGAGTAGCTGTCGTTTAATATATCGCAGGTTTTCATGCACCTGTTTGCCCGATGCTGTTGCCATGGAAACTGCACTTTATAAGAGAAGCTCTGCATAATTAGCATGGATTGAGGTCTATATCAATCAGAATAATTTGGAGGAGCAAGAAGAGCCTGAAGGAGAAGGCAAAGCTACTTGTCTCTGTAGGGAAGGTATCAGACCTCTGCTGTGTGGTAAATAGTCAGGCAGTTACTGGAAGAATTCAGCAGAATTAGCAAATTTAAGGGAACCAAATTAAACAAAAGACAGAAAACTTAGTCCCCATGGTTTTCATTATGAAACAGTATTAAAATGGGCTTTGAAAAATTAACAAAGACAAAAAATCTATATATATTTGTGTAATTAACTTGGAGGTTTTGTCACAAGCTGGGTTTCATAGGCTGCACTAATGCCATCAGTCTGGGAGTCTGGCAGTGATGAACAACACTGCTGGTAATGCACAGCTTTCACTTCTAGATCTCCTTCTGACCATGTAGATAACAAAAATTAATTTTCTGAAATAGGTGAGAGAAGGATAATAACTTGTGGATTCTGACATGTAGGTTTCATAATAAGACCTTGTGTCTAGAGTTCATTGCTTTTTGCCTAAAGCTTCAAGACACACAGCAAACATACAAATGCAGTTATCCAGTCAGTGCATCATCCTAATCACAACACAGGAGATTAAGGATAGAACAGCAGCTTTAACTTTAATTTTTCTTCCTTCTTGTCAGCTGGTGTCAGAAATATCACTTTAAAGAAACAGAAGAAACAGGCTCAACAGTTTTGCAAAACACCTGAAATGAAAAAGTTGTTGTTAAAAATAAAGTTGGACGAGCTCCGTATGTGTATTTGTGTGTCCATGCACAAGTAAGTGACTGAGTGAATATTCAGCTAATATTGTTTTGGCTGTGAGTCTCAGCTGGATGTGATACAGTATTAATGGAGTAACTACAGTACAGGAAATTTCTTTGACTGTAGCTTTGAATTCTTTAGGGGTCCACTTTGAATGCAAGTGTCAGTGTAACCTTGTATTTCTGTGTTGGTAAGAAATGTTGATAATATGAGCTATTGAAACAGCTCAAGAGGAAGAGGTAAGGAAAGCTGGAAAGTCTCTTTTCTTTGGTATTTGTAATGTCAAGGAACAGTTTCTAACACAATGGATAGTAAATGTCATCCAACCAAAGGGCTTCTTGTAAAACAGTAATGTGATGGGGTATAATATGTGTATTGTATTGGCTTTGAAGGTGCAGTTACTGAAATCAGTCCAGGTTTGAAGAATATTTAGCCCTTATACAATAGACAAGTTATAGGTCTTGGATGATACTGCAATGGCCTACGCTACTTTATTTAAGTTATGTAAGAAGATTGTGATAATCGTCTGTATTGGGCAGATTGAGAGGAGGGGAAAAAAAGGAATTAAAATCCCAAATTGCTTTAGTTCATTTCCATGGTATTTTAGTCCATGTTCTGAAATCTTCCCTTATCCCCAGGGTTTTATTCATTTAGAAGCTTGTTGCAGTGTGGAGTGCTGTACTAGATTATGAGCTGGAGAAAACTCCTTTGCTGCATGTAAGTAACAAATCTGGATGAGAAGGTGAGTTCTTCAGCTCTGCTGATCCTTTGTACTGGATGGGCAGCCCTGGCTGTAGGTGCAGTCTGAGGAATGAAATACTGGAAAGCAGTGCTGCAAAAAGGGACCTGGGGTCCTTCTTGATGGTAAGTTGAATATGAGTCAGCAGTGCCCTGGCAGCCAGGAGGGTGAACCGTGTCCTGGGGGGCATCAGGCAAAGCATCGCCAGCTGAGCAAGGGAGGGGATTGTCCCGCTCTGCTCTGCACTAGTGCAGCCTCATCTTGAATATTGTGGCAGTTTTGGGAGCCACAATATAAGAAAGATATTAAGCCGTTAGAGAGCGTCCAAAGGAGGAAAACAAAGATGGTGAAGGGCCTTGAGGGGAAGCTGTATGAGGAGCAGCTGAGGGCACTTGTTCTGTTCAGCCTGGAGTAGACTGAGGGGAGACCTCATTGCAGTCTACAACTCCCTCGTAAGGGTAAGAGGAGGGGTAGACAATGATCTCTTCTCTGTGGTGACCAATGACAGGACCTGAGGGAATGGCCTGAAGTTGTGTCAAGGGAGGTTTAAGCTGGATATTAGAAAGAAGTTCTTCACCCAAAGGGTGGTTGGGCACTGGAAGAGGCTCCCCAGGGAAGTGGTCACAGCACTAAGCCTGACAGAGTTCAAGAAGCATTTGGGTGATACTCTCAGGCAAATGGCTTGACCCTTGGGGATGGTCCTGTGCAGGGCCAGGAGTTGGACTTGATGGTCCTTATGGATCCCCTCCAACTTGGCATATTTTGTGATTCTATGAGAGACTTTCACCTGTGCTGAATCTGCTCTAATGTGGAGGGACATTTCATGGGCGCAAACACAGATTTGAATGCAGCTACCACAGAATGTTGAAAAATACTTCTTATAGCTGCTTCTGTGGAAGGATAGGACAGAGACTTAAGTCCTGGGCCTCTTGACGAAGGGATTGTCTTTGCTTGTTTCAGAGCTGTGCTACATCTGCCATTCTTCTTCCTCCTGCTGAAGCTCCTTCCTGCATGATACTACAGCTCCGACAGTCAAACCAGTGCATTCCTTCACCCAAAAAGGGTATCTGGAGTACTTATTTTTGAAAAACACTTTTGAATCCCTTCACCCTGAAGAGAGACCTCAGAAAGAAGAGCCATAGGTGCAGCCTCTTGTAATTGCTCTTTTCCCAGCCTGGGTTTGCATCAGGTGAGAACTGGGTGCCACCACTGGTGTCTGGGGCAAGCTTGGAAGACCATGTTAAGGCATGTGACAGCTTTCACTTAAACTCCTTAAGCACTTTCCTTTTTAACAGCTTACAGAGAAAGGTTGCAATTGAGTGAAATCTCTTGGGTTCTAACTTTGAAAGTAGGCGCCTACATTCAGCAGAAAACTCCTGCTTTTTAGGAGCAAATCTAGCTTTAAGTCACTATTTCAAGTTAAGCATTATAGCTCTGAGAGTAATGATCCAACCTAAGTGCTTCCATAAATTCAATTCATTAAAATAATATTTCCTCTGGCCCCAAAAGTTCCAGATCTCATAAACTACCCATTTGAAATTGTTAGGTAAGTTTGGGGGTTTTATTGTTTTTCAAGAGAAAAATGTTGCCTCGAGACTAGGAATGTGTTTGGTACAATTTAGTCAATTTTAGAGGTGTTCTCATTGGAGTTATTTCTCGTTTTACTTGATGTAAAGGAGAGAACTGGCTCCTTATCTCTAGTGCTGCAAATCCATTTATATCTGTGCAGTAATAATTTAGAGAGAAAGGGAAAAATTTAGACAGAAAAGCTTAAATAATATGGGAACAAGTTTGGAAGGTAATCTTTGTACCTCATTAAGATTGAAGGATGGCATAGATGAGCAATTATAAAAATTTCTTAGCCTATGTCAAATTATTCTGTGATCTAGTAAAACAGTAAGCTAGATTTTCCTGTGCCTACTTCCATCTTTTTCTTTTTGTTTTTAATCAAAAGCTATAAGTTTTGTACTGTCTATTAAAAAGAGTGAAAAATGCATAAAAATCCTCCTATTTACATATGCACCATATACATATCTGACAGAAGAGGATGAATAAAAAATGTCCTGGTATAAAGCCTTGAACAACTGAATGGAAACATTATTTTTAAGCAGATGTTTTTAATGTGTAATATTTATATGTTAAATCTTAAATAGCTTAGATATGTTTAATGTTTTGTGGGGCTGTATTGTGACAGCAGTAGGTTTGAATTTTTAATAAGGAAAAAGCCCATAGATTTCCTGGCTGCAGCAACATTGCTGGCACTTTATAGGTAATTATTGAGGTATCATCCCTATGAAGGTAAAATAAGAGTTTGCTCCCCAACCACCACCTTGCCCCCATACCTCAGTTTGGTGGTATTGGAAAGGAACTGCTATAATGAAAAAAATACAGAATAAAAGCACTGATTCATTTCCTATTGCCTTCAAAAGCCTCATTCACTAAGACAGACTTCAATCGCTATCAGTACCAGTCCTTTTGAGGTGAAATGAAAGCCTTGTTATGTGCATTTTCACTTTGCTAAGCAAGCCAATATACTTGCCATAAAAATACGATTATACTCTAGGCTTAATTTCAATGTGTCTTGCTGAAAATAAAGAGACTGTAAGAAAATTGTTTTACCTGTGAAGTTAGAGCTCATCAGTGGAAGATGCTAAAACCTTCCAAGTTAGGAAAATGGGACCGAAGTTGTCCCAGTATATCTTCTAGCCTCTGATAACAGCAACAAGTGGTTGGTACTTTTTGTAATTTAGAAAACTTCAGTAAATTCAGAAAACATCATTCTCTCACTGAACAGTGAACAATGTTTAATAAACACCAAGTGATGAGGTAGGCACAGTTACAGGAAAGATCTTTGAAGTATTAAGGATTAGCATCATGTATTTGTAGTACTGGTTTTGCTCAGAAACTACTTGGTCCAGTTGAACCCAACAGAATAAGTTTCTTTTGAAAGCATGGTTTATTTTGCTGTTGCTGTTGATTTTTGTTTGAATTTCCAAACCTGAGACCTGCTTAAGTCTGAGGAGAACACTGGAGAACAGCTGTTGTCAGTGTGCTTTTATTCCCCTTGCTCCTCTTTCTTTTCTTACCAAACCCATCTCTAGTTTTTCTTCTCTTGTGGTTTAACTACTCATTCAGAGCTAGAGAGCTGGAATGGGAATGGAAAAGCTTTCAGACAGAATCAGGTCTGGAACCTTTCTCCCTTTGGCAAAATGTGTGACACTGAGTCTTCATTGCCTTTATTGCAGTATGCTGGGTTGCTACACTGACTTTTCAGTGTAAAGCTGGCACAACGGGCTTTTAGAAAGCAGTGTGTAACTCATATATCTTAGGTAGCCACACAAGGCATATTTTGGAGTTTCACATTGTGGGGGAAGAAGAGAGTGAGAAAAGAGGCATGTCTCAAAACAAAAATACTGTTAACCAAACTCAATGAGTACATTTGCTTCTGCTGGCATGTGGCATTTGGAGGTGCTTTGGAGAGCAAAGGGATGCAAAATTTTCTGGAGTAAGACTGGGCTTGAAATGTCACATGTCCTCACAGAACTCCATTAAACCATGTAGAGATGCTTGTGTTGGGCTTGTATCTGAACACAGTACTTGATAGACAGCTATGCAGTAAAACGAAAAGACATAATGACGATGCAAGAAAAACGCAGCATCTGTGCCTTCCCTCTGAAACTCGGGGAATCTTTAGAGGTCTGTAGACAGCAGGGGCTGCTTATCTTGCTTAACTATGTCTCCTGCCACTGACACAGCAGCAGCTTGCTTTTATAGTTAATGTGGCAGATTCTCCCTTTCTATCCCCTTTTGGCTACCCATGGAAGTTATTTACAACCTCAGCAGAAAGATCAAACAACACTGTGATAACTGGCCCCTATCGACACTGTCAGGTTTCCAGGTCTGTAAGACAAATGTTGCTTCTGGCTTGCAGCACCCTGTGTGCTGTGCATTTTGATGCAGATTTTTATTACCTGGCAGGCGGCTTGGGAGTCATGGATAGAAAAAAGTGCTGAGATCAATAACGGAGAATGAGCAAGTCATATCAGAGAGGGGGCAGCAGGCAGCAGTTGTGGAAGTTGCCCCTTGACATGACTCTCAGGGGGATGGGGAGTGTGGGGGAGTACCTGGATTTCTGAAAGGCACCATGCTGTGTTAAGAGTGCCTAATTATAACTGTCACTGTGGCCAGGTAAAATAACAAAGGACTCTGAGCAGGAATGGTGAATAACTGCATTTTGTTCTGATTGTTGGTGTTGCTGCCTCTCTCTGTCTTGCACTGGGCCTGTGTTGGCACAGGTTTCCTGAAGTGCAGGCTCTGTTAGAGCCATAGGGTTGGGAGAGGCCCTGAGAGACAGTCTAGTCCCATGTAACCATTTTATTTCTGAGATGATCTCATCCTCCCTGCTCTTAAAAACCTCTGCTGTCAACTTCTTTTAATGCACTCACTTTTCTCTGTCAACTGGTGCTGCCATTGTTTTATCTATAGACATTTCAGCATGGGGTTAACTTTCCCTCGAAAAGACAAGTGACTAATACTTCTGGCAAAGGCTATAGGCTGCTATTGTGCTTTAATCCTGCTTTGCTTCTTCCAGGATCAGAGAAGTTCTGCTTTTTGCAGTAAGACCTGCAGATGTTGTTTGATTTCAATAATTTAGTAAAACCCTCACAATTTTTGCTCTGGTTGCACTAACAGGGAAGGGGTATGACAGGGCAGGGCCTCTTCAAAGTTTCAGGCAGAACTCAGAAGTAGATGTAAGCTACCTGTTAATTTTGTCTTAGTTTGTGTCTCCTTAGAATTAGATGAGAAGCAGATTCTGCAACTTTCTTCCAGCACAATCCAGGAAGATGCCTGTAAGCAATTTCTGCATTATAGTCTCTATTTATATCTGTAATTAAAGAAATAAGTATCATAGTTATCTTTCTAATTTCATAATTACCTCTTTGAAATAATAGCCCTGTTCCAGGTGTTTTCTAAAATAAAACAGCTAGGGAAATTAATTTCAATTAGATAGGAAAAAGAATAAACTGAAATGGAGTTTTATTTTGAAAAAATCAACTTAAAAACACAATCACAAAAAAAACTCCCAATAACAAAAACCACACTTTTCTTGGAGGGTACTTCATTTAGGTAATTAAATCTGTGCAGTGTGAATGAACCACTGGCAGCAGTGCCCTTTATCAAATGACATTTAGAGCACATTAATCTGCTGAATTCTGAGGCTTCCCAGCAGCTTAAAACACATCTGGAGGCAAAAAACCAGTGAATTCTTAATGGGAATGAATAGTCTTTTGCTATGTAGTACAGATGCTCTAGGCTTTCTCACTTGGAAGATTTGGTAATGTTCAGAAACCTGAGTTGTATACATGTAAATTCATAAGCAATCACAACTTTATGGTGTATGTGTGTTGGTGTTCATAAGAAAGATAAGTTTTTCATCCAACAGAAAATGAGAGAATCCATGAAGGGAACACTTAACCATTGCTTTCTTTTCTCTCTCCCTAATACTTCTTCCAGCACCTTTTGTACTGCCTGTGACCACCGCAAATCCTATTTTCCTTCTGAGGCAGGGTTGCAGGAAGAAACTGTTTGAGCTTAACAAGCATGACTTTCTCCCGAAACCTGCCAGGCTTGGCAGCTCTCTGAATGCTCCTTTCCACATACCCACATCAAAGTCTAAAGTTGAATTCTGCAGCAGTGCCTTTTCTCTTCTCCAGCTTTAGGCAACCCCCCAAAATGATCACTGGAACAGAGCTCATGAGAAAAACTATGTCCTGAAAGCAAATTATTAAGGCCGCAACTCTCTTCTGGAGTTTTTCAAAGTGTGTCTGTTGCTATTTCTCTTGTAAGGTTACTGCTGCTGTCAGGAATTACACCAACAGCGTATGGTAGCACCCGCCATCGCGCAGGCCCCACTGAGCTATTTAAGTTTTCAAAGCATCAATGGTGTTTCTTCTTCCCTAGGTTTTAATTCTTTCACACAGCCTTGCTGGGATGCAACAAGTCCTTGATGAGTTTCATTAATCAAATGTTCTGTTCCGGTGAAGGGCTCAAAGTTTGCAACTTTGAATTTGTGTGTAACTGCTGAAGCTGGCCTGGCCATCTCTTAAAGAAAGCCTTCTCTGGTAGGCTCCCTAAAGTCTTGTCTAGGGTAAGAATTGAAATTTTTCTCAACCAGCATAGGGAAATGCCATAGCAGAGGGTGAAAATGAACATGAGAGTTCACTTTACTTTAGAGATAAAATACAGTCTTGGGGATATTTAGTGTCTGAAAGTGTCAGAGCTGCATGTTATGCTAGCCACATGCAAATTCCGTTTCAGGGTGAGATTTGGCACGTCACCTCATCCCACCAACCAAACCACCTGAACTAAATGATTGTTCGCAATTGAAACAGTTCAGTTGAATTAAGTATCAGTTATTTTACTAATAACATGGTACTACAGACTTGGCGAGGAGGTCCTGAGTCGGCGTTGGGAAGGGGTGGAATGAAAAATGACCAGAATTCATTCATGAAAAAAGCATGTTTCGAATTGTGAATGGGATTACTAATTAGAAGAATAGAAACTAGACATTTAAGATGTCTTTGAAATTAATGCTTCAAAAAGCATTTGCCTTTCTAGGGAAAATATTCTTTGAACATTGCAAAACATATGTGAATTTGCCTCTGCTGATTTTCCAAAATTGTACTTTTTCTTTGTGTTGATAACTAAGGCTATTGCTGTTTAAGGACTTGAACCCATACAGTCTTTTTTTCTCTCCTTGATCCAGAAGTGAAGTCATAAAACTGCTTTTTTGTGATATTACAATCATTTCCATGGTAACAGACTGATGTCCAAAGTATAGGATCATGACTTTAGTGTGGGATCAAGCAAGAGGAGATAAAGTTCTTATTAAAATGAAATGGAACTAATAAAAAAAATCCATTAATTTTGTTATGCATTTCCTTCTCTAACTGACCAAAAGTGCAAATGAATGTACTTCTTTTAAGGAGTTGTTTGTTTTTTCTTGTTTATGTTGATCAGTAAAATGTTAGTTTGAAAAGAAACATGGGCTAAAGGACTGCAGCTGCTATATTAAAAAAAAGGTACTTAAAATCCTGATGGTAAATTCTTTTTTGAGACAGAGGAGAGCTTTCTAATACCAACACACCTTTATAGAGCGATGGCCATGAAATGTTGCTTGGCAGACCATGTCCAGGAAAAATTGCATTTATGATTTTTTTGTAGGCCCCTAAGGAACTTACTGATCCACCCCAGCTGAGACTCTGCTCCTTTAGGCTCCCTTAGTCATAATAGTTCTCCCTTAAGACCTTGCAAGATCCATAGCAATTGTTCTGCCTCCAGTCACCCACACCAGGGAGAAAGAAACCACATCCCCAGAGAGCTCTTCTGAGAATACTTGCACGTGTATAGCAGAGAAGACCACCTCCTGCATGCTTTGGAGTACCCTGAACATAATAAATATTTTGGAGGGCATCATGAAGGCAAGGCAATGTCAAAAGAAGCCCATTTGCTATTGGCAATCCAGATGCATTAAACTAACTCACAAAATAAAAAGTTTGTTAGGGTTACCTTTGCTTTGTGTGTTCCCTTTCCCTAGAACTGAGGCTATCTTGGACTGCATGAACACTTTCTAGATATTTCCAAATAAAAGAAGAAAGGCAAAGAAGACCCTGGTTTAGTACTATAATACTGCAAAAGATGCCTTTGATGCAACAAGATATTGGCTGACTCACCTTCTGCCACACAGTGAGTGGTTTGTAAAGAGAGGACAGAGAGACTCATTCTGAACTTGAGACTATTGTCAGTCCTGTCAACTTCCTCCAACACCTTTTTCTAAAGAGTTGTTGCCTTAGCAAGGAAATACTGGGACATCTGTACTTCTGTGAAGTACACGTGGAAAGCCTAGAAGGTATGGTTGTGATGTAAGAAAGGCTGAATTTGGAACAAGAGTCTCAGCCTATCCCATGCCTTTGGATTTTGTGGAGCGATTATGAGTCAGCCCATATTACTCTGAACCCTCTTTCTGACCTTTGCCATCAGACTAAGATGTCAAATTCTCTGTTCTCGTCCCATGGGCCTGTTTCTCCTCTGGCTTACACTGAGACAAGTCAGAAGAGCCCCCCAGGGCCAATATGTTGTGGAAATGAGAAGGAAATCAAGCAGTGGGTGAAGATAGTCATGGGCTTCAGGATCTGTTCTCCCTTCGATGCATGCTGTGATTTATGCACAGAACTCCTACTAGCAACAGTGGGAGAAGAGACACTTACATTGCTAAACAGGATTTTTTTTTTTCTCAGCTGCCTGAAGCTACTCAGCATAAGCCTGTTGTGAAAGTGATGGGAGATTTAGGGGAAGGAATACCAAAGAGAAATAAGAAAATGAAAACTAATCCTGAACTAAGCAACTGTAAGAATTGTGGGGGCTTTGCTGTATTTTTTTATTTTTCTTGAAACATGTAGGATTTTTTAACAACTAAATAATTGTTCTTCATAGTCCTGGATTTTTAAGTGGCTCTGTGTGTGGGGATTTGCACAATCAGTGATAAGTGTGAAGGTAAAAGTACAAGGAAAATTGAGAGTTGAAAAGCTGGAATCACTTTTCTGCTTGTTTTCTTCATTGCAATTTGCCTTATAATAGCAGACTTATATAGAAATCCAGCTGTTGCCCTTGCTGTTTTGTAAACCAGGTTTTGCTCCTTTTTTATTTTAATAGAAATGTAACTTTTGATCTGATTGCCAGCTTCGGAACTGTTATAATTAAGACAAGTTTTTCTGCTCTTCTGCCTTCTCTGCAACGTCTTCTGATTTTCTAGCCTCTAACAAAAGGCTTTTTCTCTTGCCTTGAGGTGTAGACATAAGGGCAAGCTACTCCTTGACATTACAGGGTAGAATCTACCAGGTCTGCTATTATCCAAGTTCAGGTATTGCAGCAAACTGGCAAGAGTTAATCTTTATTAAGCAAAAGCATATAGGACCCACACAGACTCTATAGTTGCACTGTATTCTCATGCTTACCATTTCCTTTATTGATTTGCCTGTCTAAATGAGTACTTCTAAACTCTGTGGGTGTTTTCCAATTAGATAAAAGGCAATTCATGTCACCCTGCTGCAGCTCTAACAGCCATAACCAAGAGAGTGCACTGAGGACTTCTCAGCAGAACAACCTAGTTTAATCAAGGTGGCCCCCTTCAGCGCTGCCTCATCTGCAGGACATCTCTCTTCACATGCAATGCCTTCTTTATTTAGAGCAACTTTGGAGGAATGGGCTGCAGCTACACTAACTGCTGTGGCTGTGCTTTATGGGCCAGCTATATGGTTAGTGGAGAAGATGCATGAGCTTCTCTTTCTCGGGCTGTTTTGGGAAAGAGTTGCTGTCAGGGCATTGCCCTTTCCAAATGGGAATAAAACCATCTCAGAAGATTGCCACTGCTGCTTATGTGAATGGTGCTGTTTCTGTGAGAGCTGAATCTGATAAACTTTTTAATGGTTAGAACCGAGCAGACCTTTGCTGAGTGTTATGCATTTGCTGGAGAATCATAGACTCTGTCTTTTGTGGGAGATCCATGTTTTATTGTATGCTCAGAGAGCTCTTCCTTTCCCCTTCCTGAGACAATGTGCCTCTGATGGACAAACTCTGGGCATGGCTGAGTTTCCACAAAGGAAACTCTGTGTTTCACTCTGAAACTCTGAAACTCTGTTTACCTTGAGAATCTGCATTCTGTCCTGGTTTTGACTCTTTGAATTTCTCCTTGCTGCTACCTTTCACGCTCTGCCACACACTCTTCCAGCAGACCAACCAGCTGAAAGACTTTGGGCAGATGCTTCCCTTCTCATCTTGAGCAAGGTTCCTGTGCATCTTGCTTTGCTATCCAGCACTGTGTCTCCACAGTCTTTTGATTTCTCCAGTGGCACATCCCTTGGGACCTCCACAGAAGCCTCACAGCTCTGAGTCTGTTTGTCGCCTTTACGTAGGACCACTGAAATCAACCTCTAATGGATAAAGTGAGCAAACAGTTGTTCCTAATGCATCGGCTAGAGCTCTGTGAGAGGTTGGGAAGGCATTTTTGGCAGCATGTATTTGTTATTAAGAGAGAGAGAAATGTGACTGGCTACACAGAATTTAATCTGCTTTGCTTTCTACCAGGAGATCTCTTGGAAGATTCTGTGGCTTCATACAAATTCAAAGTGGCTGGCTTTGAGCTAAGGATTTCTCTTGGTGTACTCCATGGTCTCATTCACTGTCTGACGTATAAGGTGTGTTCATAGTGTCCTGCAGCACTAAAAGAGTTTTTTGCTTAAACTGTAGAGTACAGAAGTGGCAGCGTATAACTCAGATGAGATCTGTCTAGATACTGTGCAGAACTGAAGGCCTCACCCAGAACCTTTTTGGTATCAGACACTTTTTTCTGAAGGGGCAGGTCTACCTAGGTGCTCCTTGAGCAGCACTACTGCTGTAGACTCCAAACTGTGATTGAGTCTTGCAGAGCATCAGGTGGCCAAGAAATCCTTTTCAGTTTCAGTTCCTGGATTGTAACCAAAGTTGCAATGAAGGGGTTTTTTTAACCTTCAATATATTTTATTCTTACCAAAGTTAATGTTGCATTATTTTATTTTTCAGTAAGAGGAGAGAAAGGAATATGCTGTTAACATGTGAAACAAAGGACAAAATAGGGCTCTTAGTTTTTGTTTCTGTGGAGTTCTGTGGAGTTCTGTTTGTCTGCTTTAGAGAAAGGGCAGAAGAGACAGTGAATGACATTTGGCTATGGTTCTCTATTACCTTATGTAAGGGCCTTGTATTACTGCTTGTGTATTGCCTGTGCAGAGCATCTAGAGGAAATATGCCGTGATTCCAGAAATTCTAGGTGTGATTTTGAGCAGGTGGTTCTAATTTTTTCCTGGGCTTGAAGCAAAATATCTGTTTCTTCTTGATTCAGAAACTACTAGTGCTTTTGCTGTGGCAACATGAAGTAAAAGAATTATCTGAAGGGATGCTGTGAAGGACACTGGACTAGTCTAGCTGTAAGAGATGACTGAGACTCTCTGCGGTTTGGAGCTCACCTGGTATTTTCTGCCTTGGGGCAACGTGCCTAGAGCCAAGAAGCTTGCCAGTGTGCTACCAAATCCAGTTGTTGGACCCCACTGTATTCAGGAGAGGCAGCTGCTTCACCTTCGCGGTGTAAAGAAATGAGTCCCTGCTAAAGGGACCTTTGGGTAATACAGCTCTTTGTTCAGTGTGAGCAGAAAGTGCTCCCAGCAGCGATTCTCTTCCCATTGACACCAGTGTCAGCCAAGGTGAATTCTGCGTCAGCTCCTCAGCCTACTCCCTTGCAGCCCCTTTTCAAAGTGCATTAACTTGCAACTTTAAAAGTCTAATTACTGCTGCCCTTATTCACAAGATACTTGAATCCTTCCAACGTGTACGATGCCCCTTAGGTGGGATGTTTCCAGGCCACAGCCTTCAATCCTCAGAAGCACTGCATTTTGTGGTGAAAATGGTGTTGAGATGTGGCTGGTAAACCTTCCTTGTCAGGAGCATTAAAATACAGTCCCAGTGAGAAAATACACAATGATTGCTAACTCCTTTCCCAACCACCAACACAACTGCCTGGCTAACCTGCAGCTTTGCATATCCAGTATGTTAATGCCACCTGGTTGCTGTGACACAGAATGTGAGATGGCTCAGCTCTACTTACCCTTCTGGGGCCTCTGGTGGTCTAGTGGTTAGGGTGCAGGACTCTCACCGCTGCGACCCGGGTTCGATTCCCGGCCCCCCGGGCAGATGGAGCTCGTCAGCCCTGTAAGGCAATCCATCTAAGAGAAGGTCACTCTAAACAAACCTACGTTCTGAGACCCTCACTGCCACTGTCCGAGTTTCACTCGGCCCCGGCAGATGAACCTCAGGATTAAAGGGTGGGCTCAGTTCAGCGCACGCTGTGTCTCACCTAAAAAATCCACTGCGCAGGCTCGAAGGGTCAATGACCTTTCCCAAATCTTCGCTCGCGAAGACTGGCCATTATTATACTTACCCTTCTTCTGGGATGTCACTGGCCCCATTAATTCATGTCTGTCTTCTCTAACCTGCTCATTTTTCCATTAAACTTGTGGGAACTCAATTGTATTGGAGGCTTATATCCTTGTCTTTCAAATTTGGATGAAATTAACCATTGAGCTCAAAAGATGAGGGAGGACTTGCGAATTTACACATTTGTTTGACAGAAAGCATGAGCGTATAAGCATCCTATTATTAGAATGTTATGCTAAAAATATATACTAAACTGCCTGGAAATTTACAGGGTGACTCTACTTATCTTAAACATCGTCATACAAAATTATACTCGTCTATAAAAATAATTATGAAAACATTCCAGTAAGGAAAAATAAGGAAAAAAACCTCAAATAATCATGGTAAATGGCGTTTTTCAGCTCTCATTGGAGCATAAGCAGAGAAGAAGAGACTAAACACCAAAAGGTAAAATGAGTAATATGTTCCTTATTTCTCATATTGAGAGACTAAGAAAAATGTGAAAATGGATATGTTAAGAATAAAACTATTATAGGTGAGTTGAAAATATTTTGATAGCAGTTTGCATTTGTTTCCTTCCAAAAATTAAGGCAGTTCATTTTTTTTTCTTCAAAGTGCAGGTTTGAATGCCTCTAGCACGCTTACAAGTATGCTGAAGGACTTTATTAATTTTAAGAATTCTTTAATCTTGCTTTACATCGTATTAGAGATGCAGGTTTACTCAGGCGTGTGAAATCACTGAACAAGCACTGCATCGCAGGGCAAGATGAATAAAATGAGGGTTGCCATGGGTACTTTGCTTTTGAAATTTTTCACTTTTGACTTTTAAGTCTAAACATAAAAATCTCAGTAATTTTTGGCTTTTGTAGTTTAGCGCTGAATACACACGTAAATTAACGACTTACTTGTGGCTGTAAGTATGGCTATTACTGTCTAATGTATAACTCCCCATACGCAGACAAGCTTTGTTTTTTCCCTTGTTCTCTAAGTTTTTAATTGCCCAGTGTTTTGCAGTACAACATAAAGAGCAGGTGTTCAGAAATTGTGTAGAAATTAAAAAAAAAAAAAAGAAGAAACAGGTTATTTTTTGCCTGAGAAATTTTCTCTGGCATTTGGAAGAATGGAAGGAAGATAAATGAAGACCAGGGTTTTTATTGATGCTAGTGTAGGCTATAAAAAAAAAAGAAAATCGGGAGAAGAAATAGTCTATGAATAAAGACATGTAAATGATATTGATTTGGGGAATATCAAATTGCAGAGCGTTTCCTCTGCTTTATGCAAACTCATGAAAGCAATCTGTTTGTATGAGGAGATTAAGTGATTCTAGCCTGAAAGTTTCATTAAAAGTTGTTTGATGTTCACACCAGCACCTGCAGAGGTGTGTGGATGATGTGGTCGTTGCTGCGTTGAAATACAGAAAGCTGAAATCATCCCAGGAGGCCTGATCTTGCCTCCTGTATTCCTTGCTGTAGGGACCACAGTCTTGAAGGCTGGGGCTTTGAAGCTTGCTTTTTGCACCCCTTCAAGCTTACAATATTGAGGTGATGCACTCGTCTCTTGTTGGATAGACACAAGGGTGAGACCCAGCATCTGCTGACCCTCTGGCTGCAAAACTCTTTGATGAATATTTCCACTACTCTATAGACAGAGCTGAGCAATTACTGAAGCAGCTGCCCTGGTCCTTAGGAACAGTGTAGCTGTTGAATGAGTCTTTCTCAGCTTTGGGGAGAGTTTTACAGCCTGTTTTTGGTTATGCCTCGCAACATTTTGTTAGTCAGTCACAACCAAGTGAGTTGGTTCAGAGCTACCCTGCGCATCTGTAGAAACCCCAATTGCCAGTGTGGGCACAGTCCTGGTCCCGCTTGCAGGGTTTTTCTTTAGGCTAACGGGAGTTTCGGAAGGCAGGGTATGTCTGTTGGCAACCCTGCTCCCCATGGCAGTGCTAGTTGGTTCCCTAGACTTTAGAGATGTGAAGAACCTAAAAGATCATCTTATCCATCTGCTTGGCTGGCATGGGATTGTTCCCTACAGTGTATTTTCAAGTGTTTTGTCTCACTTAATTGATTTAAGTGGTGAAGCTTTTGTTACTTGTCTTGGGAGACATGTTTCAAAATATAATAGACTTGCTTGTTGAAAAATATTTCCAGATACGTAGCCTACACTTTTTAATTACTACTACCACTTTGCAATTACCAGTGCTAATTACCATTGCCATGTTCATTTTTAAAACAATGCAGTGAGTTCTGAAGTAAGAAGGCATTTAGAATTCTGACAAATACAACTGGATGAATATACATTCATAGGAAACTCTCCAGTAAAGTATAACATTCTGTTATAAATCAAAGTAAAGTATTGAGTTGTAAAGTTTCTTCTGAAATGAGGGGTTCTGGGGGGGGGGAAACAACTAAGCACTTCAAATCAAAGTGAAATGTTTCAAGTTTAACATCATTTAAGAGAATTGAATCTCACTTTAAAAAATATCTTTCATTGTAGTTGTTTGTCTTTGCATGCTAACATTTTTTTTCTAGTGACTGATAGTTTGGAGTAAGGAAAACACTTTTCCTGGCTGCTGTGTCCCTTGATTCAGCTGTGTGATGATGTTTCATCTCTGGAACACAGAGTTGTTTGCTAACTATTCCCGGGGCACCTGGGTAACTGGGATACCTGTCTCTGAGACAGTGCCCTGGCAGAACTGGTTTTCATACAAGCCCATGGATCTGCCCCTGACTTCAGAGCAGCCCCTCTGCTGTTCAGCCAAAAGTCTAGGCAACCCAAATAACTGTTGCTGCTGTTGTCCTGGAGGTCATGAAGAAATTTGCCTGGAATTATCTGCAATTGCCACAGTCCCATAGATAGCTCATTTTTTAGCCAGTAACTTCCATGGAAGACTACTTTGTTGGGAAAAAATTTTGAGCAGGTTTGGGAAAAAATTCTGGGCACAGAAGAGTTTCTGTGCAAGTGAGCAGAGAAATTATGGTTATGTTGGAGAACTGCTGGCAGGACTAAATACCTTCTGGTTACTGGAGATACGCTGATATGCTATTCTGCCTCTTCTTGTGAGATGTTCTGGGGGATATCTTTTTAACGATAATGGCCACACGTTAAAAGATGTGCCTTGAAATGAAATGGATTTTATATACTCTTACCTGCATTATAAATGCAACACTTGTGATACGAGTTGATGAGAGTTATTCTTGATAGAGTTTAGCTGTTATTTCAGCTTCAGTGCATTTTAATCATGCTTCCCCTGTCAAACATGGTGAATATTTCCATTCTTCATTCAGGTATCTTTTTCCTTTTCTCAGTAGCTCCGGGAAATGAAGCAGAGCAATAGAATCCTTTCAGTTCATCTGTATGTTTGTGTACCTGCACTCTACACTGAAAGCATGACCTTTAAAAATCCCTTTTGTTTTGGGGAAATATTATTATTACCTGAGCTGACTGATATTCTGCTGATATATGCCTGCAAAAATGAAGTCCTGAAGTGTTTAAGGCTAGAAGAACAATTAATAGTGGGAAGGGAACCTGTACAGAGGATTGCAGATTTAAGTCCAGTTGCTGGAGGGGTTTGCAGTTTCTAGTCAAATCAAAACAATAGTGGATAATTTTAAGCAGAGGAGCCAGAAATCTAAGTGGGAGCAGCAGCTCTCAGATTGGGATCTGGAGGGAGTAACTCTAAAATTCTCTTCCTGGTTCTCTCCCTGATGTATGCTTAGCCTGGGACAAGTCATTCACTGTCTCCAACTTTTTCTCTTTTCACTTTTCCTGAAGATGAGAATGTTTGCAATGACTAAGAAGAGGAGTGTTATGTAAAGCAAATTGGTGGGGTGTTAGTGGGATTTTTGTTTGTTTTGGTTTTGTTTGTTTGTTTGTTGTGTTTTGGCTTGGTTTTGGTTTTTTTTTTGGGTGGAGGATTGGGTTTGGGTGGAGGAGACTTGTTTTTTTTTCTCAGATTTAAAATTAATATAAAGCAAGTTCATATTTTTGCATATTTTCTGAGAACTGAATCATGTAAGTCTATAGTAGTATCCTGTCCTCCACAGGATTGATATGCTTGCTCCATTTTTACTGTACTTTTGTTTCTTTTGCCAGTATACAACCAGGTAAACTGCTCTTATATGAACAGAAGATGAGTTCTGAGGAGAAAGTTGTGAAATGTTTCAGTGGAGGGTTTTCTCAAATAATAATCACGATACTCTGCTCTACAGTCTTCTGGGTTCCAGGGACTGTACTGGTAGTAAATAACAGACTTCCTTCCTGGACAGGGAACCAAAACCACCGAACCTTCACCTCTGTGGGAACAAACCACATTTGTGACAGTGGAGTTCCACCAGGGTCTTTAATGGAAATTTTTGAGCCAGTCAAGGAAGGCAGTGGTAATTCAAAATGGCTCAAAAGTGAAAAAGGGCCTTTGCACAAGAGTTAACAGAGCTCACTGAGAGAGCTTTAAACTAGATTTGAAAGGGGAAAGGGATAAAGCAGGCTTCTTAGAGATAAGTCTGGGAGTGGTATGCCAATTTTCTTTTTTGGAACAATGTGCTTGTGAGGTCCCTCAGACTGCCCTCTCGGGGGGGGGGGTAGGGGATGCAGATTCATGAGAGTTTTGAGCAAAGACTCAAGGCTTACTGATGTTAGAAATCATATAACTGCCTGAAAATGGTCATATAGCATCCACACCAGTGTACGCACCATAGGCAACAAATAGCTGGAAGCTGTTGTACAGTAGGAAAACTATGATATAGTTGCCATCATGGAGACATACTGGAATGGCCTGCACAACTGGAGTGTTGCAATGGATTGTTATAAACTCCTCAGAAGGGACAGAAAAGGAAGGAGAGGTGGTCTAGACTGTCTAGAGCTTAGTGATGGTGACAATAGGGTTGAGTGTTTATGGGTAAAAATCAGCACAAAGGCCAACTGGGCAGATATCCTGGTGTGAGACTATTACTGACTGCCCTTCCAGGGTGAAGAGACAGAGAAATTGTTCTGTAAGCATCTGAGAGAAGTCTCGCAGTCACTGGCCCTTGTTCTCATGGGAGACTTCGATTCACCAGATGTCTGCTGGAAATAAAACACAGCAGAGAGGAAACAGTCTAGGAGGTTCCTGGAGTGCATGGAAGATAAATGCCTGACTCAGTTGGTGAGGGAGCCATCTAAAGAAGGTATCCCACTGGACCTGTTGTTTGTGAACAGAGAGGGTCTAGTGGGTGATGTGATTGTTGTAGCCCGTCTTGGGCACAGTGATCACGAAATGACAGTTTTCAATTCTTGGAGAAATGAGGGGGATGAGCAGAACTGCTACCCTGGACTTCCAGAGGGCAGACTTTGGCCTGTTCAGGAACCTGGTTGACAGAGTCCCTTGGGAGGCAGCTCTGAGCAGCCAAGGAATCCAGGAAAGAAATTTTAAAGGTGGAGGAGTAGGTAGTCCCTATGTGCCAAAAGATGAGTGGGCTGAATTTCAACCTGGAACTCAGGGGAAAAGAAAGAGTTTATGACCTTTGGAAGAAGGGGCAGCCCACTCAGGTGAACTACAAGGATGTTGCGAGTTTGTACAGGGAGAAAATTAGAGGGACCAAAGCCAAACTAGAACTTAATTTGGCTACTGCCATAAAAGACAATAAGAAATGCTTCTATAATTAGATTAGCAACAAAAGAAGGGCTAAGGAGGGCTAAGGAGAATCTCCATCCTTTATTGGACTATATGTCCCCCATTGGATATTGGGGACATATAGTGGCAGAGGTTGAAGAAAAGGCTGACGTACTTAATACCTTCTTTGCCTCAATCTTTAATATCCAGACGAATTGTTTTTTGGATACCCAGTACCCAGAGCTGAAAGACAGGGATAGGCAGCAGAATGAAGTCCCCATAATTCAAGAGGAAATGGTCAGTGACTTGCTACACCCCCCCAGACACGTATGAGTCTATGGGACAGGATGGGATCCAACCAAGAGTACTGAGGGAGTCATCAGAAGTGCTCACCAAGACACTTTCCATCATTTATCAGCAGTCCTGGCTAACCAGGGGGGTTACAGTTGACTAGAAGTTAGCAAATGTGATGCCCATGTACAAGAAGGGCTGGAAGGAGAATCCAGAGAGCTACAGACCTGTCAGCATGACCTCAGTGCTGGGGAAGGTCATGGAGCAGATCATCTTGAGTGGCATCACTAGGCATGTGCAGGACAAACAGGGGATCAGGCCCAGCCAGAATAGGTTTATGAAATGTAAGTCCTGCTTGACCAACATGATCTCCTTCTACAGCAAGGTGACCAACTTAGTGGATGAGGGAAAGGTTGTGGATGTTTTTTACCTGGACTTTGGTAAAACCTTTGACATTGTCTCCCACAGCATTCCCCTGGGGAAACTGACTGCTCCTGGCTTGAATGGGTGCACTGTTTGATGGGTAAAAAACTTTCCGGATGATCAGACCAGGGAATGGTGGTGAATGGAGTGAAATCCAGCTGATAGTCAGTCATAAGTGGTGTTCTTCAGGGCTCAGTTTTGTTCTGTTTAATATCCTTATCCATCATCTGGACAAGGGTACCAAATGCACCCTCAGCGAGTGTGCAGGCTATACCAATTTGGGCAGGAATGTTGATTTTCTGCAGTGTAGAAAGGTTCTGCAGAAGGATTTGGACAGGCTGGATCAATGGGCCAAGGCCAACTGTATGAGGTTCAACAAGGCCAAGTGCTGGGTCCTGCACTTGGGTCACAACAACCCCAGGCAGCACTACAGGCTGGGGAAAGAGTGGCTGGAGATCTTCCTGGCAGAGAAAGTCCTAGTGGTGTTGGTGGACAGCTGTCTGAACATGTGCCTAGGTGACCAAGAAGGCCAGTGGCATCCTGCTGAGGCTGCACCTCTAATCCTGTGTTCAGTTCTGGACCTGTCACTACATGAAAGACATTGAGGTTCTGAAGTGTGTCCAGAGAGGGACAATGAAACTGGGGAAATATCTGAAGCACAAGTATGATGAGGAGCATTTGAAGGGGCGGGGATTATTTTGCCTGGAGAGAAAAAGAGCCTCATGGGGGACCTCATAGCTCTCTACATCTGCATGAAAGGAGGTTCTAGCCAGGTAGAGGTCTGTCTCTTCTCCCAAGTAACAAGCAATAGGATGAGAAGAAATGGCCTCATGTTGCCCCAGGGGAGGTTTAGATTGCGTATTAGGAAAAATGTCTTCATGGGAAGAGTTGCCAAGCATTGGAACAGGCTGCCCAGGAAAGTGGTTGAGTCACTATCCCTGAAGGTATTTAAAAGATGTGTTGATATGGCTCTGATGGACATGGTTTAGTGGACTTGGCAGTGCTGGGTTAATGGCTGGACTTAAATGACTGGATCTTAAATGGCTTCTGCAACCTAAATGATTCTCTGATCTTACTGTAATCATTCCTTTGAGTATCTCCTATCTCTTGTGAATAACTAACCATGGGCTATTTTGAACTCTTCTGAATTCTGAAGCCAAAGTTACATTATTTTTTATATAAAATGGAGATTACTTCCATTGCAAGAGGCTTTGTATTTGTTGACATAAGTACACTAAATAAAACAAAATAGGCTCTGTTATGTAAAAATTCTTTGGAGGATTACTCCATAAAGTGGAAACTTACAAATCCCTAATAACGATAGGCTTGAAACATCAATTTGAACAAATTTCTGCATGCAGTTTTACCATTAGTCTGGAAGATATTTTATATATATATTCTTTGGTGCATGGGCTCCCTCTGGAGCTTTCTCTTATTAAAAAAGCCCCTAAACCTTAAAATGCTTGTAAAGGTTTTAATCAAAACCGTCAAGCAAACAAAAGAAATAAAAGCATTGTTTCTGTCATTACAGCATTCAGTACAAATCTGTTCTTCATGTATGTTTGATACATGTCTGGAGTCTCACCATATTATGCCATCTTGGGAAAGGAGCCATTAGAATGAATGTCTAGTTGGACATTAAAAGAGCCTTGTGTGAAAACTGTGCCGCACAACACACAAATAATTAATTACAATGCTCTGAAGATGCAAAGTGCCATATAAATCCCAGGCATTCATCACACTGTTTAGAGTCTAATGGCTAATAAGAGATTTGATTTAGCTTTCAGTGATTCATCATCAAAGGAAATTTTGTTACTCTGAATATTTACACTATCTTCCATATGTGTTTTACTAGAATGTGAGCACCCACAAAGGAGAAACATTTAATTTATTAAAATCCGACTCTGCCAATATTGGTGCAGACACTCTCAGAGCCTTTCTCTGAGAAATTCTAGTGAACTTGGACAGAATTACATGTCTGAAATCTATTTCATGATTCTGATATGTTTACCAACTTTTCTTTATTAAGAACAAAGTAAGCAATAAGATCTGTATTGGTTTTCTGAGAGGGGAAGGCAGTAAAAGTCATATTTCCTTGAAATGTGTTATTACTATTTGAAGAGCTTACAAATAACACTATTCTGAGGAATAGTTTCTCTTCTCTTTATTTTCATAAAATGGAAAGTTACTGTGCTTTAACCAACTGCATTTCCTTTTTGTTAAGGAGGGATTCTGATTGATATCAGTAACCAAATATAGATTATGTACTTCAATATTTATCTCTGATCTGTACACTTTGCTGTCTTGACATGACCTCAACTGTAGTTTTGTCCATCTCTCAATGCACTATAGGCAAGGCAACTCAGAAATTTTGTCACACTTCTGACCATTACTGTTCTCACAAAAGAGATTTTTAATGCCTTATTGGACGTGAAGGACTTTCTGATGCATGGAGGCCTGACTGCATTTCTCATTGTTTTTTTTCGAAGTAAAAAGAGTAGCAACAAGAGTAGCACCTTGCACCATTACTTCACAGCCAATGATGCAATGGAGGTATTTCTGCCTGTACTGACTTTGCGACTCTCCCTGTAAAGACGTTCTGTAGTGAGTGAAGATGTTCTGTAGTGAGTGAATATTTTCTTGTGGAGCTTGGGGAAGGAAGTCAAAATGTTCAGCTCTGAAAACAAAGACTACCCAGTCATTTTTCCTGAAGAAAAACAACAACCCCCTAAACCAAACAAAATTTTTTGTTTAGAAGGAAAAGTTCTTTTGTCCTCTGTGAGTGACCCACAGAGTCACCGCTGTTCTGTGCATGAGGATCTCTCATCTCAGCCTGTTACTCAGGTCCCCCTCATATCTTTTCATATGGTCTACTTTCCTCTTGAAGTGTGTTGGCCTGGCTGACTTTCTTGAGGTGAGAATGTCATGGTTGTTGATAGAGATCAGAGTTTCTTTGTAGCGGTGGCTGTCTGCTTCAAGAGTGTATATCATTACACTAACGTTTATCTTCCTTGTTGGTACATTTTATTTTTGCAGATTCTCTTGCCTTGTTAGGAGAGGTTAATAATGATTATGATAATCTTGCTGTTTATTTTAATTTATTAGCCGATTCAAGGCTAGCAACACATGGATTTTAAAAAAATAATAGAGCCATTATCCTCGAGACTATTATAAGATGTGTGACTTCTTCAGTTAATAACTCACATCTTTTGAATTCAATTTACCAGTTAATCATCCCATTGTAATTTTTAACATTTACTGCTTTTCGGAAAATTTTAATTTCTCAGCGTTGTCTCATAATTAAGCTCACTGTGCACACTGTGTAATTTAAAGAGCACTAATAAGCAGGACGCAGCATAAGTTGTTTCAAATCACTGCCTTTTGAAGGAGACACATTGAACTTACTGTGGTTAAAAAAAAACAACAAACCCACAACTAAGAGAAGCAGCAAGGCCCAATGGGGAAAATTGTCATAGTGAGTGTTGTGACTACAGTCCTACTGAACAAAGTTTGTTGAGACTGATGAAACAGGATTTCCTTTCGGGCTAAAACTTAGTTTTGATCTGGTTTGGGGCATGGTGCATACAGACATTTCTGCATCAGGTTTCCTTTCCTGGGTGCAGGCACTTTTCTCACTTGGTGGCAAATGGAGAAAGGGGCTTCAGCCTGACAGTGACCATGTTGCCAAGGTCCTACAAGGCTGAGCCTTTGGATGTAAATGCAAAACGTCTTCCTCAGGCAAGCACAAGAGGTATAACAGAAGTAGGTTTGCAGTGGAAGCGCAAGGATAAAGGGACAGGTACGAGATCAGCAATATTAGTAAACGAAAATCATGGGCATCTAGACAGATCTCATAAACTGGAAAAGGTCTCATTTTACCTTGGTCACAGACACAACAGTTTGTAGCTAGGCAGCTATTGCCAGCACCCTGAGATTTTTCCTTTCTCTGCTTTGCTGAATGGATCCCAGGTGTTTTATGAACAGGTGAAACCCAAGGCTTGCCTTGATCCTACTCTGCTAAGAGAGACTCTTTTCCTTTGTCTGCTGGAGCTGCTACTGATGCTGCACAAAGCTGACAGGAGAGCCCAACCGGTTGTGTGGAAACACGAAATAATATTCCATAATTGATCTGAAAGGCAAACGAGGAGCGAATGTAATTGTGTGGGCTCAGCTGTTTACTATTTGCAGTCTGAGACCGTATCAGGAGATTTTTTTGAAACTCAGATTTCTTAAGCAAACCTGGTGAATTGAATGTATGGTCTCAGGCTGTAATCCCTCATTTTTCTGTGTTTTGGTTAAATAAGGACAGTGCTTTCATTTGATTCCCTAAAACCGCACTGAAAACTAACTGAAAGTTGTGTGATTGTGCTGCATCTGCTACTGTGCCTTTTTCTCTCCCTTACTTGTCTTGTGACTTGATTAATTTTAAAATCATTTGATGAAGAGATTGAAGTTTCAAAAATAATGAATTCCCATTAGTTTAGTGAGAGTAGGTGGCTGGTTGGAGAAGATGCATCCCCCATGATGGGAAAAGTTTTGTAAAATCTGTGGAGGGCTGAGGGATTTGAAAAGCATTGGGACAAAACTTTCTAGAAACAAGGCTTCCTATATTTGTCTGTTAATGGTGCTGTTTGCTTTGCATTTTAAATGCACCAGGTTTCTGATGGCAGAATGGGGGTTATTCTGATCACTTGTTTTATGTGAGGAAATTTTCCATACAAATGATGCATGAATGGATTTATAGTCCCATTTGAGGTGAGTCTGAGGCTCTTGAAAGCTCTTTTCAGCCAGAAAGCTTGGTGATTCATAGGAGTTTGACAGCACCACCAAACTTTCTGATTTACGAGAACATAAAATGTTAAAACATTCCTGTTCTTGTTATAATTGGCCAACTGAGGTATCCTGTGGGGAAGGTGTATTCCACATTAAAATAAAATAAAATAAAATGTCAAAGTTATTTGAGGATGGAAAAGATTTTTTTCTTTTTAATTAACCATAACATTGTTTTTACACTTAAAGATTATTCCTTTCCATTTTTACCTTCTACAGTTGATAGTCAGAAGAGGCCTGTATGAACCTGGCATTTTTATTCCTTAGTTTATATTCCAGAGAGATGCACTTCACAGAAACTTTCTAAGAAAAGGCCAGGGAAATCAGGTTTTGAAGGTCTTATAGCCACTTCACTGAAGTATGTTTAATCTCTTTGTTGCAGTATGGATGCAAGACCGCAAATATTCCCACTGGCCCAAGTTTGTTCTGGGTGATATAAATGGCTGCTTTTGATAGATGGGACCTGTCTTTGCAGAGACTAAGAGGTCAAGTGTGATTATGGTTTTGTCTTTTACTCCTGCTTATATAAGTCTAATCCAAAGTCCAGTGAATGAGATAAGTCTGCCTTCATGTGACACTGGAAGAAACATATAGATAGAGCTCCCTAAAAGATTTTGGAACTTTGCTTTTGTCAAAACTGAAACAGCTCTGTGGTTTCTTTGAGGAGCAGAGAGGGACCACATTCCCTTTGGCTATGAAGAATATGCCTAGTGAGGGTGAGCATCCAGCTGTGGCTCCTGACCACAGAAGAAAGCCCTGAACCTCTTGCCCCAAGTAACCAAAATATACAATCCTTTCTGGGTTCTTCTTTTTAATGTCAATGAGTACTTGTGAAATCTCCCCCTGTGCACAGGGTCATTACCAAACTCAGAGGAAACATGGTTTTTGCAGGAATCCTGGTCTAAAAGGGAACAAAGAATTTAATTGACATTTAAGGGTGAATTTTAGTGGTGGTTTGTATCAAACATCAACCTCTATACTTTTTTCTTTTCTGCATGTCTTCTTTCCTTTGGTGAAAAATCTCTGCTCAATTATTTTCATGGATGCATAACTTAGGTTGTTTTCTTGTGTGTTTTCAAACATACTCCTTTCCTCCTTCTCTATTCCAAACAGTAATTTCTTGAATAATTATCTTCTGAGTGAAGTTTCAGGAAAAGAAAAAAAAAAAGAAAAGCGTTCTGTTCAAGCTCTGAGGTAGCATTATAGCAAACACCTAGCTTTGGAGGTAAAATATGGAATAGGTATCATGCACAGTGTGCAAATATGTGTGTTCGTATACATGTACATAAACTGTGTGTATACATATTAATATATGAATATGTGTAAGTATGTGTACACGTGCACACATAAATATGTACATTTGTATATGGAGGCAGGGTTTTTTGCTGCAAGTGTGATAGGTCAGCTGCAACATGTATATCAATATGAAACGATCCACATATTGTATGTTGAAAACAGAAGAGACGTGAAACAGCAAAAGTGCATAATGAAAAAAACAACAGAATTACTTGAAAGATCAGGTAGTTTTACAGTCAAATGTCTCAAATTTTTAAGAGGATATAGGAAAAAAACTCATTACAGCTGCCTGCTTTTGCAGTTTCTGTCCTATGTAAACAGACTGTAGAGCATTTTGAAAAAGAGGCAACAGTAGCAATGGCACATTTTCAAGAAACTGCTTTAAAGCAAAATGAAAATACATTGAAATGTGGCATAATGATATTCTAACTATTTTAAAAGGGTATACTTCAGTTAGGCTCACACTGAATCTGTTGTGCTAGCTGGATACAAAGAGCACTTTTGCAGAAGTGAAAAACGTGTGTTTGCCCTTGCTTATGGTGTAAATATCATGTGTGCTGTCAGGTCAAAGCAGTCTCCCAGCCTTCAAATAGCATATAAAGTCTCAATCATTAAGGATGGAATACATTTATAGCAGGAACGTGAGGGGACAATATCAAAATTGTCGAGGCTCAGAAACAGCAACACAAAACAGTAGTAGGATGGCTAAGGTAAGAGTTGGTCTTCTGCTCCTGGGAATAGGACATATGAGCAACAGATGACGCTGAAAAATTACTAATATTCCATCAGCCTTCACTCAATTTGTGTCAGACACACTTAGCGTATGGGACAAAGGGTAAGATTTCCACCTTTAACAGGGAAGAACTGAATGGAAACTTCTTGAATAATTTGATATTTTTAAATCAAGCTTGCTTGAGAAACATCATCCAAGGCTAAAGCAGTGCTGAAATGTCACAGCAGGTTACCCGTAGTCCAAATACTGGGGCTATCTCAGACCCAGTATTACTGAATATTTTCATCAGTCACCTAGAAGACAGGGTAGAGAGCATACTTGTTAAATGCACAGATGACAGTAACCCACAAGGGACCTCCAGAGTATTTTAAGGGAAGATATGAGTTCTAAGTGACAGATTGAAGCTACTGTCTGAAAAAAAATAAGAGACTATGCAATAGCAACAAGACAAGATACTACAGGTAGATAGGAACAATCAATCTTGCAAATCCAGAACGGTTAAGTTGTGTGGAAAATGGGTGAAGTGCAACATGATAAAGGCACAAAAACAAAAGAAAAAGATGATTCTAGGATGCATAAATGTGAAGTAATTTGTTGCTCAGATACTGCTTAACTACCCGCCTAGAGTAGTTTGCCTAGTTTGGGTGCCACACTTCAAGAAAGATGTGGAACAACTGTAGCAAGTTCACTGAAGAGCAAACAGAAAGATTGGACAAAGACACAAATGTATGAACATCAGCTTCTTAGCCTAGAGGACAGGTGACAGGGTAGGAATCTGTTAACGTTAGTCAAATATTCAACATACTACATATAATGTTACGGATAAAGTTCAGACAAAAGTTGGAAGGAACTTGTCAGGTAGTCAGACTTGTCAAGTAATCAGGCAATGGATTTTTGTAGCCTTTATGTGAGCAGTTGAGACATGTACATTTAAAGTCACAAGTGTGAATGCTGAGCAGTTAGTTTCAGGCTTTAAAATTATTGCTTTAAACTTGGCTCACTTAAAGCTAGGAAATTGACTTGGCTTCCTGGGTAAACTTCAGTCATCCTGATGAACATGTGCACTAAGGTTTGGGTAACAAAAGACAGAGCATTAACACGGTGATGCTTAATTGAGCTAAATCCACTTATAATCGTTCCTGTTATAGTGAAGTACTGTAGCATTTAGATGAAGTAAGCCACTTAGAAGATCCTGCAAATATTTCATTGTGTGGCTGCTTCTTCTCTAACTTACACTGGCGGGGATGAGAAAATGCTCTATTGAAATCCACAGTGCTAGGCAACTGTTAAACATAATTTGGCATGCAGACCAAAGTTTTATTTTATTTTCTTTTTAGTAAATTATTCATTACTATGATAAGTGAACAGGCAGTGCTCAAAAAACGCCCCAAAAAACAACTAAGAAAAACATATGGACCTGATGTCAAACTGCTGATGATCATGGGGACGGACTCTCTTATACAAATCTGGAAAAGACAAATAGATGTAGCCTTTGTCCTCAATCATCTTTTGCCACTCAAATTTCTTATCAGAGTGTTGCGCAGGTTCTGGTTCCAGTTAACTTGGGTTTTATACAGCCTAATTCATCCGTATCTTTGGGAAAACTTGTTGCCACTTGTGCCAATTTGTCTAACCCAGATAAGCTTATGGGTAATGTCCTACACTGGTAGCAGTAAACTTTTCTGGGAACAGAGGGCTCAAGCTAGCATGCTCATCCATTCTTGGTTTTTCTTTTTTTTTTTTTTTTTTAATTGGAATTTGGTAGATAGTTAAAAGAAGGAGAACAAATGGTGAGGTCCGCAATTATTTCACATTTGTAGTTAGAAGTTCTTTTCTGGGCATGACCTGGATTCTTGTCCAGCAATGTCTATGGTGGACTATCTGTTTTCTATTACTTTATTTTATTTCTATTTCTTTATTCTTCGTAGGCTTCTCAGCTGAAGTTAGATGCTCTGGAAGTTACTTGAATGGTTCATGATTTTTTCCAGAGGAGAAAGTGAAATACTCCTAATCTTCCTGAGCAATAGTTTTCTTTAAACCTCTTCTATGTGCTTTCTGTGCACTTGCATTAAACTTTCTCTGTACCCTTTAAAAAAATATACAATTTCATTCAAGTGTGAATTAAAAAAAGTAGAGAACCATGTTTGGCTCGTTTCCTGAGAAGGGCAGATGGGGTTCTTGGCATCTGTTCATTCTTATTTCTGAATATTGGGTTGGGCACAGTTTTAAACAGTTTTCACCTGTTCTTTTTTCTCCAAGATTTGGTCAGCCTGAATTCTAGAACAGCTAGATCTTTTGTGAAAAATAAATGTCAAGGAGTCCCTTGGGTCCTAGATCAGCAACTTCTTTCTTCCAGTCTTTCATGTTGGAGAGTGACTGATTGCGCCTGACAGTGCTGTGCTTCATAAACATTTCTTTCCAGTTGTTTCTGACAAATGTAAGGAAATATCTTCAGATATTGCTTTAGACTAACAACTTGTCCTTGGATTTCTTGCTGAAAGCTCACTAAGATCTTATTATTCAGAACTCAGGAATTCCTGAGAGGAGTAACTTCTGCAAGCTGGACTGGGAATTTAGGTAATGCAGCAATATTTTCTTGAGCCCACTGTTTATAGTGGAAAAGAAGAAGAGGAAAAATGTATATGAAGCAATAAAAAATATTTCATGTGCTAGTTAATGAGAATGAAGCATTCTGTAAGTTTGTGCATATTTTATATTAAAACAGAACAGCAGACCTGGTTAGAATTTAGTCTGTAAGAGTAGCAACAGTTACCTCAAATGGATTTCATCTTGTACTTTAGGAGAAGCTAGGAAAAACTGGTTTTGAAAATATGAAATAATATTGGGGGTTTTTTGTGCATGAATCCTTTCAGTTTTCCTAAGGGCTTGTGTGTTACCTGTAGATGTCAAAGATGGAAAAGCCTTATGTAATCATGAAAAAGGCTGTTACAGGTTTTATTCTCTGGAGTACAGTTTTTAGTATTGTGCTCTCCTAGTTTTGTATTCTCTCAACAATAAGACTACTTTATCTTTTTCTTGGGAGGCTATTCCACTGCCTGATAGGGATCATTATCAGGACAGATCTATGCATATGAGGAGCACCAGTTAACAGAGCAGCTAAGACACTGTAAACCTAAAAGAATGTGAATGAATTGACCACAAAAGAAAATAAGACTCCCCCAATTTCAGTGGTGGTGAGAAACTGGAACAGGTTGCCCAGAAGTTGTGGATGTCTCATCCCTGGCAGTGTTCAAGGCCAGGTTGGACAGGGTTTTGAACAACCTGGTCTAGTGGAAAGTGTCCCCATGCCATGGCAGGAGGGTTGGAAATAGATAACCTTTAAAGGTCCCCCACAAACCCAACCATTCTATGAGTCTGTGAAATACTAGAAATACTGAGTGTACCGTTTCCAAGTGCTCTGATGCAGCAGTGTATGGACAGTCATTCTGTACTGAGCTGGTGCTGACCCTTCAATATAGGGAAGCTCAGTCTGAGCTTTGGGCTGCTTGAGTTCTCAGGAAGATTCTTATCAGAGGATAAAACTTTATTACATCACTGCTGGATTTATTTCACCTAAAATTTATTCTGCACACCACTTCTGAAAATTTGTCTGTCATTACCTGTGAAATATTCTAATTAACCAGAGGACAGTGACTGATGGATAATCAATGCTGGTGAGACTGGGTTTCTCCCAGAACTTGTCACAGGAGTCACAATTTCATGCTGTGCATTCCAATCATTCCCCCGAAGCACATTAAATGCATCCTCTCTGTGTTTGTTATGGTCATATTTTGGGCATTTCCTGTCAACTGATATCTGCCTTTCTTCATGACTTGAACAGGTTGTGGACACTTGGCTCTTTTAATTATTTTTTGTAGCTGAGTCCCTTCATCTAATTTACTTTGCTTACTTTTGTACTCTTAACTGTTTTATTGAAAAACAGCAAACAGTGCCATCTGCTAGCCAGGACTGAAGGCAGTTCAGCGCATGGAGTCACTCTGGAGCTGCAGAAGCAGGGATTTTTACCTCCCTAATTGCTAGGCAGCAGCCGTAATAAGGCTGAAACATGTGTATTAATTTTTCTGTAAGTGTGTTCAGTTATGTGAATCTTTCAGCTCATCAATAAAGTCAGTTACAGCAGTGCTTGCAAAATACCAAGAAAGGAGATTACATTGTTAGGGATGTTTTAATACCTACTTTAACCTAATCACTAAACTAGTAATGAAGTTTTTCCTCTGTAGTAGCTTCCCAGTATATTTTTTATATGCTTTTAATCTTCATAGATGTTTGCAGAATTCTTAAAATTTCCGATGGCTGAGTATTTGCTGAGATGCCCCATTACTGACTTAATGAGAAAGTAGCCGAGAGGAGGAACTTTCTGACAAACAAAGCTAAGCAACCAATGAAGCTCATTTAGAAATCTCCTGCAGCTGTGCTTGGCCCAGGGCTCCCCAGTTCTGGGAAGAAACACTGGAAATAGTTCTGTCTGTCTGTTGGAAGTAGGGATGTGTGTTTTGTTTTATCTTTGCAGCCAAGCCCACTCAGTAAGCCAGAGTCAAGGCATTACCACATCATCTCCTTAAGAGTATGTGAAATATGGTATTAATGATGGTGAAAGCAGGGGCATGTTGTGTGCATATGTGTGTTAGTGTGAGGGGAATATTAATTGAAAGAATCTCCATTTTGCTTTGGTGAGAAGTTGCCAAGGTTGTCTTTTGACATAAGGAAGAAGACAAATAACCTTGACCAAGTTTTTTCCAGTTTTTGTCAATATGAACTTCAATTCAGGACAGAGAATCCAGTAGGGACTCCATGAATTTATACTAGTAAACCTTTGTCTGTACAGCCTTTCCTATAGTATTAGCTCTAAATTTTTTCTTTGTTCCAAACTGTCCTCTTTGGCCATATTTTTGTACACACTGGGTCTTTTGGAAGATCTCTGGTGGGGAGATGGATCAAGGAGTCTGGCAATGTGCCATTCATTGACATCTACTAACCAAAGCAAGTGTATTAAAGTAATAGGTAGCTTTGCTCACAGTGTCTGGTTAACCTTTGAGTTCCTTTTGACTTCCTCCCCCAACATCATTTTGTCGATGAAGAAACAAGAAAGCCATCTGTCTTCCATGTGCCTTGTTCATAGTCTTAACCTGCTCCAGCTGTGCTATCCCAGTCCCTTTCAAGCAAGAGAGCAGATCTGTATCTCCTTTTCTTCTGTGTTTTTGTGAATCTGTGTCCTGTTCCTTCATAAAATATATCTACCTGCAATAGAAGTCTCATATAATTGAGGGCAACCTCTTGGGACAGTACTGCTATGTACAACCATCGATTCTCTTCATCGAGGTGCACAGTGTTATTTTCAGGAATTAGGGCAGTTCCCAGGGCTTTGGATTGTTGTTGTTTTATTTTTGTTTTTGTTTATCTGTTGCTTTATACACATACAAATCTCTAATGTGTTTGACATCAGGTTTTAACTGTGCAGGCAGGCATTCTGGTATTCAATTCTCTATCAAACAGAAAATTATGTTGGTCAGAGGGTGAAACCCTACATTTCAGTGGTATTGTTCCTTAATTAAATACGGGTAGGAAACTGATTCCAAGATCTTTCAAATAAGCAATTTATTTTTATATAATTTCCGAATACATCTTTGAATTAATGATAACGGAAATTGTTGCTTGCTTCTCAGTAGGCAGTGTTTAAATTCATGTCCATTAAGTTCTAGTCAGTCTCAAACATGTCTCTGGGCAGGTAGAATACACAAGAAAAATGGATTTGGTAAAACTAAATGTTAATTTGATTGCACTTTCTGTTAGGGAGACTATCTCAAGGAAGTGCAAGTAGCAGTCTAAGGGAAGTTTATTTTTATATGCAGGATGAACAAAGGCTGGAAATGTGCCTTTCTAGCCATATTCTCCTTTCTACATTATTTTCTGTTTGAACTAAGCCTTTGCATTAGTTATAAAAGTGGATATCCTAGTGTCATTTTTGTAAATGCAGGCTGATTCACATGAAATCCAAGTTTTCTCTCACTGCAGGCAAAAGCTGTTGAATATATATTTGCATCCAGCAAAGCTCTTTAACTCCTTTGGTTTCCCATATGTATTATCACCACGTCAGACCTGTTTGATCATTTGGACACCTGGTTTTAGCGCAAGACATTCCCCTGCTTCATATCCTTGAGGAATCTCCATGTCCTGCCTTCTGATGGGTCACACATGTTGGTGCAAAGCTGCACCATGCTACCAGGGGATCTCTCAGGCATCTCACAGTGGTTGTCTTTGCCCCTAACGGGAGGCAACTAGACAGCTCCCAAAAGAAAGTAGTATGATCAACTCAGTGCTTATTTGTGGTGACTGTCAGACAGAATGCAACTCATGGGCTCCACTAAGGTGTGTGGCGATCAAGAGGTCGATTGTGCTGTCTAAGCTGAGCACTCCGTATAGCATCAGGTTTCTCTGGTGACATAACTCTGTAATTCATCTTTAGATTAAAGCGTCTGTCCTGGATTTTAACCTTTTCTGTCTAACTAAGGAAAAAAAGCACAAATGTTCAAAACTAGCTGACACAGTGAAGCATTGACATGTTTTGGTAGTTTAAAAAAGCACTTAGGTTTATTGTAGTGAAACGGAGGTTGTATTTGCATTTGATTCTGCAACTCTAATCTCATCAAAGTTGAGACAGCCAATATAAACCTAAGGCAACGCCAGACATAACATAACTTCTTTACGCAATCAGGCTTAGCAGCGCTGCTAAGCCAGGACAACTATGGCCTGTTTTTTAGTGTGTATTGGAGTGTTTCTGGTTTTAATATACAGGTCTGACTTTGAGGAGGAGAAAAACATGGATTTTGTAAGTTTTTCAAGCTGAGAATGCAATTAAAAGTAATTGCTTCTATTTCCAAAGTAAAACATGCCTTTTAAAAAGTCTAATGCTCGTCAGTACCCAGGGGGACGCTTCTACCATGTAGAGACAGTTTCCATATTTCACTTTGTAGGTGCTCCCATCTGCCCCTCTTAAAGAAGTTCTTCCTGAGAAATGAATGAAGCAGTTCCCTGAAAAAAAAGCCCCAGTATAGACGGAAGAGAAGCTCAACATACTAGAAGTAGAAAAGTGAAATAAAAGTGATCATTGTATCAGTTTAAAGGCATTTGTGCAAATTGCCTTATAAATATAAACAGTGTAGACTGCTGTGATAAGTAGAGACATTTTAAGGTTGAGATGTTTTATATACAACACTGCTGCTAATTGTAAACTAAAAAGATTATATTGATAAATTAATCTCCCTTGCTTCTTTTTTTTCCTCATAAAATAAAGATAGAAATCTCATGAACTAAAGTTGTTTTACCTATAAACCATTATAAATAAAGGAAAAGTAAGCCACTAACCTGAACTTTGAGAGGAGACAGAACAATATAAAATGGATTCGGAAACCAGTCCTGACCTAATAACTAATCTTTATGAAATAGTCTAACACAGAGGCCCAGATCAGAATATGCCACATTTGGAATGTTGAATTTTATACCTGGAGATGTAGATACCTATAAAACAATACAGGTTTAGATTGTACAGAAAAGGTAGACATGGCTTTCTGTTGTACTCTCCTGCATGTCTGGGTTAACCTGCTGTCATCTGACACAGATGGTGAAAGGAGAGGTCCTTTGTGTTGATCTCCCTCTGAGGGATGGGCAGCAAATCACACATGAAAGCACGAGTGTGGGGCACGCTTTTTCTCTTTCTAGGTTATGAACTTTATTTTTTTGGGTAACTAATTCACAGAGAAGAAAATTGGACAGATATTAGTTTTCCCAACTACCTTAATGCTTATGTTCCCTAGAGCGCACGTTATGTACAGGGTAGAAGTTGAATTCTTGCCAGATACTATGGAAGAAAGCACAGAATTGATTGCCTTTGCAGCCTTTCAAATGTTAACAAGCTGATGGTATCTACATAGCATCATCAGTGCTTTCTGACTTACTGAATTGTCTAAATCCATTTTTTTTCAATTCTCTTTGGAATTCCTCTGTAGTTCAACCCCCTGTGCAGATAATCTTCAAACAAACAAACAAACAAATAAATAAAAAATCCAAACCATCTCAATCTATGAAGTGATAGTAGACTTACAAGAGGCCTGAGCCTCTCTGTGAAAAAGCTTGTTTTTCAGAGGCTGTACTGATGTAGCCTTAGACATAGAAGGTACTGTAAGAAGTAAAGATGGAGTAGGAGTTGGGGAACTGGTAGGATGCCTGGGAGACCTGGTGACCTGACATCCTGCTCTCCATAGATTTCATGCAAGATCTGGGGCCAGTCACTTTGCCTCTCTATATCACAGTTACTCAGTTGTAAAATGGGGACAGCTGTCCTCCTCTATTTCTCAGAGGACTTGTGAAAATAAAGGCATTAAAGATTGTGAAGCCATCTGTTGCTATAGTGATGAGGCTTATTTAGGCACTGAACAACCAAGATTAGAAACTAATATGTTTCCTTGTACAATTTATTTAGAATATGGATGGGCGGTGCTGACGTAGAAAGTTTGGTTCTGCCTCCAGTAATGTAGTTATTGATTCTCAGTGGGGACAGGATCGGTCCTCAGTAGATCTCAACAGACTCATTTTGTTTAACTCTATTATTTTAAATGCCTCAAATTGGGTCAGTTGCATAATGCCTTATGGTGGCCTGTTATACCAGACAAAAGTGATGTGCAGGATTTCAACGCCTGTCATAATTGCTAGATGCTTCTACACTTCTTGTCAGGTGTTTGGAGCTGAGGTGAATGCAAGGAAAATATGGAAATTCAGTGGCAGGGAAGGTTTGTAAGATTTCTGTAGGTATTGGGAGAGAGTGGGAAAACTTTAAAGGGAAAGGGACTTCCTTGCTTCAGATCTGTGGGAGTGCTGTCACAGAGAGCAAGCTACAGAGGAGTCAGAGGACATGGAGCAAAGGGCTCAGGGAAAATGGAGTCAGTGGGATACCTGTGATACTGCCATTGATGGGGAAGGCCAAGATAACTTCCTTTTATGAAGTGGTTTGGCCTGCAGGAGTAGATTTTATATCCAGATTGATAGATTTTACAAATCCCATTTGCCTATCTTTTCCCAGTGCTGTGATGATATCATCAGTACATCAACAAAACTTGGCATTATTAAATAATTTAGGTTGGAAGGTACCTCTAGGTCATCTGCTCCACCCCCCTGCTCTGAGGAATGTAAACTTCAAGAACAAACCAAGTTACTTGTTGTATCAAGTTTTAAAACCTTCTAAAGATGGATACTGCACAACCTTTCTGGGCCCAAATTTCACTCCTATTTCTGTGCAAAGAAATTTTTCCTTATATCTCACCAGAATTTGCAACTCTTGGGTCTTTATTGGACAACTCGGACAAAAATTGCCAAGTTCAGTGCCTTGAAGCCTTGAGTGTTTCAATAGGATACTGGGCTTCCTAGCAAATGCAGTGCTTGAACTTGTGTTCATGCGTGGGCTGGTGCACAAGTCTTACAGCAGGCAGGATCTGTGCTATAGCTCTGTGTGGGACAGCCCTGGACCACCTGCACACTGTCTCTCAACCTTGGTTTGCCCAGGTATCTCTTGCACTACGCTGCTTTGCACCATCTGTGTTTCCACTGGGAAACAAGAACATATGGGGAGCTTTAGTAACCACTTGGTTCTAATGAACTAAACATTTAGGGTCAACTATAAGACGTTTGCTTTTAAACAACCTAATAAAATATGAAATAATTCCTCTAAATCTGATATTGAGAGAGGTTCCAGAGATCCATGTCTCATCTCTAGATGGACAAACTTAATATATCTGTGAATTAAATCACACATTTTAAATATATTCCTCTTTTTCCTGCACCCATGACATAAGTATCATAATACTCTGTCAAGATAGTGAATTTTTCTGATTCTTATACTATTCCTTTCCAGGCTTTTTGGTCCCTCTTAAATGTTCTGTTTCTTTTTAAACTTGACATGATTTTTTTACCTATGTATTTGTGTCTCTGGATTATTCTAACATCCAGTTCTCACCTTGCAGTTTTTGTCCAGTTTTGCTCCTTTTTTCTCTGATGTCTCTGATGCAGCAGGAGCATAGGAGCTGGTAAAAAAAATAGAATAGCTAAATGATTGTATATTTCTGCTTGACCAAGGTGAGATTTTTCTGTTGTTTAACCAAAACCAATGTGACTGCAAAATGCAAAATTCTCTTAAGAAAGAAACCCAAGAAGCCTTCCTTATTTTTTGTATTTTTCCAAGGCATTTTAGTTGGAAACAATAGGAAAACACACATTGTTTTCTCCAAGTGAGACATTGATTCTAATATTGAGAATAATTTATTTTGGTAGTTATCTGTGCATCACAGCTAGTTTTGCCAGTAATTTTCTTTAAAAATAATAAAACTGTGTACAGCACCCAAGTAAATGTTCTTCTTTACTGTTGTCTACTGTTTAGTAAATCATTTTGGGAGGAAGGATTCTTGTTTCCTAGAGTTTATAATTAGTTTGTTAAGTCATTCTTGGCTCTTTCAGGTGATTAAGCTAAGGCTCAGGTATTACTTTTCAGTACCTTTGAATCATTGCAGTGACTTTTCATTTTCTTCTCTTGCCTGAAATAAAAAACAATAATCCTATGTGAATGGACTTCAGAAATTCAACAGGTGTGGAAAACGTGTGGAAAAGTGGTTTATAAATTGAATTAAGGCAGAGTTGGATGCTGCTGAAACATAAAAACAAGGGCTACATAACTATACTGCTGTTACTTGGATTTGAAAGTGTAACTTTCGTGGCTTGGAAGGTGTTTGCCTCTTTGGATGGTCTCTGGAGTGCGGCATAAGAACACTCCAAGGGCTGACCCCTAGGGAAACAGGAGTGGCTGCTCTCACTGCTAACGGCTGGGATACAAATGGCTTAACCCCATTCTTTTTGTCAGTACCTCTGTGGTGAAGGGAGCAGAGTTCCTGGCTTTTTCCTTTCTGTTGGCCTGAGTCTTCGATTCACCCCGGATATTTTCATTGAGGGATCGCAAAGCTCTCTTCAGCCTGTTTGTAATTAGCAGACTGTGGCTCTGGGTTGCTGAGATGTGATGTGACCTTGCAAAAGCAGTTACAGCTTAGAGTGGTTTCTTTGCCACACTCTCTTGAAGGATGATTGATTGCTCTGTTATCCTCCAGGGCAGAGAGGGGATGAGCAGGCAGAGCCTTATCACTAGTTGAGAAAAGTGCATCACTGGTGTACCCTGTTCTGTTTCAAGCACCTGGGTGAATCCATAGGGAGCAAGGCATGCATGTGAGTGGCCAAGAGTGGTTTTTTAGCTGCCCTGTTTCATTATTCTCCAAACAGCTCACAGCTTGCTGAAGGCTCAGTGTTATATCCACAGGGTGGGTTTCCATTTGCTGTGCCCAACATTTAGTCAAAGAGTTTCCAGGAGGAAAGCCTTTGGACCTTCACTGCATTTCCACACTGGAAATCAATTTAAACACTGCATCTCTACTGCAAACTTATCGTCTCATTTAGAAACTGGACCAGTGTGGCTCAAAGGCCAATGGACTACATGTGTGTGTATAAAGCAGATTTGCACTGTGACTGAAACCTGATATATACAATAACTTCTTCCACTTTTGGAGAACATGAAGAATGAGCCCATTAAAGTTAACTTTGCAGCTGATAGCTGTATCCCCGTTTGTAGCAGTATCATCTCATTTCAACCCTCTGTGACTGCAGTAAAAGATTCAGTGGGTTTGATTATGGTCTTACTCAGATGTACTTGTGCCAGCAGGCTTTTGTGGTGGTGCTATTGTTTGTGCATAACAGTGTCAGAAGAAGAACAAGGCTTTTGGGAGGAAATCTAGATATCTGGATTTTTTCTGTGGAATTCAGCTCATTCCTTGCTCTCCCTTATCCTGACTTTAGGTTATCCCTTGGTATACCATCATGCATTAGAGAGACCTATCACTAGGTCTCTAAAAGTAAGTCCCTAAAAGTAAGCTGTGGAAATTGCTGGCTCCAGTTCTATCATTAGTGTCATCTTCTTTGCCCAAGGAGGGAAATTATTCTAATTACCTTTATATTTTCTCTAATAGCTTAGCTGAGATTTCCTTACTATCTGAATTAGGAAGTGCATTTTGCTTTGGTAAAATAAGTAAAAACTTGCATTATTAGACAAGGGGAGGGAAAGAGAGAGTAAGACAGTTTGTCCCTCAATGTATTCTTAAAAAAATTTCAAAGATATGGTGGTGTTCAGAAATCGATGAAAACTAGATGGGATTTAAATATTAAGAAGCAGGAATTTGCCTTCAGGTGAAGGATGACATTTGCATAGAAACAAGAATGACTCATATGTTGTTAGGTGAATGTCTAACTAGAGTCTAAAATTCCTGTGCATCAGTCACCTTCTATCTTAGACAGCAATGGGAAATATGCTAAGCAGGGTACCCAACTCTCCATCACGTCCCACCCCAGGAACTGACTGGAGAGAATTCATAAATAAGTTGTAGCAAAATGAGATGCTGAACCAAATTTTATCACTGCACAGATAGAACTTCCATTGCATTTTATAGAAAGACCGAATTTTCTCTTTTCTTTCTTTTTTCTTTTTACCATGAAAACCATGCCTTCAAGGGGGACCCCTTCTTGTAGCAAATACTTTAGAAACCATTAACTTCACTGCAATTTCACTTCTGCAGTTTAAATTACATGCAAACATGTACTGATTTATTTTCTTAGCCACATCTTTTCTCTGCCTAGAATTATAATTTTCAAACAGAGTATCCAAAGGTAGAAAGACAGAGAAATATCTCTATTAAGTTCTCCTGGTTAATGGTACCAAAACAGAAGTGATTGTTTCAAACATTATGTTTTACTTGCAAATCTTTAAACCAGCTTTCCTGCAGAGAATTTGTTTCAAGTTCAGTTCCTCACCTCAACTTTTCATTATGAGTTAACAGTTCAGACAGATTAGAATCAACTGATTTAACGGAGGTTTTCCATTAGGTAAATGACTCAACCAGAATAGGAACCTGACCCTTTCAGCTACTAATGCTGTTGCTACAACCAGTGGGTGAAGTGATCTCCTATTCTATAACTTAGATTTCAGAAATGTTACAATTCTGTCACTTGGGAAAATATATATCCAAAGCCAACTCAGTTCTTTCTGAACTTTCTCTTTTCCCATATTTTTTATTTTCAATTGTTTTATATATCTGTGAATTACCTGCTTATTGGACCTTGAAAATACCCCATACAACTACTGAACCTACCATGAAAGTAAAAAATATTACTTTCATAATGAATGTAAGGTGAAATAGATGAGAACCTTTTATTTGATGCTCTATGCAAAGCATCCAAGTGATTGTAGCACCTAAACCACAGAGATTCAGGCATTATGATGTCTGCTGGAGTCACACAGGCTGAAAGTATGTGACACAGAAACTTCTCCAGTTTATATTGCCAGAACCCAGCATTGCTCATCTGTAATAATACACATTGGTTCTGGATGAACTCGAAGAGGTACTTGTGTAAGTCCACAAAACACTTCTTTACTTGAGATTTAAATATGCAATCTGTTAATGAACTGACTTGAGGAAACCTGTGCAATGACAGAATCGCCCACTGGTAAGCAGGGACGATGTAGCTCTGGTAGTTCCTAGGAGGGCAGCACTCTGCAATTTCTGATCATGCAGTTTCCCACTGTGACTGGGGGTCCAGCATTTTTGATTTTTAGTTAAAAAAACGAGGGATTTTTTCCTCATTTCCATCAGAGTGAATAAGGAATTGCTTACTTCTTACTGGAAAGTGGTGGAGTGGAAGAAGTGTCTTAATCAGTTTCCACAGGAAAATATTTTTGACCCTATTGCTGGGCTGGTACAGCAATACTTTTCTATATGTCTTTTCATGTGTCATGAGATTATTTTTGTATAAGGAAACATTGTATGTTAGAACAGTGTAACTCTGATACTTGGAATCATTTTGGCCTGTAGATTAAAGTAGTTTTCTGGGAAATTTACTGACTTGCATGTATATTTGCAAGTTTTATTTCAACACAGAGACTTGGAAAGCTTCTGTTTTTTCCTAAGAACTTCTAAATAAGCTAAAGCAAACTTACCTTGTCTCTGTGTCTTGTCTCATAAATGAGTATGACTGTCCTTTAATGTCTTAAACCATGTTTTCAAAAGTTGTAGAATATATTAACCCTGACATCTTACAGAAGAACATTAAGTGCTGATATTGTCCAAACACAATAGCTCAGCAGGCAGGAGTTACAGAATATTCTGAGAGGGGACCCACAAAGATCGTCAAGTCCAACTCTTAAGTGAATGTTCCATCCAGACTTCAAACCCACAACCTAGGCATTACTAGCTCCATGCTCTAACCAGCTGAGCTAATCTCAGGGCCAATTTTTCAGTATTTCTTTTGTGACTGGTCATAGTATTCAATGACGGTTTCTGCCTGCATTATTAAAGTCAAATTCAGCATGAGTTTTATTCACTGCTGGAAATTGGGTTTGAAGATATCTTTGTGGTATTCCCACCTCCCACATGGAAGTTTACCTCCCCCCAAAAGAATAGCCACTACCTCTTTTGTTGGTACTTAAATCTTTTAATAATCAGCACTTAATTTGTGTTTAATCTAGACTCTCTTATTTTCTCTGCTGAAAGGTCCTTAAACTCTACCTGCCTTTGGTTATCCACTTTAAAATGGTTATCTAAATAGCAACCTACTTATATTGTTAAGGATCAATTAATTTATTAGCTAATTAACTGTAAGGACTCTGAAAATATAATGTGCTATAGATGTAATTTTTATCGTTAACAATGCTTCAAAACTGCTAATGCTAAAACATTAATTGGCAAAATCTAGTGTTTACTGAAAGAATATTAAATCAACTCAAAATGGGAAGATGTGTTATCTGGATATGTATGAAGGCAACTAAGTATTGAGAATGGAAATGTCCTGATTCTGGGCTTCCCAATGCCAGCTCCAACCAGGGAAAACATCTATTGCCAATACTGACGTACTCTAATGTAAGTCTGGTGAGAATTATATGCACAGTTGGAACTGATTTTCAGTAGATATAGATCTATATTATGTAAAAATGTTAAAGTTTGTTCTTGCTTTATGGTCTGTTTGTAATCCTTCCCCCGAACTTTTAGAGTATTTTCCCCCTAATCCTACTCTGGGCTGATTATCTGACAAAGTAAAAGGATTAGCAGGAAATAGAATTTGTTTCTTGATATTAATTGCTCTAATAATGGTGCTTCTTTGCATGTCTGCCTTCTTTAATGTTTACTGCTGCTCAAAGGGTGTGCTTCCTGATATGTTGTGTTAAAGGGCTTTTAGCAAAGGAATGACACTCCTTGGTGATGGGGAGGATGTCACTCTTTGATCAGCAGCTTTTGTGCCTGCTGAACACCCTCGGTCTGATCTGAATGCTGTCTGCACCCCTCTGGATTCTTGATCTGTATGGTTTGTTTGCTGTAGTTCTTGTCATAGTATTATGCAAAGCTTGCTAAAGTGCTGACGCTTCCCTCCACCCCCGTATTATTTTTCCTATGTTATTTTTGTGACCTCTGGCTGAGGCATAGCCTCTGTATATCTCATATACTAATTTGCTGTTGTTTATATCAGAAATAGGATGCTCTAACGTTTTATCTCCAACTATCTAGGTTATGAAAATATATATTCAGCAAATACATTCTCTTTATTTTGTTACTTTTCTACCTTCTCTTCAGTGCTTAAGTATAGCTCAGACTGACCCAACCTAGAAATAGCAGTCTATTCCTGGCAAATTTTAACCCTCACAACTAAGCACCAAAGTTCTTAATCCCGGTGTCTCTGCAGCCTCTATACATAGCCAGAGGGCAAGATTCACTACAAAACACCATTTTATGGTACTCCTTCAAAAGCAGGTGATGATGCTAAGATAGCCAAGGTGTGTCACTGGGCAAGTGAGAGCAACTGGCATTTTTTCTTACCCTATCTGAGGGGATTCTGTGGGACAGAAGTTCTTGCCACGTGAGTCATGGCATGCTATTTGAGGGCAGGCCCCAGGTGTCTTTTTCAAGGTGCTGAAAATTGCTAGCACTGATTTTTTAACCCTACAGTATATGCCACATTTTCATGATCATGAATAAAATGTAAGATACCTTAGTTTTACCCTAAGATAAATTTAATGAGATAAGGGACAATGTGGACCTCATGTAATTTATCTGCACTAAAGGGTAAGTGGCAATCACCTTGAGATCTAGGTGGTATTAAAGCAGGTGTTTATTACTAATGTCATATACTTTCATCCCCATATCACCATTGGTGAATCAGAGCTCAAATCCGTCCAGCAGTTTAACTACCTAGGCAGCCTCATCTCCTCGGATGGTAAGATTGATGGAGAGATAGACAACAGGTTGGCAAAGGCATACAGTGCTTTCGGAAAGCTTCATAAAGGAGTTTGGCGAAATAAACACTTGAAGAAAAGTACCAAGATCGGTGTTTACAAAGCCATAGTGCTGTGTACTCTCTTATATGGATCTGAATCATGGGACATCTACTGCCGCCACCTGTGTCTCCTAGAATGCTTCCATCAACGTTGTCTCTTTACAATCGTAAACATTCACTGGTCAGATTATGTTACTAATACCTCTGTTCTAGAACAAGCAGCAGTCATAACTATTGAGGCCATGTTGATGAGAACACAGCTGTGTTGGGCAGGGCACGTCTCCAGGATGAAGGACCACCGCCTCCCTAAGATCTTGCTTTATGGTGAACTTGCTACTGGCTGCCGCATGAGAGGAGCCCCAAAGAGAAGATACAAGGACTCCCTGAAACAACATCTCAGCCTTGGCCATATTGATCAACATCACTGGTCTACTCTGATCTCCAATTGGGAGGTCTGGAGACACACCATCTATAACGCTGCTGCTTCCTTTGAGAAAGCACGCAGGATCACTCTTGAGGAGAAAAGACAACGCAGAAAGAATCGTGCCTTGAAGAATATACCACCTAAGGAGTCTTTTTGCTGTGCCTTTTGCAGCCGGACGTGCCTATCTCGTATTGGCCTTTTTAGCCACCAGCGCACTTGTAACAAATGTGGGTAGAGCCCTCCCCAAATTTTCGTTTGTGAAGCCTAGCCATGATACTTGCATGTAAAATGTATTGCCAAGATTGATCAAAATACAATAATGGCAGCAGTGATAAGGCACTTTATCATGTGGTATTGTTTGCCGACCAGATTGCTGCTATATTCACCTCTTAGCCTTTTCAGACACAAGGTCAATGTAGTTGAGTGCATGCAACAGTAGATTTGCAGCATCACAAGCTCTGTGTTTGCTCTTATTTGCTAAATATACAAGAAGGAAAACTTATAATTTTATGAACATCTCAGACCAAGAATAAAAGCTCAACTTTTATTCTACCCTTTATATGGCATGTACTGCATTTGTTGTCTTTTGCCACAGCTGAGACACCCTATGTTGCAAAGAATAAATGTTCTGCCTTTATCCTTAAATCATAGTGGTAGGAATCATGACCCTGTTTCTGCTCCCACACCAGCGTCATTCTGAGTGAAGGTCATGGGCAAAACACTGTTTAGAAAGTGTTATGTACTTTATTAATCTTAAACTTGCTTTTATGTGTTATGTCACTGAAAATCCCTCCTTCTGTGGGTTGAAATAAATCCTAACAGTGTATGAGCATAAACAGCTAGCAAACAGCAGGAATAGTTTTACCTTTGCAGTATAAACTCTCTAGCCATTTCTTTAAGTTATGCAAACAGTTTGGTGTGCAAATAATATTGACTAAAGTTATTTGAGAAAGAAAAATTCATTGCTCTTAGGGAAAGCTGCTCTAATCACTTCATCCTTACATACAGTACTAGGACTTGTCTACGGAAATATTGCAAAGTGCTCATTCCTGTGGCAGTCTAAATCAGCAATGTGGGAGTTGGCTGCTCTGCAATGGCAATGTTTGCTTTTCCAGCTCTGTATGAGCTTTCCTCAACTATTTAGGCAGGGACTCCAGATCTGTAAAATCACATCCCATCTAACAAACAAAACTAAAAAAACCCAACCAGCAGCATAAATGCCATTTTTTTTTAAATGGAAGCAAGAGAACATAGGTAAACCCCTTCTGTCTGCTTCTGTCACTGCACTAGGACTCTGGTATTAGTTTTGTAAGGCTGTTCAGACATATAAACACCCTTTCCTTTACAACCTCTCAAATTATTCCAGAGTTCTTGTGCAAAGAGATACCCAAATCCCCTAGCTAAGGAGCCAGGTGGATTAAAAAAAATGAATAGAGAGAAACCCTCTGCCTTAAGGCAGCTGGATATTTAGCCTATTATGTCTTTTTTTTTTTTTTTTTTTAAAGCCTTATCTTCCCAAAGCTCTCCTTTCCCCCTCCCCTTCCCCCCCTTTTGTCATGTGAAAAGCTCGGTAAAACTCAGGCAGCTGGCAACCTCCAGGTTACTTGGATGCTGCTGCTGTCTCAAAATTATTTCCTTGATATGAGCAAGATTTTTTTTCTTTCCCTTGGAGCAGAATCTAGCCCTTTTCAATCTCATCTGTTAATGCTGACTCTTCCATCTTGGTATCTGTCATAACATTAATTGGACCTGAGCACATGCAGCTGGGTAGGGTACAGCATCGGTGACATTCTGTGGGTGCAGAGAGATGTGGAAGGCTGGTAGAGATGTAATGTGTTTGTTATTTAAAGCTCACTAATAATCACAGTAGTTATGTCTTGGTTGCCAGTTTTCAGATTTGTGTGTTGAAACATCTTGAACAAAATGTTAGTGAGAGCATTTTTGCTGCATCCTGCTGACTGAATTCAAGGTGCTGCCTCGTTTGCCATCTGCCTGCAAGCTCACAGTAGTAATTATAGCGAGTCTCACAAGTGCTGGAACAAGAGGTATGTCAAATGCATTTTCCTTCCTTTTGAAGGTAATTTTCATTTTCTCAACTCATTTGAAACGACATATGATTATGAGCTGCAGGTGTGAGCCACACAGAAGCAGACAGACATGCATACACACCCACGGAGCAAGATATCAACTCCTAGAGTGTCCAGGAGAGCTTACGTACTTATCTCAGCACTTTAAATTAAATGCAGTGCTGGAGAAAATTCCCTCATTATTATTGCTCCTATCTTTGTGCATAGAATCTTAATGTTTCTTATTAGTGTGACAATATGTATAAAAAGAGCAAGTTTGATTTTGCTGAGCATGACTAGAATAACATACATTGGAATAATAAAACACATACTATAAAAGCTGTTGAAAGTGAAAGTCACTTGCAGTTTGCTGAAACTTCCGTGGGTTTCCACTTTTAGTTGGGTTGATGCTGTTACCCATAGGTTTTTTCCAATCCTTGCAGGGTTAAAATGAACTGTGAATAGCAGAGAGCAGTAACTCAAATAGATGTTATTTACAGCATTCCTCAGGATGCTGTAGACGTTTCATTTAGTTGCCATTCAGAGCACCTGACTGTATTTTGTGTAGCTGGTGGAGGAAAGAGGTGAGCCTGGAGACTGATCCAGAAGACTTAAGTTAGATGTGTGTATTCCCTCCATGGTTGCTGTGGGATGCAATCAACATACAGTGCAACCTATAGGATCCTTGACCATCCTTGGCCTGGTGCTAAAGATGTGTCCTTCCACAGAGCAGAAGGGAGAGCAGTGGCTTAAGGACACAACCATACTGAGGATAAGCAGGGTGAAAATGTAAAATCGTCACTATTGTGATGATGAACAGTTTCATTTGGTTCTTGAATGCTGCAGAGGAGCTGGGGTCCTAGAACTGACTTTTGTTTGGAAAGCAATTAAAGACCCAGTACATTTGAGCAATGGTCACCTTGGAGGAGGAGGTTTGAATCTGGTATGGCGCATGATCTGGACCCAGGCACCTGTTTCAGCCCTTCAGGAATCTATCAGTCCTCGTGTCAGGGCTGTTTCTGGAATTCACTCTGAAGCTGTGGAAGAGCAAGCAGGCAGAAGGAAGACTTGTCATCATGTATCTTTACTGATCCACTGAGAACACTGAGGTAGGATGAGTGAAAGTTTGCTCTTCCTTGATTTTGTGGTGGGAACTGCTTGTGTCAACCACTGGAGCATTCATTTGTCCAAGTGGCACGTTGTCCTAAAGGTGACTGTTGTGACTGAATTGTTTCCCAGACTGCTTACCCTCATGAGATTGGAAACATAATGGCTGTGCAGGGAAAGAGCAACCAAAGCTGATGGGCTCAGGGAGGGACACTTACAGACCATCTAGGACTTGGATAGATTTTAAGGAATATAGAGAAAGGTTCTTTAGGAGATTATGAGCACCAAGTCTCTCTCAACCTACTTAAACAGTATAATCTTGCATGACTTGAAGTTATGCCTCTATATTTGTGCTTGCAGGTTCAAGAGTCAGGCATGCTCAGCAACTTTATAAGTCAAAGGCAAGAGCAGATTTAAACTTTTGTGATTATATGCCTTAATGAAAATGACCACTTTATGGTCATCTTTCTTGTTCAAGATTTCAACTAATTCTGAGGCAGTGGAATATCTTGTACTTTTCAGGCAAGAATTTCTATAAGCATCTGGACTAATGATGTTTCCCATGAATTTGTGTTTCATGGTAATTTATGAACTCTGAATGGCATGTTTGCCATGACTGGGGTGTATGCCATCTTCTTTCCTCATCTTATTCTACACCTCAGTCAGTAGACTCACTGGTGGCTAATACAGGCTGAGCTCATCCAGTGGTCTTTCTCTAGTGAGGGCAACTACTTGGTTACCCAACTGCTTTGCACAAACTGGAGGACTGCATCTTTCTGTCAGAGGTAGCTGAAATTATCCGATGGGGTCAGAAGTTATTGAGGAACATATATAAAGTGGTATCACATAAGTCATGTTTCCATAGGAACTGGCTAAAAATACATGTTTGAACACTCAGCATCTATCATGATGAACTATTATGTAAGTTTGTTTTTTTTCTCAGTAAGAACATTGCAGCTGCTTGTTAATAATTTGTGGCAGAATTTACAGACAAGTTTACAAGTCATCCTATGTGCAATCGGCTGTGTGCTTATTACATCGTCTGCCTTCATGTCTGCTGACTAAAACGGGAAATTAACGGGACATCCTTTCTCAAGGCTTAAAAACATCCAGAAGATTAAAAATAGCCTGAGACTTAAAAACTTCTTCACCTGGTAAGACAGAGTTCTATACTAACAGTCATATAAACGTGAGTGTTGTAACTATAAGTGCTGTACGTGAGAGTTGGAGAGGAAGGCTTGGAGGCCTGTACTTCAAGGAAAGTGTGCCATATTGCACCATGGCAACTTCTGAATATTTGCTATTTGCAAGTAATGAGACTCTGCAGAGCAGGAAATTGACACCAAATGAATTATTCAAATTATAAATGCATTCTTACCTTGGGATAAGTGTTGTTGGGATAGCAGATTTTTGTGCAGCGGTGCTTTAGGTTGTATGAGATGAGAGAGAGAAGGTATTTTTACCATTAGGTAACATATATGATAACATCATACATCTTCCATGACTAAGTTGGATTTCTATGTTTGTAACTGCTTTTGTCTATGTTTCCAGAAGCAGGTTAGGAATTGTCTATTGTGCCAACTAAAAGATGGGACTGGACGAGGGAGTATTCTGAAAAAAAATCACTGAAAACATCTGGTTTGACAAATTGCATGGAATTAATTTGCATGAATTTATTTTCTAAATATCTGGAAGCATTTTTTTTCTTGTTCTGATATTCTATTTAATTTCCTTCCAAATTGCATTAAGGTTAAACAGCAAAGCTTAGCATCAGGATTTTTTTTTTTTTAATTCAAATTTTAACAATAAGACAATCCAAGACTATATATGTAATAATATAAACTTATAAAGTGTACATAATGCTATACTATCCATACTGTTCCAGAGAAGGAGGAGGAAAGAATCCATATGTCTTTGGAGCCTCATAAAATAGCATGCCACTGGACAAATTCTGAGTTGTGATTATTAGCAAATGATGAATAACTTACAGACCTGAAGTTAATCATCAAAGATATTATTTAAATTAAAAATGAATTCAAGAATTCAACATGCTGTCTGTGGACAATTCATTGATAGAAAAGAAAAAAGGATTAAATTAATCAAATAAATAATTCATTGTAAATCATGTGTTTCTAATTATAACAGGGTGTTAAAAAATGGATCAGCTTCTCAAAGCATGACAGAGTTCTGCTATGCATACGTATCACCACAAATGCAGCTGTCGAAGTATAATCCCTGTTTTAATTGCTTTTGGTTCAGAACAATAGTTAGGTACAGAAGTGGTAACAAAAGCATTGACCTACGCCATTTATTAAAAGCTATTTTGTTTGCTTTCTTGCATGACAGAGCACCCTGAGCTAGTGCTTCTGCAATGTGAGAAAGACCAGCCTACCCTTCTCAAATCCTCAAAGCAAAAGTCTGCTTAAAATTGAAGTTTTCTGACCTTCTCTCTCATTGAGTGCCAGTTCAGAGGTCTGCATCCTTTTTTTCCCAAGGTGCTGGCTATTGAAAAGGTAAAGAGCAGACCTTTCTCAGATCTCTTTTTCTCACTCAGGAAGCAGCACTTAGGGTGCTCCTGTGGAACAACTGCTGGTTCTGGGTGCAGCAGCCTGCGAAGAGGATCCTTGTCAGGAGCATTGCTCAACATGCTGCTGAATTTTGGATGGAGGGCAAGGGAGGAGACAGCACAGAAACTATTGAGACCTGTATGAACATGATTGTTCTGAGGCCTCCAGAACAGTGGGTCACCAGGCACTTCAGTTTCCTAAAGTCATTGATAGCTGAGAACTGGGTTTAGCAAACCATAAAAGTCCCACTGTGCTTTTGCCAAGAAAGGTTGGATCAGATGATCCTTGAGGTCCCTTCCAATCTGGTATTCCATTCCATTCAATTCCATTCCAATCTGACTGAGCCACCAGTGCCATTGCAAAGCCTGTACCAGTGAATAGGCAGTATCCAGCATTTACCACTTTTTATTATCTTTCACTTACTTTCCTCCCTACCGGTAGAATGTCTTCTTCCTTGAGAATTTTTTTTGTGTCTGCAAAAAAAGGGTTGGATGGTTCTCACTTACAAGAACTGTGTTACCCAGGCAAAGACAAATCCAGTTCTGTGTCCTGGAGTTGCAGAGGTCCTAATTCAGTTGCCATTATAATAAGGGCTAATAGAAGTTGCAGTGAGAAGATGAGAGCATTTATAATGAAATATTTGTATAGTTTTTATTGCCTTAATGACTCTTAAGGCAGCTCTGGAATGAAGGCAGGCTAGAAATTCTGAGTGCAAAAATATCTGGCATGTGAACTGGAGCATCCACTTGACTACAAATAGTGCTTTTCCTAGAGAGCTAAAAAGTCCTTGTCCGGTCAAGATTTCTGTGATGATTGGAAGGTTGACACACTTTGTGATGGTGGGTTTAGTATTTTTGAATATCTGCACAGTCTCTTGGATTTGTCGCATCATCAGGTCAGGGAACAGCTAGTCGTCTGACTCTGTAACCATGTTGTAAAAGTGTCCAGTCCTTTAACCATCAGAAATTGTTGAAGATGCTAGTTTTCTCTGTGGTCAAATAATAAAGCAGAGCGTACCTTGTGTTCAGATGATTAAAAAGTGCAAGAGCGAGAAGAAGATGAGTATAAAGAGGATTAAAGTTGCCTTTATGTCAGCTGTGCCATATCATATTAGTAAAAATAAAATCATCAGAATAATGCAATCTCACAAATGTTCTTACATCAGCATTTTGTCTTCAGAAAATATCTTAGCAGCAGCTTTTGCACTGTCCTAGCAAAATTTGCAGTGGCAGAAAATTGCTTACCATTAGTATACAACAATGCTTCAATTTTTTTCCCCTTAAATTCCAGATCCCTAAATACTACATAATAGTCACCAATATGCTGGTGACTCTGGGATTTTTCTAATGTTAGCAATTTTGAATGTACTCACAATGTTTTTGCCTTAGTGATATAAAAGCAATCACCACTGCAGAACAGGAAAAAAAGAAGGAAAAGACCAATACCATGTATTAGTCAGCCTCAAAACATGACAAAACTCAGATTACCACATGCTGAATACAAATGTGGTGGAAATGTTCAGAAACTGCAATCAAATAGCTTTGAATGTCAAATGAAATTACTTTGGGAGTCTGCTAAGCCCTCATCTTAAAGCACACTGGAACATAAATCCCTTACTTTCATTTGATTAGTCCAAAAGGCTAGAGGATGTATTATTAAATCTAGAAAACATGACCAGAGTCTTAGTCATTAGCATCACTGAACATACAAATTCCTTTAGGTCTTTATTTTTTCTTCCTGTGTATCCTGTAAATGGAACATAACTAGTGAACTTTTAAAATAAAAGCATACCTGAAACTCACTGACAGTTATAAAGAAAATGCTTTGGGATACTTGCATCTGCTCACTTAGAGTGTATTATTGAATATTAGAAACCATGGACAAAGATATTTTGTTCCTCATAGGTGATAAGAATCTTCAGTTGACAAACTTCCCTGCAGTACAGGGGAGCTATAATCAGCTTTGGCAAGAACGCTTTGATGTAATTAAGTCGTAGAAGTGTGCACTCAGTCTGCCCTTAATAAGTGGTTGCAGCACTGTGCACATTTTGCTTTTTTAAACCTGGGGAAATGATAACAGAGGGGGAAGACAACTGCACAAAAACATTGACATGAATAGTAATAACAAGATCTCCAACCTCAGAAAACACCTCAGTTTAAGAAAGGATTTATGCCTGTGCCTTAGTTCTATTAAATTTAATAAGAATTAAGCATGTAGTTAAATGCCCTCCTTGCAGATCCTTGAGTCTGCAGAAAATCTCTTCTTCCCTATCATGGGCTCTTTTTGAAAGAGGTTGAACAGAGCATTAAAATGACTGCGTTGATCCATGTGGCACAGTATCTTACACTGAACAGATGTACAGGATATGACAAATACGTAAGTATAGGGCAAGTGTTTAGTCCTCCTTGCTGGTAAACTCTCCCAGTCTCTAGTGGTTTGAGGTCCCCAGCCTGGTATGTTGCCTTCATGTTCAAGAGTCTTTGATGGATTTATTCATTTTTCCCTCCGTGAATTTTTTTTCTGATCAGTTTTTCCAGCTGTGTATTTTTAGCATTCCACAGGTTTAGTAACAACTTCTACAGCCAAGCTATATATTCTTTGTTTTGAAGATACATTCTGAAAACTTTCTTTGATGCCTGCTAGTTCTTGTACTAGAAAGGAAAAAGAGCAATTGTTTCCTATTCTCTTTATACCTTTCATCATTTTGCCAACCCCTCTTATTCTCCATCTCTATTACCTCTTTTTTTTTTTTTTCAGATTGAGGAATCACAATGTATTAGTAGTTCCTCGCTTGGAAGCTATGCCAAACTTTGATCACCTTCATCATGTTTCTTTGTGTCTCTTCTTGCTCAATTTATATTCTTTCTGAGATGAGCAGATGTGTTGGTTTAAAAGTAAACTGGGGAGAGAAATGAACCCAACTCAAGAGAGATTACAAGTCAGAGTTACAATTTACTAAAAAGACTACAATAAATACAACGATACAGAGAAAACTGGTTTTAACCCACAAAGACAGATGTATAATGCAGCACCCTGGGACAAGAACACAACTATGTTTGTTAGGCTTTGTTGCTTTCACACCTGACACAGAATGTGGTAGTGACCCCTCTGCTGCAGTTTGTTACTGTACAAACACTAGGTCTGAGTTTGAACAGAGTCAAATGCATCTTGGTTTTGAGGACTTCAGCAGGGCCACAGCCCCTTGCCTTGACAGAGGAGCTGTTGCTATTTGGAGTCCCTTTAACTTTTTGTCTAAAACAATAAAGTTGAATAACATGTGACATAAGAGATAATTGAATATAGAATGGGAAAACTGGTCTGGGTGATGGACAAAAGGGGAAGATATTCTGGTATATCACAAATTCCCTCATGATTCTCACCAAGGAAGATGTGTTGCCCCTTTTTGTTACGTATTTTCACTGACTGCTGCTTTTAGAGTTATGTGGGGTACAGCTGTGTATCAGCTGATGCTGTGGAAGGAAGTGCTTGAACATTAGCTTCAGAGTCAAACTCTGCAGTTGTTGGTCATCCAAGCATAAATAAATGCACCTTCTTGAATGAATCTCCAGGGCATGCATTTTCTTGATGTGTATTCCTAAAGGTCTGTCTTAAAGACCTATCTCTGTGAGGATTCCTTAAAGAAATCTGATGTTGTTATAGTAGAGGTGTAACTTCTGTATTGTTTTGCACATGGATTCCTTATTAAAGAACCTTGTCTTTGACTTAACATACTTCATTTACATCTGCATTTTTCTTGAGGATGTGACTACAACAACAAAAATAAGCACTTGATTCTACAGAGTATTTAAATAAATGTCAGTGAGGGGCTCTTTCCACAAATATTATTTTTGTGGAAAAATAATCTGTATCTTCAGGAGTGAGAAATTATTTAGTCTCAGCAAAGGATACTATTATTATCCTCCGCTGCAATACAAACACAATAATTTGTGCAACACTCTTTTTAGGTTTGCAAATAACAGTCTGAGAAGGAAAAATAATAGCACCCAGACATGGGCCTGGATCTATCTAAAGATGCTACTGATTCTTTTAGTTTATTTGTACTTGGAAGTCAGGTTCTGTCTGTGGAAAAAGAGAAAGATTAAATCAGCACATTTCCCTTCAACCAAGATTTATGTGTATGTTGCAATTAGGGCAACAGATTATGTCTCCAATTTTAGAAAATCTTATGTTTAAAGTTGCAAGCATATATATACCTCTACAATATCCGACATCTGCTGAAATATACAGATATTTGTTTTGACACTGTGACACTAGCAGAAAATATATATTTTTTTTTAATTTTGAAACACATCAGTGCAATAGTGAGACATTAATTCCCATTTGCCAGTGAAATGGATTTTGAAATCAAGTATTTTCTGATTTATTTGCAGCCCACACTGGTTGATTCTGAAACCTGTGGTATTTTTGCAAGATGCAAATTTTATTCAGTAACCTGCTCAGCCCCTCTCCCCTTACTCCCCCTCTTCAAGCCTATCAAAGTCAGAACTTCATTGTTCCCTGCTGTTTGTTTACTGATTAGTGAAGGACGTATTGTCTCAGGAAGTCTTGCACTCCAAAAGACAAGATGACCTTTTTCTAGTATCTGAGTCTATATAAACATGCTATAAAGCCCTGAAGTGCCTACTTCTTTCCAAGCATGCTAGATGTGCTTCTACACCATACAGCTTATCTCACATTAAGTCCACAGTCTGTCCACAGAACAAATGATTTTCCAGTGCTTACATCAATTCTTGCCCTGAAGGGCATGCATGATCCCATGCAAAGCCACAGAATAGAAGATTTTCCACAGCTAAGGGACTCTATCAGCTACCCTTGCTATGTTGTGATGCTAAGATGAAGCCTTTCCTATATTTGTTGTTTCCTGTATAAGGTTGCCTGTTTTATGTTGTGCCACCTGTGCCCTTTGTTAGTGAGTTGTAACCTGGTGGTATGCTCTATAAATGAGCATATATGAATAGTTTGGTTTTTTTTACTCTGTTCTCAAGTTCTTGCATTGTTTACTTGTCCTGATTTTGCTTGGCGTTTTCAGGAATTCCATCCAAAATATGTTTGTTCCTCATGCTTTTCACAAAAAGATGATCTTTTGTTCTTTCTTCATCACCTTTAGCATTTTGCACTCCTCCTGTAGCCATGAACATCTCATGCATAGTTGCCCCTTTCTTAAAAATCTCTTTTCTTTCTCAAAAACCTTTCTCTCTCTTACTGGAATCTGTTTTGAACAGCAAGGAAGACCCGAATAGCATCACAGCAAAAGGCAAAGGCAAACAGAGAAATATCAAAGATAAGTACAGTTCTAGAAAATTTCTAGAACTGAAGTTGGGAGTTAAGGTCATTTGTGATGTCAGGGGAAAAATATCTTTTCTCACTCATGAATTTGGTATTAGGTGTTTTAACATTATAGGATTATTAGAGGATAATTTTACTCAGGACTTGAGTCTTGGATTCTTTTTTACTTGCCTTGTAGTATTCTGCAGCATCCTCATGTTCCAGAGCTCTGGCTAAGTCTTAAAGGAGAGTTCTGAAAGGTATAGATTTTTTTGTATCTATACACAGGAATAGTTCAGACACTTTGGAAAGTTTGAGTCTTTGTTGAACTGCTTGGATGGAAACAGTTAATCTTTCCAAACTGTGTAATACTATTTTCCTTTGCTCTGTTTGGTTTGCAAGTTCTTTGAGGTCATTCTCATATGTGTTTGTGTAGCACATGGCACAGAGGGCTGTAGTGTCATCTGGGTTCCTACTTCAACAATACATAATTAATCTCACTATTTCTTTAGAACAATGATGAATACACAGTTCACCTAAGATGCTCTATCAAGTTGGTGCCTTACAACAGACATGTGAATTTCTTTCCTAAATTATTCCAGCTGCATGTGCTATTTGGGTTATAAGAACAATACAGTTTCTATATTATTTTGTGACTGACCTGGGACAAAGTTGCCCACTTCTTGGGATTGTTTTCAAACCATTGTGTTTGCTGACTCCTAAAAAGGAAAGTACAAGAGATGTGTTTAAGAAGCTATTTTACACATGGCTGCAGTTTAGTGCATCTGCTCTTCCTCCATCTGCAGCCTCCACTCCAGCTGAGTTATTCCTTCCTAGGCTCTGATGGGACAGCATTTTCATTGGACCTGTGTCCTGTGAATGTAGCAGCCAAGGTGCACAGTTTTGGTAGTTCCATGTACCAAGGTGCTATTTGATCATGGTGTAAAGAATATGGAAGAATAATGTGCTTGCTTAAATATGCTTACTGAGGATTTGACAAATGTAAACCTTTCTGCCTCTGTTCAACACTGGTGAGCCCACACCTCAAGTGGTGTCCACTCCTGGTCTCCCTGGTCTAAGAGAAACATGGACGTACTCTAAAATGAGGTCAGTGAAAGACCACAGAGATGATTAAAGAATTGGGGCATCTCTCATATGTGGGGAGACTGGAGGAGATGAGGTTTTTCACTCTTGGAAGACAAAGCTTAGGGGGATCTCTCCAGTGTGTGTATTAACACCTGATGGGAGTAAGGAAGGGGGAGCCAGACTATCCCAGTGGTACCCTATGACAGGACAAGCAGCAATGGGCACTGGTTGAGTTACAAGAGACTTCATCTAAGCATAACTTTTTCTCTGTGAGCACTTTCACAGGTTGCTCAGAGACATTGTGGAGTCTCCATCCTTGGAGTTATTCAAAACTAGACTAGACATGGCCCTGAGCATACTGATGTAGCTGACCTTGCTTGAAAAGTAGGGTTGGACTAGGTGATCTTCAGAGGTTCCTTCACACCTCAACCATGCTGAGATTCCATTGTTTGTGTTGACTTTAAGTTATAGAATCACAGAATCATAGAATATGCTGAGTTGGAAGGGACCCATCAGGATCATTGAAGTCTCACTTATGGCCCTGCACAGGGCACTCCAAGAATCACACCATGTGCCTGAGAGGGTTGTCCAAACCCTTCTTGAACTCAAACAGGCTTGGTGCTGTGACCACTTCCCTGTGGAGCCTGTTCCAGTGCTCAACCACCCTCTGGGTGAAAAATCTTTTCCTGATATCCAACCTAAATCTCCCTGACACAGTTTCATGCCATTTCCTCACTGCTCACAGTGAAGAGATTGGTATCTGCTTCTCCTTGTGAGGATTTTGAAAACTGCAATGAGATCTCCCCTCAGTCTCCTCTTCTCAAGGCTGAACAGACCAAGTGACCTCAGTCAGTCCTCATATGGCCTCCCCTCAAGGCCCTTTATCATCCCTGTGGCCTCCTTTGGATGCTCTCTAATAGCTTAATGTCTTTTTTTACATTCTGGTGCCCAAAAGTGCACACAGTTGTCCTTAAATGGCTCATTAATGAAACTGGGCTTTTATAAAGGGAAAATAGATGTCTGTGTTACTTCCAATGGTTATAATACACTACCAAGTGAAAGGCTTAGTCTAATGAATGTCCTTTTTTGGTCTCTGCGGTAACTTTCATCCTTTTTCTGAGGATTTTTTTTCCTCCTCTTTAATTCTTTTGACAAATTAGGGAAGGCTTTCAATAGAAGATGAAAATTATTTTCTCTGCTCTAGGGGAAGAATCCTGGACCCAAATGCTCATAAATTTTGTCTGATGATAGCGAGATACACTTTTAGGCTTATTAAAAAAATAATTCAAATAACAATATTGTTCAGTAATAGAGGGCAACTTTTACTTGTGAACATCTTCCAAGTATAGAGGGAGGAAAGTGTTAAAGTCCCACCACAGGTGCATTTTTTTCTTTTAGAACAAAATTTGCCAGCTTCCTATTTCATTTATATAAGTGTTTACTAAAATGGTCACCTCCATAAAGCCAAGTATTCAGCTTTTCAACATTTTATAGTGCTTCAGGTATTTTCACTGATTAAGCCTCTCAACATCTCTATGATGGAGATGAGTCGGTATATATTGCAAATTAATAACTAAGGAAGTTAATAATTCAGCCACACAGCTATTTTATTTAAGCTTTAGTCCTTTGACTTCTAATTACATGCTGTAGCAACCACACTATGCTTCCCTGATATGGAAAATCCTTTAATGAAGAGCTTTATTCCAGGAAAAATCTTGTTCACCTCCTGCTGAGAGCTCTGTCGGGTGGGTTTCTGAATCAGTGTGGTAAAAACGATGGATTTTACTCCAAGACAAACTTTGGAAAGCACTCCTGACATTTGATTGGCAGAAGCAAAGGATTTGGGTAGACTTGGCATTAAATGAGGGCAGAAGTTGGTTAAAGTGCCTGAAGCACTGTCAGTCACTTACTAAAGATCTGCTCATGAAATAAGAAAATATGCTGGTAGCAGAACCTGGGTAATCTTTCCTCTCTCTCCCCCTCAAATCCAGGGTTGGACATATTCAGTAGCCTCTTAGCTCTGTCTTCTGGAGCAGATAATCTGTACCTATGGCTTTTTTCTATGTAAGGAAATCCTGACAGTAGGCCTGAGAGGGGCAAGTGTGCAAAATTAAGCCTGCTGGTTCAGCTCTTAGAATGATTCAAAGCAGCCTTAAGATTATTCTAACATTTTTCAGGTTGACACTGGCTCCAAGCAGCTGTTCCAGCAGCTGGAGAACCACAGTTGTGAACTGCTGCTGGCATTTGCCTACATCACCTCTGCAGGGAGGAAGAATGATACAGAGTTGGTGTTTCTGAGTTCACAGTTTATGAATTCCCCATGCAAGGGGAATCTCTTGCTTGTCAGCCAGCATGGCTTTATGGCTCCTTTGTGCTACTGCAGAGGTGTACATTAGAGCCCAGATGAAATAAAGCAGAAGATGCTTTATTAAAATGCTGAAATAAAGCAGAAGATGGCTGCTACTACTTGTAAGGGCACAGCTAATTCTTTTTACCCATTTCCATTCTTGCTTGAGCACAAGGAGTTTGCCAAGTCAGTGCCAAATTTTTCACCCTCTATAGAGATACACGGCTGAGAAACTTCTCTAGGTTTTCTCCCAAGAAGCTTGAACCATCTGTGAAAATGTGTATTAGAGTGCTCAGATATGATTTACATTGCTGTTCCTTGTAAAAGGTGTTGGTCAGATGTGGGATCTGTGTTGATACAGGTGTTTATACTGGGTGGTGATGGTGGGACAGGACCTGGGTCACAAAGGCAAAGAGCTGTACGGTTTTCCTGATGCACAGAATCAAACTTTTTTTCCAGTGCCAAATGCTTCAGATGCTAAATCAAAATCTGAATATTTTCGTGCTTGCTTTTTTCTCAGAATGCTTACAGGGCACTTTCTGCTGTCAGTGTCACTGCAGCTTATATGATGCAAATTCTCCCTCTCTGCTACCCAGCAATGCCTCTCGGGAGACCTATTTCATATTAAAAGACTGGCCTCTGCTCTCAGTAACCTCCGTATAAATCTAGAATAAATTTTCTGTTGTCAACAGCAATTATACATGCCATTCAGACCACAAGTTATAGATGCAGGTCCTGCCCGAAAGTTGATTCAAAGCTTGGATGATTAGAAGGTGCCTCTCACTGCCCAGTACAGATATTTCCCATCTGCTTAATTTTTGGTGTGGACTCGTTCTTTCCCTTTGAATTCATGTTCTTATTCTGTGTTGCAAAACCTAACTTGCATATGAGTGCAAAGTATGACCCGGCTATGCTCATTTCTATGCATTGCTTGGATTTGAGCAGACTGTCCATCAATATCTGTGACCTTTAGCATTTAATTTCTTCACCCGACTATGTTCACCTGGGTGGTATATGTTGGTCAAACTAACGCTGCTTTGTATGGCTCTGATTTTACCCATAGATTGGGAAAAAGTTATCTAGCCCCTATTTCAGACTCTGCTTTTTGTCCAATTAATTTGAAAACAAACACCACATTCTTAAAAGAAGAATAACCACCAAAAATTAACAACAAAGAAACTTAAAGGAAAACAATACCGCAAAATAACATTAATGAAAAATATAGTAGGTACAAAGTAATCTGAAACCCTGTTTCAGGTATGCAGATGCTGTGATATCCCTCCTGGTTTTTATGTCAGCCAAGGTTTCTACCAAGCTGTAGCAGTTCACTGAATAAACCACTGAATACTGCAAATTCTCCCACTATATCACAGTTACAGAAATAGAGGCACTAAGTAAGTTTATGCTGTTCCACTGGGAACATTTTTAAAAAGTTTAATAGCCCTTAAAATTTCTCGTTTCTAACCTGTCATAGGCTTACCTCATGACTGTTCATTTTGTTGTGTTATAAAAGCAGATAGAAAATGAGATTTCTGGCTCAAGATCTCACCAAAACCATAATTCCTGTTTAAGACAGCAATAGCCACATAATATTTAAGCCTGGATAGTAATTTCTTTCTACATCTACTGCAGCGACAGAGCAATGCATTGCATGGCTTGAAATGCTTCTGGTCTAATTAGAAGAGCTTATGAAATTTTGTGTAAAGATTATATGAAAAGATCACTGGAAAGAATAAATAACAGGAGTCTAGTTTCCAGTTCTGGGTACCTCACAAATGAGAAAGGTATGGATAAAAAAATGTTTTCTGTTGATAAGATCATTAAATAGCTGCAGTGATTACACAGGCTTTGAATCTCAATCAGGAACTCCAGCTATGATTCACAAATAAAGGAGTTTTTTAACTGTCTGATACACTTTCAGTCTAGTAGCTCCAAGTATCTGGATCCTGTCCAAGTGCACCTGAGCACAACACCTGTTGTGGCAAAGAGCTTAGCAACACACATAACTTTAAGCACATTAATTATCCCCACTTTTTAGAGATCATTACTCAATTGAGGAAAGTGTCCTTGAAGTGAAGGACATTCATCTAAGCATTGCTGGATCAGAACAGAAGTACCCAATATATTACAGGAATACATTTGTGAAATAAGGACTCATTTATAGTTGCTTTACATACATGACTGAAAACACGAACTCTTATTAGTTGATTCAGTAGTCAGTGGAGAAAGCTGGAAACTAGCCTATAAAATCACTCCTGTTGGGATGTTAAACAGCTATTAAAAATGGAATTGATTAAGGGTTCAGTATAGTTCCAGGGAAAGGTGATTAAAGACTTAAATATCTGCCTTCTCAATAGGTTGACAAATCAAAAGGAAGGCCAGCTGCTGGGAAGCTGCATTCATAGAGTGTGCATTTTTACGTTTAAAAATTAAATGCGTTGTCAAATATATAACCAAATTAACCTGACAAATGGGGTTTATTTCTCTGTCATTATTTTCCCTGATGTGTTCTGTACGTCTTGGGCGGCTCCTGTCCGACTGAAGCAAAATGCATGTGCAGAGGTACAGGGAGGGTGGGGAAAGGCAGAGGCTGTTTTAGAATGAGCAGAGTACTCTTCCGTATGAGCCCAGGTTTGGGGCATAAACTGAATGTGCTGTAAGCAAAGGGTTTGTTCAGATTTTATCTTTTTGGTGGAGTAGGAGAAGAGTTTCAGGTCAATTAGTGCAAAGCCTCTGTAAGTACTCCAGGAATCCATCTACTGATGGTAGTGCTATGTTAGTCTGCTCTGCAGGTCTAGGTTTTAAACCAGATCATTGAGCCTTACTTCTGTAAAGACACATGGTCTGGTAGAAATCTCTGCTTGTCTGGGATGCTACCTGAAGTTCTGGATGAACCCTTCTGCATATAAGAGGGAGATTCAATCTCATGATTGAATCAAACATTAATCACAAAGCTAATGTACAGTTAGCATTGTTGGCTGAATATTTTACAAATGCAGTGGATAAAGACTGAAAGAAAAATTTCACAAGGTTCCTTAAAATACTGTCCTCTCACTGCTTGTTAATGCAATTTCATAAATTCTTATTACATTTCTTGGAGTGTGCAAGTTAAAGACTTCTCTCTGGCCTTGAGGTTCCTTATATCCTGTTCCTAATAATGCTCTTGTTGACTAGATGACCTTTAAAGGTTCCTTCTAACTAACACTATTCTGTGACATTCTGGAGTGACTTCTGTATAGAAAAAAGCCCATAACATTCACTGAACAGAATTATAGTTAACCAAGAGTTAAAATTCAGCCACATTTAAACCAAAGAGGAATCAAAACCAGACAAGATGAATGAAGCATTGCTGAAGAGATGTTAGAGGCCTTACAATGTGTTTCTCACTGTTTTAAGTTCCCATTTTTCTTTTCCAGAGTGGGCTGTGGGGATCCAGAGGTGGTCTTGCTGGGGTACTGGTTACACGCTGTTTGGAAAGGGAAGGTTTTGGGAAGAAAGCGCCTCCCACTCAAATTCTCTGCTGGTGTGGCTCTGCCAGCTGTAGCACAGTTTCCCCTGGTGAAAAATCTCTGCCTTGTTTCACATTTTCTCTTCCTCTGGGTTAATTTGTAACAAGGTTTTTTTGTCTGTTTGTTTGTTTTTTTTTAGAGCCAAAGTACATCCATTCCTGTTATGACATTTTATTTTCTGGTAACAAGCTTATTTTTAGCAGGATTAAAGTCTCAATTTCACCTGTTTGATTTATACCAGGACTTTAACAGGTTGCTTCTGGTACTCATATCAGTATTTATAATTCAGCTCATTCAGAAAGAAGAACTGTGCAAGCTGTGTACAGAGGAAAAGAATATCCTTTGTGAGCTCTTAAACATCCATCGATTTCAGAACACCGGCTAAGTCCAATTACTGTTATTTAGGCCTGCAAATGTGGGGAGGGGAGGGAAAAATTTTTTTTTAGGAGCAATGCATAGACATATGGGATAGGGAGGGACCACCTGGGATGAGGCAAGTCCTCTGTTTTGCAAGTACTTATATCATACCACATAGAGGATCACGCTGCACTTTAAAACTAGAAGGAGTTTTTGTTCCTTTTTGAGTTCTTTTTACCACTTTCCTGCAAGAAGATGGCTATTCTGCCTGTCTCCTCATCTGACCTTTGTCTTAATCTGTGATCATAACAAATAGATGCTTTTTTGTGCCCATGTTGTCCTTTAGCATAAATCACCATATTTCCTAGTAGATGTTTATTCTCTGTTAAGCTTGTGGACAGCATTCATATCTTCAAAAGCCTTTGTTTCACTTCTGTTCACATACTTTTGGAAGATGAAGTTGTTAATTTCCTTGACTATCCTAATCACCTACTCTTGATTCAATTTTTTTTTCTCTGGAAAAAACTACCTAGAAGTGTACTGCAGTTGGTAGCTCTGTGACATGTATGAGCATACATATGAGTACAATGACACTGATACTTCCCTGTTTCTACCAGAAATGTTTTACCTGATGATAACAAGGACTGTATTTACACTTTACACCATGGCTCAGTCATCCTGTCTTCCATGAATACCCCCAGGCCTTTTTTCCCTTCTGTCATCACTGACTAATGAGTTCTCAGCTTAGAAAAAGGCTTCTTGTTTCTAGACTGTAAGTGCAAGGTGATGCCACTTTTGTACTAGGCAATTTGAAATCAATTCCACTACTCCTGTTCTCGAACATCTCAGGTACTTCCCACACAATGTGATAGTACTCATCTTTACCAATGACATCCCTCAGCAAGTGTTGTAGCTCAGTCCTGTTTTTAACTGAAGTCGTATGAAAATACGAGATATAAATGGTTCACATTGATTTTTCAGCTGCACCCACAGTCAGCTCCATTTTGCCCAGGAACTTCCTTTTTAAACCCATGCTGCTATATTTCTTGCACTAATCCCTGTCTTTTTCTGCTTAATTAATATTTTCCCATGCGGCATTTCATCAAATGCTTTTCTCATATCAAGTTTGATGAAGACCTTGCATTTATTTCATCTAGAAATTCACCTATAAAAGAAAAGCAGTAATTTTATTTTGTGTTGTCATCCAAACCATGCCCCTGATCATTAGCTATTCCATAGCTATTCCATTAGCTATTCTATTTCCTTTGTCTGCTGTTGCTACTGGCAGTATACATAGGCCTAAGTGTCTCCTGGCAAGACAACTCAGTCAAGCATTCAAAAAATCCCTTACTAATTTTTAAAATACTTATGGTGGTGTCTTTTTATCCCCTTTAAAAAGCCAATTTCTTTCCTCTTATGATCTGATGAAGGTTTGCCATCAAATCCAGGTTGTGGGAAAACTAGAAGTCATGATCCTTCCCAGTAGAAATGTTTTAGGAGATAAAAGCCTAGTTCTCTAATTCTTCAAAGTTTAAGGCTTATTTTTGTTTTCAGATGAAGTACTCTTTATTGTTTTCTACTACTGCCACATGGATATTTGTCTGCATCAAAGTGCCTCAGACAACTAGAAGGACATAGCTAATTATCTAGTTAAAAGACACCCAGTTGTGAATAGCCATTTTTTTTTCCTTATTTTTATTTTGTCTCCTGATAATTTTTAAAGTGAAACATAGAGGGAGAAGAGTAAGTTTGAAATAGCATCTGCCCAGGCTGTGCTTGGTTTTATCTAGGACCCTAAGTACCAGCCTTCCTGAGCTCCTAAATTCATTCTTTATTGCTAAAGAATGAATGTTAACACTACCTTTCATTTCAGTCTTGACATTTCAGCGAATTTACCTCTCTGAATCACTAACTGAACTCAACAAAAGGTTTTTATCTGCTGATAACTTTCCATCGGAGAGATTTAAAGTGCCAGATGACATTAGCTCTAGCTCAATGATGTTATTAAATTCTCACCTTAAATCTCACATACAGAAAGCTCTTGTCAGGTCACATGAATGAGTTTATTGTATTAGTCATACTACAAGAGTGATACCCATTCCACTAAGTTCACTATATTCAGGCTGAAGTTTGATCTGTGAGAGGACACTTCATATCTAACATGATGTGGTTTCTTTACGTCGATGTTTTTACCAGTTATATTCTTGTCACTGTAATTTATACCCCCTTTGCTCTGTAGGATTCATTCCTCAGTATCCTTGCTGCTTTTGTTAAACTGTGATCTGCTAAAGTATAAAAAACCTCCTCACAATTAGTTTATTCCAGACATTTCTTCTCTTCATAGTTCAGCTTGAAACTAACCATACACTTTTGAAGTACAGTGTCCCTGAACTGGCCTCCAAATTACAAAACTGAATTAGCATGACTGACATTTTGCATGTGGGAATTTATGCAAGGATCTATTTGTGCAAAGTTTAAATACACCAGCTGAAACATTGATGAATTATGAATAATTATAATTAAATGGTTTTATTTCTTCATTTTTTAAAATTTCTTTTCTTGCTTTTTCTGTCTTCTCTTAACCCAGTAATATCCAGATGGCTTGGGATAGGTTGATCTGTGTGTCTGTGTGTTGATCTTGAAGGAAACCAGTGCCATTGACTAGATTTAGGGATTAAAATTAATTTATCTACGGATTAAGAACTCCATATGCCAGTTTTAGTGGGTGTTATGAAATAGGGATCAGCTAGCTACAGAATTCCTAATACACTTATGTACTTTTATAGCCTAAATCATCTTAGTATCAGAGCTCTTCAGCAACTTGAATGCACCTACAACACCCATGTGAGTTAAAAGGGTTATCTCCTGATTCTCCTAATGGGATAACTGAAGTGCAGGAAGATTAAACAGCTAAGTCAAAGCCAGTAAGAAATCTACAGCAGCCTTGGAGCTAGAATAGAATTCTCTGGGTTTCAGGCCACTGCCTTAAAGAGAAAGTTGTTACTCCTGGCATAACAACCTTACTGAAACCAGCAGCAGAAACAACTCAGAATGTTCTGTGAGGGAGAGCTCCTTAGGCAGCGTAGAGCAGGGAGGCCTGTCCTCCTTATTTTCACTACTGTAACTCTGTTTATGGCATCTTTTGTGGAAAATCACAGGATGCATTACAGACTTGAATTGTGCCTCCTAGCCCTTCTGGTAGTTATGAAGCTTTGTAAGTATCAATGTTTTATAGTTGGTGAAAAGGGAAGATGTAGTGCTTGGAAAGTGTGTGTATCACTGTAAAATGAAGCTGTGCATGACTTGGGAATGCATTTTGCTTTTCTGAGTCTGTCCAGTGCCTCATCTGCCAGAGCCAGCATGACCTCTGGAGGAGACCCCACCTCACTGGCCATGTCAAGGAAACAGCAGCAATGCTCAGCAACACGGCAGGGATCTTGCAGTTAATTAAGATTTACAGATTGTTTAAGAGAGTAATTTTTTAAGTAACATTGGGGTATCTGTGTTGCATACAAGTCTCAGAGAATAGTGATGGCACTGCTTTCTCTATGTTCCTTAACTCAGCTGCCCCAGCCTCCAGTTAGCTACCATGTTAGCTTGTACCACTGGTTTGTAGTACAGCCTTATTTCCTGTGACTCAGAAGCACGAAAACCATATACCTACGTGTGTCACCCTTGTGCAGTGAAAACATAGTTTGCATTCTGTGCTGAGCAAAACCAGATATGCTTATTTTTGTGTCTTATTTTATCTCATGAATTCCAAGCAGACACCATAAGGAAGTTTCTGGGAGTCCCAGAGCACCAGCAGATGTGCCCTTTCGGTGCTGGGGTTAAATGCATGCTTCAGCATGGACTGTTTTGTGTTCAGCCTTTCTTATTGTCAGTACCTTTCCTCTTGGTATTTAAATGCTTTTCCCTTGCTTTTCCCTTTTTTCCAATTTCTTTCCAAGATCTAATAATAACATAAAACTATTTGGATGCACACCGATGTTTTATACCATATATTTTCCATCAACCCTGGGATTGTTGCCCCTGAGTTTCCGTCCTCAGTTAGAGTACTTCTCCATGTCCCACAAGTCTGGTTTTCTCTCTGTCTCCTGACAGGCCCAGCTCTATTTTCTGCTTCATCCTGCTGCAGGACAGGGCAGTGAAAGACCTAATTTTTGATACTGTTTTCCACCAGTGTGACCACACAAAGCTGGAATTGGCCTGGTGTTTCTTGGTTTCTTGCCAATTGTGGCTGGACAGGGGCTGTCCCAGTCTCTTCTATGGCCCCACATTGCTGATAGGGAGCTTCCCTTTCTTGAAGCCCAGTGCTGAAGTTGAGGGGCAACTGGGACCATACTATGGGCTGGCTTCTGCTGCACCCCACTCTACCCTCCACATTCCATGACCCCAGGACCGTGCCTGTGCACCTTGCTTCAGCAAGAGCAGCCAGCACTGAGTGCTCCAAAATATCTCTGCATACACAGAGCAATAGCGCAGTGGTGTGGGACCCTGCAGGATGTCATTTCTCCCTCTGTTTTGGCTACGTGGACTGTGATGCAAATGGATGGGGTTTAACCTTTGCAGATGGGCAACCTGATCCTTGTGATAGTCCAAAACCTCTGCTCTGTGGTGGTGCATGAAGTGACAGAAGTCATAGTGTGAGGTGTTACCTATTCTCCTGTGCGTAAACTTTGTGCTTTCAAGTTTTTGGCCTTCCTGGTTGCTGACAGTGACATTCTCTAAAGCTTTTTCAGCTTAATGTACTGGCATTTATTCACAGCTCCACCTTGACGGAGTTTTATGTTATTCTTTCATAGGAAAATACATTGTTCACGAAAGCAAGGGACTAATAGCAGACTAGAGCTAAGCCTAGTAAAAGCAGGTGTTATGCAATTTGTCACTGCATGACTCTACTAATGCATCGTTAGTCCAGGACTGTGGTACCCCTGCCATGTTTTAAAGTGCAGAAAGATAAGCGTACGCTGTACCCTGGAGTGCCTTAGTCTATAAATGTAATTCAGAAATATGGGAAACCGTTCTCTGAATCTGATGGCCTTTTTCGACACAATTACAGGAGCAGCATGAAATGTTGAACATTTGCAGCAAGGGTGCACAGAGCAAATGGAAGTCAGATGCGCAGGCTGTTAATTCAAGCCTAGATAAGCTTCTGACTAAGAGGGTTTTAATTTGTTTTTTGCCCTAATATGATGCTTCTATGATAGCAGTTTTCCTGAGAAGAACCTATTACAACCTGTACTCATCTGTAGAGCCACATTTAATGAGGAGGATAGCTGACACTTTTTAATGGCCCTCTACAGACTTCAAAGGATATGAATCTGAAAAAGCATTGAATATCAGAATGTTTTTATTTGATTGCAGATGAAGACACTTTAATCTGGAAAATATGTGTGTGATTTGAAATGAAATGAAAAGGGCAACATGTGAAACAGAGTATTTTCTCTCAAGACAGAGACAGACAAGGCATCCAATCTCTTAGTGCCATATTTGTGTCTGTCCTTTCAGGATCACTTTCAGGGAAGGTACCAGGAACATCACTCAGCGTTCTCATACTCTTCCAGAAATGAATTGGTATTGAAAACTTTCAGTCCTGCAGAGGAGAAGCTGAATTCCAGGGGTCACAGGTAGGAAAGCATATGCCTGTGCTGCAACCTCCTGATGCACAGCCTCAGTCTTAAACAACATTGGCAGAACAAGCCAGGCAAAATTGGGTTGGCCACTAACAATTTTTCAAATGGCTGAACAGAGACAAACCATTCCTCTGGTTACCCACTGAGACCTGAATGAATGATCAGAGCTGCAATAAAGCCTGGAAATCAATAATCACTGGTTCTGTGAATAGCTAAGAACTAGACAGAGGATGGGCAAAGCAAGCATCAGCAGGTGCACCCTTGCTGGAAACACACACGCTCTGTCATTTCATGTGTATAAAATCAGAGCAAGCTTTTCTTCTGACTTCACTCAGCAACATGTGGTTAGCTGGTACAGGTGGCAAGTTGATCTTCTGTGATGTATTTGGCTTTCTGTTTCTTAAGGGTATAGAAGCAGTTTGTGTGAATGGGTAGATGGAGAATTCTCAGTTTTTCTAACATGGTTCCCTTTGATTTTACCCGTTGGAAATATATGATACCTAAGCAATTTTCCTGGCAATGAGTTATGACACCATCTCAGGAGAAGGTTTGGGGTGGGCTAGAGTCCTTTGATCTCTGTGTGTGTACAAATGAGTGTTCATACAGCTGTATGGCAGCTCTTTGAAATAGCATAATCGGAGAAACACAGTGCTCTTGCTCTTTGTATATTTATGAGTCATTATTCTCTTAGTATTAGTTCTGTGAGAATTTTTTGCTACCTCCTCACTTTGTATTCAGCAGAGAGTGTGAGAAATAATATACTTTTTTAGCATTGTGATCGAGTAAAATTCGCAGGACTGGTTATCTTTCAAGTGTTTATCAGTAGCAGATGCTGGACCTGATATCATTTGGCTTTACTCCCTTTTTCCAATTGTACAGGCTATGTGGCTCCCAGCACTGTGTGTGCTTGACCAGGCACTTCTACAAAGAGCAGAGATTGTGTTCTCTGGGGGAAATATCATCAGTCCTGAGGATTGCTCTGTAATTTACTCAGCTGTAAGGAACGTGGTCCTTCCAGGTGCTGCTACCAAGCAGGAAAAGGTCTCCCTTTTCCTCTCATGCACTTCAGTGTTGCTACGCCTTCCTCAGGAATACTCATTCCTGCAAACAGGGAGATCTCTCTTTCATAAAGTGGTAACAGGCATGCACTAAGGCAAGCAGAAACACCATCTGGCCTTTAGCATGACCAAAGACCATGGTCCAGCTCCTTTTCAGAAACACTGAACTCAGATGGGCTGTATCTGTCTTAAATATTGGTAATATTTTGGCCCAGGTTTGGATGATGCTTTAAGGGGATTTCTGCAAGAGAAGCTGAACTTGCCAACTTTTGCCTTTCCTCAGCCTTGTGGTCCGCTCTTCAGGGTCATTCAGACACAGGCATTCACACAGTCACTTGTCCTGGCTGTGGCTCTTCCTACACAGGTAATGACTTGAGCCCATGCTAGTGATAGAGTTGCAAAGGAGAAAGGACATGACTGTTGCTGCAAAAGGGTGCTCCTGCCTCCGAGAACATCCTCTGTACATTTCTGCTTCAATCAATCCTTCAGATATGACCCTAAAGATTATTTGCCTTCTTCTGCTGTGCCAGGTAATCCCAGCGTTTAGCAGGAAGTATGCTGTTCCTGGCTGTTACTAATTAATATATTTTAACCTGTCAATAATTAATGTGGAGATTGGGAAGAATAATGCCATGGAGGCTACAGCCTGAGATCTGCTGCCTGGCAACGGTGAATGTACATATCCATTATATAAGGAAATTAGAAACTGGAGCAAGAACTGATCTGTCTGACATTTTGTAAGATGATATAAATGGGCCCACTCAACAAACACTAGATTTATGTGAGGATATGAATGATATGTGTCTGGGGAAAAGATATTATCTCTCTCATGAAGGTGCAGTTAATACCAGACATCAATTAAGTATAGTTCATTAAAGCCTCCGGGTAATCTTATTTTTGGATGAGATCAGAGGAGCAACTTAGAAGGACTGATAGAGGGGTTATCTTGATAGTAATCTCCAGTTTTGCATGTAGCATCTCTCACAGGATGAGCTAAGTGAAGTAGCATCTAGACTGTAACAACAATAACCTTTTCAGATGGAGAGACTGTGCAGTGAAAAGTAATAGTAGCTTATTATGTTTGAAGTAGTTGCACTAGATAGGTTTTTTGAGATATGCTAGTTGTGTTAGTAGTGCAGATATGATAATGGTTGGTTTATACACTCACTCTGCCTTATCTAAAACATTTCATCTGTACAGATGGAGTGACTGGAGGCAGGAAAAACTATGGGACTGTTAGCGATAAGGAGGTGATGTTTTATTGCTTCTTTCTGCTAGGGCTAAAACATTCCTTTATATATTGAGAGATACAGTGTTTTAATGGAATCAGTTCGAATGTTGTTTTCTTGAATTTGGTCAGTTGTCTCTACACTTTGAATTCCAAGTGTAATGCACCAGTTGCTGTTAGGAAATAAAGTTCAGTAAGTAAGGTGGCAATGGCAATTGTGATCCCATATCTTATTCCCAGTTAGTGATGTGGCTCTCAGGCAAAGAGAAAGAAGAAACATATTTCTGCAGCACACCTGGAAGAAACGGGGTTAAGTTTGGCATGGAGCCCAAGTTTGCAGCGTAACTTCCGAGAACACCTTGCTTTCCTAGGTTCTGCTACCGAAACAAGCTCCACGCTTGCATTTTGACGTTAAAATTAACTGCTTCTGCAAGTCGCCCCTCTTTTCTATTTTTCTTGTGAAATCTTCTATGACTTCTTGCCTAAGTTTAATTTGCATCACAGTTGCTCCTGTGTCATGAAACATGTGAGCTTGCTGCAGCGCTGGCTTGAGGGTGCAGGAGGCAGCAAGGAGACTGAGCATCACTGGAGGCAGAAGGAACCAAAGGCTGAAAAGGGGCTGCTGGAGGGTGTCATGAGGAAAAAGAAGAGAATAAAGAAACACTACTCAGGGAGAGTAATGATTTTAAGTTTCTAGATGTTAAGACAAACAGTGTGCTGCCTCTCAGCAAGTAGCATTGCCATCCACCTCTTCCTTACTCACCACCTCCTTCCATTTCCCTTTTTCCTACAGCATGGAGCCTCAGCCTTGCTTGCTTTGTGGGTATAATAATATCTACAGCTCTCCAGAGCTTGACACAGCCTAAAGTATGTTAGGTTTATGGCAGTGTATTTCAGCTAATCCTTGTTCATATCTGGAGTTTTCTGTTTCAGAGACACTCAGAGTAGGAAGTCATGTCAAATACCGTATAATGAGAGAAAACTGGAAATGCTGACTTACTGAAGGGATTATTTCCCACGGGCTGTTCATAGCATCATGCACGGTGTTTGAGATTTCTGCTTCCCACAACCCTCCTCAAAGCTTTTGGGATCCTCAGATATCTTTTTCTAGTAATTATTTTGCTCTGTGGATTTGGGTCTTTTCCACTACCTGTGTTAATTTGACAAACAATTGTACATCATATCCAATGGAAAGAGATAATCCATGGAAGTTTTTGGACTTGAGGGGAATATTCAGAATAGAATAAAAGCAAATCTGGTGATACAACATGAGGCAAAGCACTGTCATTTCCAAAAAAGCCCAGCTTGAAACATCCCTATTAACAAAGTTGCTGCACTCTACTTAAAGAGTTGACAGTAATATAGCCTGCTTCAAACCCATAACATTTTATTGTATTACCTGCCTTGCTGCAGTATAACTAGCTCAGTTCTTTGTCAGGCCATGCTGTACCTCAGCTGTCAGTTCCCATGGCAGAGATGATAAGGGAGAAGCATATTTCACAGTGCCAGACTCCGGCCAGCGCCCACCTTGCTCTTAGTTTCAGGGCAGCTCTGACGCAGATTTCTGCTGTGGGGCTTTGAAGTAACAGTGCTGGAAAACAAAGTGTCTGTGGGGCTGCTTTACCCTTTCAGAGCACAAAGAAACTTGCAGCTTCCTGAAGCAGACGGATTTTAATTAATTTTCCTTTCCATCCCTCCCCCACCCTTTTCTTTCTGGCAGCTTTTCTGATGTTGTTTTTCAGGTTTATTTGCTCCTGTTTCTGTATGAGAACCTGGTGTTTTCCTTGCCAAAGTGCTGTCCCTTGCACTAGAGGAGACTAACCTAAGCAGGCTTTGCTGAGCTGAATTGAGGCAGAAGGACTCTGTAGCTCTCCCTAATGCCTCAGCTCTAGGGTTAGCCTCAGCCACTGCTGTTATTTGTCACCACCTGAGGTGCCACTGAACCCTGAGTTCTTCGTCCCTCCTATAAACAATCAAATTAGGCCAGCAATGTTCCCCAGAGTATACATGGAGCAGAAGGGGGCAAATAAGAGAGGAGAGAGTAGATGGTGAGCTTTCATATATATTTTTAGCAAGATGAATTAAGAAAGGCACACTTAATAGCAATTCTCTCTACAGCTTTTTCTGAAACAACTTTGCTGTGAGGCTGAGAGAGACTTCTAAGGCTGATGTTCTGATTAGACATCATGAAGGGCAGCTAGTTAGCAAAGCCACAGTATTTTGACTGATACAATAGGTTTGATCACATATTGCAAAACTAGAGGAGGCGTGAGCATCTTCCAGTGTGTTTTTCAAAGTGCATCCTTTTCTTCAGGCTGGCTAAACAGAACATTTCAGTGTTTACTCCAGTTCACATCAGTATGCCAAATTCTCACAAAATATACATATAATTTGGTGTTCCAGCAAAATTTGTGTAAACATTTAATCTCCCACGTTTTTGGTGTTCGATTTTCCTTACTGCTTGCATTCACTGGACATCTACTAACGCTCTGTAACTAAAGGAAAGAAATAATCTTTTGAAGTCTTAATACTGGAGGCAGAAACTTACAATGACATAAAATCATCATGGTGATTTGTTTAAGTGATTAAAATTTTTCTAGATAAATTTTTCAGTTTATGTATCTGAACCAATAAAAAAAAAACCCAAACACCTGCAACTAAACCCCTATAAAACAAATGAGGATGCAAATATGATACATTCATTAAAAGACCCACAGATCTTTATATCTCCATCAAAAAATCTGCACAGTTATGCTGAGCATGGTGAGTTCATCTCCTTACACTGCTTTTCTATATTTCTTCTTATTCTATTTTTTTTCATTGTGTGCACCAGAGTTCATCTAGATTGTCTCATGTAATATCCGAATCCAGACAATGACTAGTTGGCAGATGGTCTGTATCCCTTTATGATCTTCTTACATGTCTCAACTAGTCCCACTGTATATCTAAGGGGACTTGACAAGCCTTGGAATAAAAATTAGGAGAGTATGACAGCAAAACCATTGATATTGAATACATAAAGCAGAAAAGACTTCACAAGAAGGATCTGAATCCCTTTTACTGTGTGAGTCATTGAGACATCGCAAAATAATTCAACCTTGGTCACCCAGGAGGCAAACAGCAGAGCCAGGATGAAGACTCAGATATCCTGAGCTCTGATTTAATCTACATCCCACTGGCCAACAGTGCCTCTGAGACCCTGTTATCTAGAGAATGCTGGTTTTGCTCTTAGTAAGAAGCAGACCCACAAAGAGATCTGTGAGAGCAATCCCACTGAAGGCAATGAGGATGGCTTACTTGGGTAAGCCATGTCCTGCCCTTAGTGAAATAAAAAAGACCATGAATCCCCTCATTCAAAATAAAGTGGAAGTGTAAAAAGATACTGTCTTATGCAAAGAGTGAAAGATACAGAAACCAAGAATGTGCAATGAATTACATGTTGGTGCTAAGCATCCTGCTCCTAGTATTACAACTTTGACGATCAAGAATTCCCTGTTCTAGATATGTGCGCTGATTCACTGAGAAATTGTGCAGTATTAAATCCCTGTGTCACATTTCTTACCCATGCTGGGGTTAGATCAGAGATTGCAAACTTTGTTGTCAAAGCAGCATATGTGGGATTTCACCGCTGTGAAACCTGCATCTTTTAAACACCCATTTAAAGTCTATTTTCACTTAAAAAATCCTAGAAGATGGGAGGATACATCAGGGGAAGGACTACCCCGCTGCTTGCTGTGTTTTACAGCAATTTTCCCCGATCATCTTTTGCTACAGATGAGGCAAACCTTTGGAGTGAACCTAAGGAGCCATCCATGTATTTTTATGTGATGTTTCAAGAATACAAAGAAATAAGCAGCAAGCATCCACAGCACTAGAGCTTGTAATAGCAACACGGTCGTGTTTAGCATTTCCTCTGCAAAGTACTTCAGCATTACTGTAAAAGTAACAGTGTATTATGGCCACAACGTGCAGTAGACAATTTCCTGTGATACCTTTTGGGATAGAATCAAGGAGAGGGATTTTCACTACTGTCACAACCTACACAAACCCCCACTTTTGATTCTTGGTATCATTTTGTTCTCAAGAGGAAATGGCATGATTGAAGAGAATGACACTGTTGTCATGTCTTCAACCTTTTTTTGGTTTTCTTTTTTTTAAGACTGTTTGGTATCAAGATTTAAATGAATTGTAACAGAACCTAGTCAGTAACTTGCCCAGCATAAGGGAGGGGCTGGATTTTAACTGCAGAACTGAAGATTTGCTGAAGTTGGGCCTCAAATTTCAGTAGCTTTTTTGGGTTTTGATTTTTTTTTTCTCAGAAATATTACCATGAATAACATCAGGTCACACATACACAACATTAGGTCACATCGCACACATTGCATCATAGATATAATTCTTCTTGAGAGGTATGTAATGAGAAATGATTGAAAGCTACTTACTTATTTGGCAGAATTGGGTTGGGTACAAGGCATTTGCCCTCTGACATATTGATTAGAATATTGACAATCTCAGCAAAGATAGCTGTTTAATAAGCATTGAAGGATTTATCATTAATCTCATTGAATTTTCAAAATATCCATTTTCCCTGAAGCCAATGCTGTGAAAACCTCCACTCTTCTATCTTAGTATTATTGTGAACAAAATTGTTAAGGATTTGGTGGGCACCAAGACTGTCCTCTTTCCAGACAACACTGGTGCATGTCACTGAGATAGATGTGATGTGGTTCGCATTATCCCCTCTACCCAGGCTTGGTTCGGCAGCTTGGCATTGGTGCTGGGTGTCTGTAAAAGATGCTGTGCTTGACATTTCTGTGGCCTCTTGCTCTCCGTTTCATGAGTAGTTCATTGGAATATTGTTGCTGGTCTTGCAGACTCAAGTAGTAGTTGTCTGGGTATTTAAAAAAAAAATTATATTCCAATTTATACTTCAGGTCTTGTTTCTCATTGCAGGTAAATGCATATTAATAGTAGGAATATTACATATTCAGCAAATTATGTCACAGCTGAAATCTTCACACGCAGTACAAAACTATTTGTGCTGAGATGGATGGATGGTTATTACCTCTTTGTTTTCTTTTTCATTATCCTTTTGAATTAAAATCTCCTTGTAAAGCCATTATCCTCCTTTTAAACAGCTCTCTATATTGAATATGTCTTTGCCTCTTCTACTCTTCTTTCCTTTGCTTAGATTGAGTTCTAATTTTCTGTGATTTCTGAGGCTTAATTTCCTTATTGTTTCATATTTTTACATTGTCCTGTTCAAAAACTCAGTATGCACATACTCTATTTTTTTCTCCGGTTCATGTGGGCCAAAAAGTAGCAGGAACATTATCTATAAACTATATTTACAGCTCTAGTGGCAACCATTTGCCTCTTAAACTGGAAAGCTGTGAAAAACTGTCAAGATGTGAGTGCGCATAATAATGTCCCTGATGACTGGAGCTGATTTATTTTTTAAACCATGGCTTCATCTTGTCAGTTACACCAAACAGAACAGGAAAGAAGCTCTTCTGATAAAGCCCAGTGAAACACAGACTTCAAAGCTATTTAGAATTGCAGCATCTGAAACTACGCCATCCTGTTCTGCAGTGCTGCATAGACTGGACATAGGTACAACTGTACCAAGAAAGACCAGTTGTGAATAGGTCTAATTCATTGCTTTTTGAATTCCAAAATGATCTGAAATGTTCTTTCTATGTGTGACATTATCTGACAACTTCCAAAATTCCTCCTGCTACCTACAAGACTCACTTGAGGACAAGAGTGAAAGAGGACCTCAAAATTGCCACATGCCACAGGAAAGAAAGAAGAAAGGTTATGGTTGTTATCGGTGTCATAGATCCCTGCAATGACATTAGGTGCAGTCCTTAAAAGTGGACAGTGTCTCATAATACGGAGAAAAGCCAATAATTTCTCTACCCCCTGTTGGTTTCTTTTCAGTAGGACCAGGAAAGAAACATTCCTTCCTGTCCTTAATTTAATGATTGATTTCACCCCAAATATCCGATATATAGGTTTCATCCTGTACATTAGCCAGGCACCTTCAACAAGGTGAAGCTAGTAGTAAGGGGGATAACTTTCCATAACTCTCTCATTATGAGCCAGATTTTGATACTACTTCTCATACTGGACCCTATTTTACCATGGGCTGATTCAAAATGTGAAGTCAATGCAACCATTGGCTCTAATTACAGAATATTTGGAGTCACACTGTAATTGAATAGTCCTGTTAGAACCAATGGGAGTTCTTGTGAAATATGGCATTGGAATGTGGCTCTGTGTCATCTGGATGAATAACAAAAGTATTTCAATTCTGTATATGTGACATTTACCTGCAATGTAGCATTTTCTCTTTCTGCAGTGTTTTCTGTACTCAGGATAGATAAAACCATGTCTAAGGAGAAATATGGACATACAAGAAATGACTGGTTTATTCTTCTGTTTGCCTTAGAACTTAAACTGAATATCCAATAGATATTTAAAAAAATCAAATAGTAGAGAGAAAAAAACATAGAGTCTTTGGCTACAGGCTTGGTTTGTTTTCTTCATTTCATGGTCTTAAAATACCGGTAATATTAAAGCTGAATCCTTTAAAAACCCATTGGATGTCCAAAGCATGGAGATAGGATTAGTCTAATACTGAGCTTCTGTCAAATAGATGCAAGTGTGATACCTGTTTTCTGAAGATTTCTGTGATAACCATTTCTCCTTTATGACATGTTATCTCCTAGACGGCCTTCAGGTGGCTTTTTTTTTCTCCCATAAAACTTGTGTTTGTTTATGGAGGTTTTGGGGCATTTTAATGGAAGTGCTGATTTGATTTTGCAAAGGTGTTCCTGTCTAAAACAAAACTTGCACTTGTTAGATGTGATGGCTTTCATTAGCTAAACAAGCTGCCAAGCTGGTACCTGCTTGGTACGACTGGGAAGAAAACCTGCCTGACTCTTCAGCTGAGGATTAAGTATTCTTAGCCTTTGTCTGGCTTGTGAAATATCTCCATCCTTGGTCTGTCAATGAATGATTGCTTACGTGCTTACTATGTGCATTGAAGATAGGCCTGCAATCAGCCTCTTCTCATGCTGTTATCTACTCTTCTCCTCCTCCTGGGTTTCTCCAGTTCTGGAACCAGGAAAAAATGCAGCAAATCTCCAAGAAGGAAACACAGCATCAAGAAATGGTAGCTACCATCTCTTTTGCTAGGCAAATGATGGATGGGAAAGAAGGTTCATGGAAGGGTGGAGAAGACTTAGATTCAGGAGTCTGGAAATTTGGGAGATGGAAAATATTGTCTGAGCAGTGGGTTGGGGAGAGAGTGAGGTGGGGTAAGAAAGAGCAAGAACAGTGAATGCTGAAAGAGATGAAGGGGCACCAAGGGGAAAGGGACAAAAATTTAAAGTGAAGAACAGACATAAGAAAAAGGAATGGAGGTTTTTCAGTGGCATATCTTCACTTTTTCTTACACAGTGTAAGAGAGTACTGATTCTGAGAAAGCTCACGCTGGAGATAGAATAAGGAGAGGGAACAGGTTTTCCACTGTCAGCTTCTGTAGGCCTGACAAATAGAATACCTTTTGCTTATCTGGAGAGCACATACAATTTGTGTAGACAAGTGTTGTTGTTTATTTTCAGCGGATAAATAGGTTTGCTGTGGTAGGCAGGCATATCTGCTCTTATGGGGACATTTACTCAGTACCCCTTATCACCTCTGTCCTTCATGTTGTGAGTGGGTTACAGCTTCAGCAAGGGCATCTTGTTTTTCTAGACCTTAATTGCAAAACTCTGTGGAGTGTTTTAGAACTGACTTAACAACTGCAAATGAATGTCACATGAGACTGGTGTTTTCATTGGTCCGGCAGTTCTCAAAGCACTTCTGTGTGGTCCGTTGTAGGAGTTGTTATGAGAAAAAATTCAGCTGTTAGGAAAGAAATGCAGGGCATAGGCGGTTGGGTACTGACCCATCAGATTGATGTATTGGCAAGAAAGCACTTAAAGATACTTTTGAAATTTTCAGGCTATGGTCTCACTGATACACTCAGAATAAGAAAAACAATAATTTATCGGTAGCTTACGTTTGCTATAGTGAGACTTAGGTTTCTCTTAGGGTGCACGGAGACAGATGCTTGTGTGAAAGGTGCAAGAAATGTTTTCACAGTCAATTAAGGATGAACTCCTCAGTAGACTTTTCTTCTAAATTTCAGCAGCAGCTAGCTTGTGTCCTGGGGCAAAATCTCTTACTGTTTGTGTAAACATTGCTTAGCTTACCTAGTGTAATAAGAGATTAATATCTTTGTGTCCCTTTAACTTGCGAAAGTCTGAATAATTGATTATTTCCTCCTATTTCTGGTCATTACTCTTTTATAAGTGTGAAAGTCAGTCTTGCTTTGTACACAGCAATCAGTAGTGTGTGGCCCTGTTATTCGTGTTCTGCTAGTCCATTAATGGTGAACAGAATGTGGGATGCCTGCATGGTCAACAAATTCCTCTGGCTAGTCCTCCATGTACTGCTTTTTATCAACAAATAGCAGTCAGTCAAGAAATGAGCAAAACAACCACAGATATACTGGCTTTTCTTCTTATTTTACAGATATTAAGAATCAGGGGTTTTTTTTTGTTTTAATTTGGTTTTGTTTTATTCTGTTTTTTTTGTTGTTGTTGTTTTCTTTTTGTTTTTGTTTTTCCCACATACAACCTTCATTTTGCTGCACAGCATGAAATGCTGGTGTTTCAGTATGGGAAATACTGACTCTTTGAGCCAAATGTAGAATATTCTGAAGCTTATTTTGGGGCACGGACATTACATCATCCAGCAGGGAAATCAAGCTAAACTCAGGCCTCAAATCTTTTTTAGGTCACAAATGAGAAAACTCAGTGGACCTAAGTCCCCAACAACAGACATTTATTTGCCTTATAGAATGGCTGAACCGTTGATAGACCTGAGAAATTGGTATATCACAGGGAGGAAAGGACCAATATGTTTTCCTGTTGGAAGTTTTGCTGTAAGTATGGGCATACTTTATAAAATGTCATGCATTTTAGGGTAATATACACCACCTTCAGCAGTGGTTTTATGAATGAAGGATAGTTATAATATTTCTAGAGCCTTTCTATCTTGTTATGATCAGTTTTCAGAATCTGGAGATTGAAGGAGTTTATTGGAGGGTCCTCTCTCCTTTATTCCTTGGCTTCTACGGTTACTCTAACTTCAGTGATAGCTCCCAAAGTGTTAGCTAAGTGCCCTAAGCTTCAACATGGAAAGTTTATATTATTTCTGTCTGAAACTCATCTTGCATAAAAGTGGTGTCATGACATACAGTGACAATTGGCATGATACACAAGGATTTTTCAGCTCCTTGTCCCTTGGTTATCAGCAGAAAAAGAAAATTAGAGTTGCTATGCAAAACACTTGGGCCTCTAGTGCTTAGTACTAGATGAATTGGCTTAATGCTTGCTGATCTTGTGTATGAAAATAAAAACTTTTTGTGACCTCCAGCCAAGTAGAAGATATCTTTTGTTCTTTGATAATGACCTGTTGTTTCTAACTGCCAGGTCTGACTGATTATTTTCTTCAGTGCTAAAAAGAACATTCCCCAAATTTGTCAAAGGGGTCTTGATTGTTCCTTTGTGTTTTCTAATTTACTTTTTTTTTAAGCAGGTGGGCAATGTGTCCAACCAACTTAGAATTTGATTTTAAGGGAATGGAGGTGCTCAGGGAGAGCTGCACAGTGCTGATGTAATGCAACAAGGAGAGACCAGCTTCAAAGAATAATTTTCAAAAGTCTTTTTAGGACTTGTATCAGAAGAGCTGTGTCCCTTGCCTTCAGGACCCCAACAAAAACTGTATGTTCCCAGACCATGTAATTGAAGATCATAGAGACCTCAGTTCGAAAAGTCTCTCTCTGCTGTTCAGTGTACAGCTACATAAATGCATGTTTCCTGTCCTCATCATTTCACACTTGTCTGTTTCTGATGGATTGGTAACAGAACACTTAATGTCTGGCAAGTCACACCCTACGTCCAGTCACAAAAGAGTTGGGTTCCCTGCAGTACTTCTTAAAAAAACTTTGTAATATGTTTCTCACATGAAGATCACAGGTGGGTTTTGCTTGTGTGATGGCAATAATAATCTCTTCTTTGGTCTGTCTTCAGGACATGTCATGCAGTAAAGAGCTGAGCTAATGTTCTCCTCCCCTCTTTCTGGATGCTTTACTCTCTCCTGGTGTCTCTCCTGGTTTTAAGTTCTTAATGTGCCAAAGAGAACAGCTCGCTTCTGACAGTGAAATCACATTTGCAGGGATTGACAAAAAAACCCATTTGTCTCCTTATCTTGTTCCTGAAGACACCAGCTGCCCAAAAATGTGCCATCCTTTATATTAGATTTCTCAGTTGTCCTGTCTCAGGTTGTGGACACGTTCTCTCTACTTCCTCCCACCCCTGTCCTCCTGTCCCTGGCATGGGACAAGGAGGAACAGTTCAGAAAGATATACCATTTGCACTGCTTATTTATAGCCCAGAGGAAAACAAATGGAAAACTAAGCAAATCATGAAAGCAGATTTTCTGTCACATACAAAACAGACTGGAACTGTAACACAGCCAACATGCTTAAATTGAAAAGACATATTATTTTGGTGAAAGAGTGGGATTAGATTAGGGAAGGAAAATGTTCAGGTCAAGAACTTAGCTAAAGAGTCTGGTAGAAATGGGAGCTAATGTAGGTTCCTCCTCTGCACACAGCTACACCAGAAAACTGAAAGCATAGTGTGGTGTGAGCAAGTGTTCCACGTGTCAGGGAGGGGCACTGATTTTTCTCCTGCACAGAGGTAAACCAGTAGAGTGCTGCCTCAGAGTGACAGACAACATGGGGGGAATATTCAGACCTGAAAGTGAAGCATAATCTCTACTTAGATATGGAGATATTTATGTAGACTAGCCAAAAGAGTGTTAAGATTGAACTGAAACTATTTTCTGAAATACTGCCTTCAGCTGTCTCAAAGATATCAAGGCAGTGACAGAAATGAGCAACTTATTTTGCCTTCTTTCAAGCACAATCTGAGGATGAAGATTTGCTTTGCATTTTAGAAACTACATGGGAAAAGAAGAGTGGGTGCAGGATGACAGAAAAGAGTGCAAGAAAAACAGAGGTGTAAAATTTAAAGCAGATATTGCAGAGCATAAAGATGGTTTAACAGACTAGAAAGACAGTGAAGCACAAGGAGAAACCAAAGACAGATATATGTTATATATAAAGAGTAAAACCAGATCAGAAAATATATTTTAAAATGCAACAGAAACAATTGGCACTGCCTAAATTTTTATCTCCAAACTCCGTTTGAATTGTGTTTGTAATTTAAGTAATAAATTTGTATGAGGGGCAGGTAGATACAAACGTAAACCCTGGTTTCTAAGTATTTTTGTGATTTCTGATGATAAATGTGGTTTCCTTCATGGTCCATAGACTTTCTTTTGTTCCCTCCTTCCAGTTCCTTCCTTCCCTTCTTGCTTGAAAGAACTTCTCCATGTTATCTACTTTCTGAACAGTATCAGCAAGAGACATGTTGTTTATCTATCATGAGGAATAAGCAAAATAGCCAAGTACTGTCACAAGATCCTATGACTTGACATGTGACTACATGTATGCATAATTTATGTGTAAGTTCCCACTGCCTGCAGAAGGAATATATGAATCATTAGTCCACACTGCCCCCAAATTTTCATTGAAATGAACTCTTTCTTGTAAAAGTTTATGATTTTAAAAGTAGAAATAGAAATTTCACCCAGTTCTCCTGAAAATAGATTTTTCTAGTGAAATGAGAGGTAATTAAAACTGGATTTCTCTTAAGCTAAACAAGTATTTGCAAACTTACTGCTGGATTGTGCATAGGGAAATAGCCTAGGTTTTAGTCTCCCTGGGCAGCTAATCCTCACCCTTTGAGATATATGAATAAATCAGTATTATTACGACCATCTTACAGGTGGCTAAGCTTTCACTCCTTGGAGACCACAGATATAGTCAGTGCTGTAGACATGCAATCTTCTATCCTGATAAAACACCTATTTAAATCCTGAGGAAGGCTAGAACATTTGTAGTGTAAATGCAGAAGAGCGATTCAAGAAAGCCTGTACAGAGTAGTTCATCTTGCTTCGAGCTGATTAAGAATTAGACAAAGAATTTATTTTTTGAGCATGAGTCATTTTGTTTAAACATTAAACTGTAAAATCAATCTTCTGATTGTTTAGTTATTATTCCAGAGGAATGGAGATTTATTTACAGTCTCTTTCATTAAGTGCCTCTATAGTCACAAATTGAGACATATTTCAGAAGGTCACAATAACTCGATGCATGAACTAGTGTTTCTTCTCAAACATATGCAAAATATATTCACTTGTGTGATCTATGGGCTGGACCATGAGACTGTGAATCGGGAGGTCTCATTTCTTATTCCTAATGTTGTCAAACGCTATAGGGTCTTGGGCAAATCATGTTGTTAATGATTTTTATATTTGTTTGGCTTTTGTGAGGAGGTAGATCTGTGGAAGGGACAGGCTTTTGTTAGAGAAGGCTTGAAAAAAATTAATTAGGCTTTTATCTACAGAAGTGCTCATAATACTGGTGAGGGGCTTCTTATTTGATCCTAATACCATAAACTTCAGGATTGTTGTGGAGATTCCTTAATCATTATGTGGCTACAGTAACAGTGATACCAATGTCATTTTCTTCTGAAAGGCCTAAGGAAGTCATGTTTCAGGAAAGATTGTTGTTAATCTGTGAAAAAGAGGACTATAGTCCCCACCCATAATCAGGCTGTAGAAAACACGGCCCTGTTGTCCACAATTCTCCATCAGGGTTTTTATCTCAGGTTTGACGTATAGAGAAGATCTGGACAAGGACATGTTGTCCCACAACAGTGGGACAATCTGCTGAGCAGATTAAAATGGAGTCCTTTCTCCTGCCAAACCTGAGATCTTTGCTTCCGCAGCTCTTATGAGAGAAATATGCATTAGACCTTACAGGCACATTCATTGTCTGTTGTTTCATACATGTGCGACTGACTGCAACACTGAGACTTATGTCCGAGAAACAGAACGTGTTTATGGATAAGGTGGGAGACCGGGTGTTGACTGCCTTCTCTGTTGATTGTACATATGCAAATCTGAGTTGAAGAATAATGTTTGGTCTGTGGAATTTTGCTTGAATTTAACACCCAAATATAGTACCAGGGAAGCATACTGAGAGAAAATTGTTTATTAGACATACTCTGTGTTGTGTGTTTGTGCATATGTATTCTATGGTGGTGTTATATATACGTTTTATGTATTAGCTAGATGTGGATGAAAAAGATGCTTTTTTGAAAGGTTTAATTTCTTGGGTGTTGAGAGAGAAAGAATGGATCAATTTACAAAGAGAACATACAGTAACAGCAAATCAAATTGACAATTAAAAAACCCTATAAAATTTCTAGCACATTAGGAAAACATTATGTATCTCATTACAGATAGACTATAGGAATAGAGCAAAGAAAAGATGGCTAATTACATATGCTCAAAGAGAGCACTTTGTGCAGATTGGATCGGATCATGAAATTAATCAAGTATACATGTTGAATTAGCCTTCAAAGGTCGAAGAAAAATAAGAAGGATGTGTGTGAAACTGATCTTCCCCCAAAAGCAAGTACACTGTACAAATTAATGTTTGCATCCAGACACTTTGTTAGCAGTTGACAAGATTTTCACACATGCTCCTGTCTCCCTAGGTGTATTAAATCTCCCTTTTTCAGAAAGAAATTATGGAGTGGGGAAAGAAGCATGTGATCCCTTACAAAGGACATTTGGAAGTCAACCAAAGAAACCTTGTTATGAGTCTTTTTGATAAAATGTTCAATCTTCTCCGCAATGCCCTGTCTATTAAGAAAATGACAACATGATAGGGAACTTGGCAGAATATTGAATCTGAATGTGTGTGAGAATGCAACACCCCCAACAGCTAAACTACTACTGCTGCTGAGAAGGCAGCAGAAGTCTCTGCTGTATCTATGGGGAGCTTAAAAAAGTTTTTAGACTAATGTGCTTTGTTGCTTTTTTCACTGACACAGAAAGTATCTTCTGCCTTAATTTGATTACAAAGACAAAGGGAAGACTTTTTGTAACTTCTCAAATTATATATCCTGCACATATAATTTTAATTCTTTTCTCGAAAGATCTGCTAATTCAAAAGACCTCTATTTTGTCAGAAAGTGAGCTTTGCTAAAGTCAAGTTACTATAACAACCAAGTACACCTTTTCAATCCAGAAACCATGTTCTTATGCTAGTCTTTGTCCTTCTTTTAGTATCATAGAATCATTTAGGTTGGAAAGGACCTTTAAGGCCATTGAGTCCAACGATTATCCTAACATGTCTACATGTCTTTTAAATATCTCCGGGAACAATGACTTCACCATTTCCCTGGGCAACCTGTTCAATATACTGGATAACACAGATGAATACCCTCACAGATGAACATCAGGTTTATATAGACTTAAAAAGTTTCACAGTTTGTACATATATTTGAGAGACATGCAATGTTATGTGAACGTATTCCCTTCTTCATCTCTACAACTACTCTAGAAATGAAGCCAAGAATAGAAGAAGAAATTTGTCTCAGTTATTTCTACACCAAAATACCTACTTTCTTCTTAATATGATCCTTCTGAAAAGCCACTGGAGTATATTAACTAGCATCATCATTGGATGAAGTAGATTATTTACCTGTTGGTGTGGCTGGGATCCCATTGTGCCTCTCCTTTCCCTTTCTGTGCTGTGGCTTCTTGAAGCTTTTGGCAGCTGGAGGAAGAGCAGTCTTCAGAAAACTTTATATATGGTAGAGGACTAAGTGAGGCAATTTTCTAACCAGAGACATGGGCAAAATTGTGTAAATTATTTTCTCTCCATTTTCCTCACGAATTGCTCTCTTAGAAGTACTAAGAATTTGACCCTCTAACTTAAATAAGAAAGCACAGTGTAGCACAATTTAGTTTATGATGGATCTGTTTGCTAAGCACTGTTACCTTTTTGACTTTATAATTTGCTGTCTGAAAAAATACCAATAGTTTTAGAATTGCATTGTCAAAAATGAAAAAATAGCGCAGATGAATGCACTTAAAAAGCCACAGCATGCAACTCAGCCTTGACCCTCTCCACTTCCATCTGTTCTCCTCAAGTAAATTATTACAGTGTGGGCTCTCTACTTAAAGTGCTGCTGCTTGTGAAAGAAAACAAGCTGGGGTAAGCTATTAAGAAAATAACACTATTTTGGCTTTAAGGGTAAAGTGGGGGAAAAATAACTTCATTTAGGCTACTCAGAGATTTTTAAAACTGGAGTTGGTCTTCCCTGGTGTCTATTAAATGAATAAACCCCCAACCTTTCTGCAGAAATCAGTCAGAACTTCAGATGAAAAGCTTTTGATGTATGCCATAATGATTGGTTTGGAAGTTGTTGAAGGCAGCAGGAGTGAAAATACTGGGGAAAAATTTTGTCCTCCAGGGCTGGAGAGAATCTGCTGCAAACAGTGGTTATAGTAAAGGAACTTTCTCATGTCTTCTAAATTGCAGACTGAGGCTTGAAAAGCAGAAGTGCCTTTATATGTACATTGGAACGTTTTTGGTGAGTTGTTCCATGCTGCTGTGTGAACCTTTGTCGGTAATGCCTGTGGCCTTCCTCTGTATCTGTGAGCAAGGGATTTGGAGGGAGGGAATCACAGGTGAAAGAATGAAGATTTTGGAAAAGGATAGGTAAGACATGATCTTTTTGCTCTGGGGCACTGCTAGAGAGCTGCAGGAGAAGCCTATTGCCATTGGTCTCTCAAGTGAGAGCATATTTAGTAGTGTGCTCTGCAAAACAGAAGCAGAACATCTGGCAGCATTGAAGATTTTAAGTCTGTGAAGACATTTCCTGACAATTGTAAGGAAGAGGAAGAAGTAAGGACCAAGTCCTCATACTGAGTTGACAAAGGAGGTGGGATTGAAAAAAAGGGAAGGTAGTGTATTTTTTTCATGTTTACTACTGGTAAAAAATATGAAAACCAAGTTGAGACTCTTGCCAGGAATAATACAGAGAAACAAAGAAAGAGGAGATCTGATAAACGCATTCAACACTAGTGATCCCAACAAGACTGTAACAAGCTTCATAATAGAAAGAAAGAAGTAACAGAACTCCTTGACCATGGCACAGGATCCACATATTCTGTTCCCTACAGAATCAGGGGTCCCACCTTGAGAAAGGCACTGTGATTCTGGATTGCACTGGGAGAGAAATTTCCAACACAGAAGGGAAAGCATTAATGCTTCTCTGCAAGGGGTGTGAATGTCTGTGTGCTCTTCTGAGCAGCCATACTCAAAAAATATAATTCAAATTGGAAAATATACGGAGGAAGGCTACTAGAGTAGCTAAAAGAATGGAGAGCCTTATCTTATAAACAGAGATTAAAGTCTCTTTAGATTAGCAGTATCAAGGATGAACAGGGATGATTGCCATCTACACACACATCAGGATAGCAAACACTACAGAGGGATAAAAAACACATTAAGACAAAGAATGAGGATGGTAAATGAACAAAAGGTCTATGCTATCTGTTAATAAGAAAAAGATAGAAATTAGAATAAGATTTTTAACTGTCAGGGCAATGCAGAAAACCCCTTCTTGAAGGTTTTAAAAAAAGGAGTTTGATAGGTTTATGAAAGGAATTTTTTGATGCCTTGTTTATGATTTAGAGTGCTGTTCCTGATGGACCAGAGTCACCTGCTTCATCCCACTCTCTTAGGATATATATGTTACCGAGTTGAGATCTCTGCCCTCCTTGTGTATCTTTGGAAACATAATAGATTGACTAATTAGAGCCAAGGAAAATCGTTTGTATGACCAGTGTGTGACCACAGTTTACAGGAGTGGTTACAGAAAATCTTGTTTAGCCTTAAAGAAAGGCAAGCAAATAACAGGAGGAACTCAATTATCTGGGGGGGGGGGGGGGGGGGGGGGGGCATCCCCCAGCCAAGAGCCGGTGCTGGGGGGGGGGGGGGGAAGGGGGAAACCAGGACCAAACGAGACAAGCAAGCAGTAGAAAACAAGTGCAAGACCTTAAGATAAAAGTTTAATGGTAGCAAGAGGGAGACAAGATAGTCTGGGAACACACAAGTCTTGCTCTTGAGTGTTAGTGCTAGGCAAAGTGGTGGAATGAGTAAGGCTTGGCCACTACCCAAGAGTTCATAAAATGGGAAACAGGACAGTTTTATGAACTGTAGCAGCTACTATCCTAGGAAAAACAAAGCAGGAGAGCATACAAAGGATTGATGATAATGTGAGTGTGGCCCTGAAACTGTACTCAAGGTGAAACTTCTCTTGTATATAAGTCGTTAGATGACAATTTGGGCTCAGTTAAAATTTTTGAATGAATTTTATAGCATAGATGGAGACAAAGCTCTGGACTGAGCTATTTATTTGAATGGGCTGAGCTGTTGTATGGAGTTTTCTTGACTGAAGTTCACCTCAGAAGTAGATTATCTACCTTTGCAGTGACAGCAGGTGGCTAAATGTTGAGTTGGTAAACTGGCCACGGAAGTCCCCCTAGAAGATCTTTTGTTGTATTTGGCAAGATAATACAGCACTGGTGGGAAGCCATGGAATAACCCTAACATGCCATCTGAGCTACAGGTGTCCTAGCTCTCTGGCCTGCACTCCTTAGATATCACAGAAACATCCATTAAAGATGTCTTTAAAGTGTTTAGAGAACTTGCATCTCTAGCAGGTCCAAAGGGTCTTAATGGAGCTGCTGGATGAAGGAAGAGCCAACAGACATTACAAGGGGCATTAAATCAATGACCAGATGGATTTCATCTGCCCTGTGGCCCAGCCTCAGTCTAATCCTGGCAGTGCTGATAAGCAGCAGGCCTAGATCAGAGAAAGATGAATAGATCCAACTGCTATGGAAGGAAACCATTTTGAGGCTAATAGCATATGCAAGCTTCTGGCATGAAAAGCAGCAGAGTAACTTGCCAAGATAACCCAGTACAGTAAAAGATCCACAGCTGAATGCCATCAAACATCTACAGTGTGTGCTGCCAAGACCTCAGTATGTTGAAAAGAACATAAAACACCTGGAAAAAACATTGCTGATGGAACGTACCAGCAGCTGGAAATAACTAAGTACTAGAGGTAGCTATGTGGAGGAGGAAAGATAGCATACTGATATTAGCTTCTTGCATTTTTATCAGGAAGATGTCAGTGATCCAAAAACGTACTGAACAGGGTGTGCGACAACGAGCAGTCAAAAGATTCATACTGCTGGTGTGAACAGAGCTCAAAAAATAAGCAGCATAGGAGAATATGTTGTGGGATTAGCTGGGAGTGCAGAGCGGGATTTAGGTTAAAGGGGTGAATGTCAATTTTAATTGGGTTAGGAATTAACTTCATTAGGTGAATTAGAGTTTAGTACTCTACAAACTTTCTTCTAAAAATTTGGTGTGACTCAAACAATTAGTTTCTTTGTTTATTTGCTCAGGAGTTTGGTTTGATGACTGAATTGGAAAAAAAAAAATCCATTTCATGGCCAAATTTGAACTTGTAGAATACTTTGGCAAGGACTGTGATCAGGCAGCTGAAAAACTTAGGTGCATCAGAAATGAGACAAGCTTGAGAGCCTTTGTCTGGGAGGTTTCTGAACTCTCTTTTGCACAGAGTGATATAGCGTTTAAATAACTTAGATGAAACTTGGTTAGATATTGTGTATGTTACAGTTAGACTCAGATGAATTCTTTATTGTTTCATTTGAAGTTATATTTTAGTGTACTGGAGGGTCAGATTTGTAAAAAGTCTTTCCTACTTGAAGGAATGACATGGAAAGGCAGGGGTTTTTAGAATTCATTGACATGCTCATGATAAAATTCTGCAAATCTGGCTGAATATTTTGGTCTTTACATGACAGTAGATCTCTTCTTAAAATATGTCTTTATGTATATATTTCATAGGCACAGCAAGCTTATTCAGTGCTTAATCTGTTGCTACTAAAGCCTTATAGTCTCAGGAGTCTGTAAATCTCAGAGTCTCATAGAGTTCAGAATAGGGTAGCTATATGCAGCCTCCCTGGAGGGTGTGACATGTGCCACAAGTTTGCCTTGCAAACTCTTTGAGATCATGTGTGTGGGCAAAAGGCAATCACTGCCCAGTGCTTTAATGCACTTGCAGGGATGTAGCTACAGAGGCTAAACTCTGAGTTGCTGATGTGGTTTTGCATCAGTTCTTGCACTTTAATACTCAAAATTATGGTCTAACCCAAAACAAAATAAAAATTTCACATTTACAGCCCTGTACAGCTGCAGGGAGAATAAAACCCAGAAAGCTTTTATAAATATATTAGATGGTTAATTGTTCAATTTAGTGCTTGGTTGGTAACAAAATCAGGCACATATGGTAATAAGGCGGTGGCTTTACTCTTGTAAGACACTTTGGGACATTTTGAATATGCAAGGTGCAATAGAGTATTAAACAAAATTGTAGATCTGTATTTGAGAAATTGGTTTTGTTAGAATAATAAAATTTGTTTTTATTGCAGCAGTGAAGAGGGAAACATTTTGATAATTTTCTTTCATTATCCATTTATATTACTTCTTCTTACTCAATATTTTATTTTTATTTTTTAAGCAAAACAGACAACCTTTACAACCAAAGCAGCTGATTGAAAAAAAAAAAAAAAAGGAATCCCAGTCTGATTAGTACTGTGTTCAATAATATTTACTAAGGAGATTGTTGGTATAAAAACACAACTCTAATATCCATCAGCTCTCCATACAAGAAAGCCTAAATATTGTATTTTAAAGACAGCATGATAGTAAAAAGTTATTGCACTTGTGAGTCTCTCAGGATGTAAAAGAGAGATGGTTTGAAGAAATGATAATATCTTTTATTAGGTCAACTGCTATAATTGAAAAAAAAAGAGAAGAATGATGTGTGAGATATTGCTTGTTTTTTTCCTACCTGTATCCCACCTTGTCTAATCAAAGATATTGTTTCTTTCTTTCTTTTAAATCTCTCCATGCAAAATCCTGCTAAGATACCGTTTGTGTCTCATGTCCCTCAGTCTTTAACATGATGTTCAACTACCCCTAGACCTGGTCATTTTCTTTCAGAGCCTACTCCTTCCTTACACAGCTGGATTTTGGCCATCTTCATGAGTGGCCATGGATAGCTCTGCTACTCCCTTTCTGCTGCTGACACCCTATCTTGCTTTTCCCACAATTAGTTTTCCCTTTTTTTTTTTATCCCTAGTGTCAGCCTCAGCAAAAAAATACCTTTTTTGCTGATCCATTAAATTCTCTGTATTTTGTTTCTAATTTGTGGGTAGGAGACGTGCAAGGAACAGGACGAAATATCCTTTTGGTTATCTAGATTTACACACCAAATGTGCCTGAGGCCGTACCTTGCACTCTTCCTGTTGGTTCGCTGAACTCCATAGGGGCAATTGTAAGGAGGTTGGATCCTGCTAAATCTGTGGCTGAGAGATATCTGTGTAGTGGTCTGGTCTATATTTAATGTGTCTGATGGTGGGTCCTGCCTGCCCACAGGGAAGGACACATTGCAGGTAGGACTTAAATCTGTGGCTGGGCATCCTTTACTTCCCTCAAAAGGAGAGAATATCTGCATTTTGGTATCCAGCCTTGACCTGTATTTCAGATTCTCATATTACTGCTTCAAGTTGCTCTTTTTGCAATACAGGCATAGTTTGTTCTAGCTTTTAGCTGTGGTCAGTCATTAAATAAGATGGCGTTATTCAGCTAATTAAAAAAAGTCTAGCAGGAGAACAGAGTACAGACTTCTGCAGGATGTACAATTAACCTTAAGTGAGAGAGGAAGGGAAACAGCAAATTAACAACCTGGCTGCCATTATTCAGTTACCGAACTCAGTTTTCCTCTCTGTGTTAATCAGACAGATTGTTACATGCTTTGGGAAGTTTAGCTGACTTGCCGTATCAGCACAAAGCAGAATCTCGCCAAGGAGATCACACAGTGTTTCCAAAAGCATCTGAAGGAATTTATAGCTCGTGAATTACAAAAGCCACTCTAATTAGTCCCGAGAGGCAGTTGCATAAGAAAAACTGAGAACACTGCCTCGTCATATTTGCTGCCTTCTTGCGATTTTCATATGAGATTCTGATAATGAATGTTTTCTAACAACTGAAGCTCAGAGACCCTATGGCTAATAATACTCCTGAGTAAACAGCATCTTGTATTTGCGGTCCCACTAAGAGCAGCTGGATACTGGTAGTTTTGCTATGTGTCAATATTGCCACAGTAGCATAGAGGTTTCAGCTGGAAGATTGTGTAGCCACCTGGGAAATGCCTGAAGGAAAAGGAAAGTCCTAGCAGTCTAGCAGTAGCCAAACCACTTGGCAATGTGTTGCTCTTCAGTATGTTTTTATTTTCTTTTTTTGAGGTGTAGGTTTTGGTTTTAAGCTCTGGAGGTATGAATTCTTCTCAGTGCTTTTCTAATGGTGTATGTTCCTACATTATGGAAATCGGTGGAAGTTTTGCTGTGGTATCAGTGGACTTGATTTCAGATAGTCAGGAGCACAGATATAGGTGAATGCAAACCATTATGCTTGAATAGATTTTAGATCTTATCATATTCCATGGGCCAGTCTCATATTTTGAAATAATGCAAACCAGCTGCCTGCAAAAATTTAGGGAGCCTGAAATTAAAAATTCCCTTCTTGTGGGATCAGTTGTATAGGGATTATAGTGTCAGGCCCATTAATAGATGGCAGTCTGAGAACTCCTGTCTGTGACAAAGTTGTGAGTTTCAGAGTTTCAGTCGAGTAAACAGTTTTCATGCTATCAGCTGCAAAAGGAAAACGGATATCATGCAGTGGCTATCCTAGACTTTGCAGACCTGTATGCCTTCATTTACCAGTCATTAGGAACACTTTTATTTGATAGTTGCCTGTAGTCCCTTGGATCAATATGTATAACTCAGTGGTACCATATATCAGTAGGTTTGACACTATACAGGATATAAGAAGTTATCTCCTTAATCCCATAATTTAGAGTTGTCAACCCAATTTTGATATTTTTCATTTCTTGTATCAGGGCAGAGTTTTTTAAAATAGTCTTTCTGAAGTGAATATTTTCAAATGTAAATACCAAGAGTTAGTCATTGTGTATAAATACTCAATTTTTCACTTGCAATGAAGAAAACAAAGTGACTAGGGAAATCAATGGGAATTGCTGGAAGTTCTCTATTTTTTTAAATTGAGTTGTTTATTTGGTTACTTATATATGGATTTATGTGTTTGTCCTTAAACACCCAAGTACAAAACTCTTGTCCTCGGGTAGTTTGTGATTTCTCTTCTATTTATCTTGATTAGTGGATGATTGCAAATCCCTTACAGGAAAGTGAAGAAAATCTTCATTCTCTTCACTGGTGAAAAAGGAATACTTGAATTAACATCTTGATGTTTAAAGAATTCCATTACTTTTAAAGGTAAAAAGGTACCCCAGAGATTCAGGAGAGAAAAACAGGGAAAGTTAAAAAAGAGCTATGCAGGGTAGGTAGAAGGGATGAAAGGCAACACTGAAAATTATATATCATGGATAGATCATAAAATGACATTAATGAGAGTATTTCTCATTTAAATTTTGTGCTTGATCATGAATTAAAGGCTTTGGAATCAAAAGAATTTGCCTTTTTGATTGTTTGTTAGTTTTATTTTTAATTCTTAATTCTTAGAAAATCAACTCTAGCCAATGGCAGGATTCCTGATCAACATTTACATATGGTATTTACCAAGGCAAATCAGGCTTTCTGAAAAGATATTTGCAGTATTATATGTTTCTCAGTCATGGTCTTTGTTATGTATAAAATGGTCTCTGACTGAAGCACAGAACAGGGCACTTGCTAAGATCACATTACTCTGAGGTGTGTTGAGTACCCGTTGAAGCTCATTAATTCCCTGAACCTCACACAAACACACCTCAAATGTGTGTTACCAAAGCAGCAGGTAAGTAACAGTTCATTGAAAACCTTGTATCTACTGCAGCAATAGAATGATTTTCTATGCTGTGCATTTGATAAAAGACAGAGTATTATCACGGCATTTTTGCTCTTACTCTAATAGAGGATAAGTGGCTCTTTTGCAATGGTATTTGTTCTTTAAGTGCTCAAGAAAGGTGATCTATCTTGCCAAAGCATGAAATTGTGACAATGCTGTAGTCCTCAGACATTAATTCTGCAGTCTTATATGCTAATAAGCATATTTTCTAGGCCATTAAACAAAATATGTAAAACACTGAATATCTAACTAAAAGCCATTCGGCCCCACATTCCATTGTCAGTGAGATGCCATCCTAACATCCCTGCATCAGATTAAAACGTAAATCTGACTGCTCAGAGTTTGCACATGCTGAGAGAATTGCAGCAGGACCTGCTCGATCACTGAAGCAAGAGAGAAAGGACCGTGGTATAGTCGATATTTGTCTGATCCCTGAAACAATATACGCAAATTGATCAGTTCAGCAATATGTGCAGGTCGTAGTAAGGTAGAAGTGTATCAGGTGTTACAGAGAGGAATGTGAGAAATAGGTTGTTAGCAGCTGCTTCTCTGCAAGTTTGATCAGTCCCTCCTCGGTACCGCTGCAACAGCAAAGTTGGAGTGAATCTCAGGGGAGCTTCATCATATTCCACTGCCTAGGTTGCTCTGTTTGGTTGTCCCTAATCTAAAAGATGTCTCTTTTGTGCATTTTCTAGTGGGTACTTCCTTTGAGATGGCATCTGACCTTTGCTTTTCCAGTGCTCATGTCAGGATTGCTGCTGACCCTTCAGGTAGACTCTGTGATTTTGGCTTAATCACTTCTGCCAAAAGGCCAGCTAATTTGCACTTCTCAGGTGATGATCTTGCAGAAGATACAAAAAAAACCCCCAATGCTGGTAGCAAAAGAAAAAAAAATTGTTGAGAGGGACGACATTTTAAAGTGTCTTGAGTGCTTCACAGAAAGACTTTAAGGACTCTCTGGTCTTTCCAGCCTGTTAACAATTAAATTTAATGGGCAATAGGCTGAGAGTCAGTCAAATGATGAATTGAGACAATGGTTATCTCCAAACAACTCATTTACTGTACCTTTTATCTTTGAGGCAGTGATCTTTCTGAGGGAATCTTCGGATAGCTGCCATTTGCCTAGACAGATGAACTCATTTACAGGAAAAGGGAAGGCAGAGACAAAAAGATTGACATTTCTACCACGTGGTTTGAAGCTACAGTGTAAAGCTCAGGGTCTCTACTGTCCTTGGGATGCTCATCTGTGAAAGTGAGTAAAATGGTAAACGGATCTGGGAAAAAACGACTGCCAAGGACAGATAAAGACAATGTTCCTGTGAATCCATTTCTACACAGAGATCAAAAGAGGGTGAAAGCCAGAGGACTGCTGACATGCCATGCCATGACAGTCACCCTCAAAAGTGAGGTTAATTTGCAGCAGACCTACTTTGAAGGGATCTTGATGGCTGGGGTATGAATCAGGAGTGTGTGGGTGGCAGGCTGTGGATGTCTGTTGGCAGCTGTTGGCTGCATGTGTATTCTGTGGGTCACAGCTGAGTCTGCAAAATAGGCCTTTCTCAGGTAAAGATGGGGAAGGACATTCAGAGAGAAGGATGGTGTGAGGCAGGGAACGTAAAGAAAAAGTAGGAAAAGGATGTGGTGAGAAGTGTTGAAGAAGGGTCGAGGAGGAAGGTGGGAGAGGCGCTAACGTAGCACGCAGGCAGTCTGCAGCTTGAAAAAGAGCTAACCAAGAGATTTATAATCATTTAATTGAGGGAATGACAGTGGGCCAGGAGGGCTGACATGTACCAATTAAATTGAACAGAGCAAAGGAGGGAGTGTTTATGTTAAAGAACAGCACTCAAATGCTCTCTAAATTGGAGGGAGATGCACAGGAAGAAAAATGTTTGCAATGACTTATATGAATCATTAGCAATGTTCCTCCAGCTCATTTCTGCACTGTTCGGAACTCTGAGTCCTTTACTTGTTTCTCTATTCAATTTTTTCTTTTGTTTCATTTATTAGCCATTTTTTGCCTTATCATGCAGGTTATATTCAAGTAGGTTTCCCTTTCGGTCTCAAATTAGTGAGGGTTTCACCTGAGTAATGGCAAAAGTATTTGGTTCTTCAAACTATTATTTCAGTATTGTAAAGCCGTTATTCATCAGTAGTCAATTTGTGTGTGTACCTGACTTGTGCTCTACCCCAATTAAAAAAAGGACACTCTGCAAGAAATTTTACACCAAAGCCTATGGAGCAGGAGAGAAGGGTCCACTTCTTATAGGGCTTTGAGCACTGTCAATGTGCAGTGCTTTCTAAGAAATACTTTCTACTGATGAATGAAGCATAATTAATTTGAAATTAATTTCTAATATTTATAAGTTATAACATAGTCAACAGAATTGTGCTTAATTGAGTGAAATTGCATTTGTTTTTTTTTTTTTTAGTAGTTTCACAGTTGATAGAAAATTCAAAAAGAAATACTTCAAATTCTTAACAGGTACATTCAAACTTTTTCTGTGATAAAAAGTATAAAGGCTGAGGACATCTAAAGTGACTTTTGGTGGGGTTTTAAAAAAAATCAGAACATTTTTTGAACTCTTTATCATTGTGATACGAAGGAAGTTTTGCTTTGCTTTGCTTTCCTCTTGGATGTCTACATTTCTTCTGCCCTTAGCATGTGAAGTTCTCCTCATGCCTGTGTCCTTTGCTGAACTTTTCAACTGTGCCACTGGCATCAAAACACGTTTCAGATTTACCTCTGACTCTCTGCCAGCAAATATCCTTCTATGCTCACCTGATATCAAGGGGTTGAATATCTCTCCACATTTAAAACACCTTGTTACTTTTAACTCTTTTTTTTTTAATGAATACTTTGACTTTTTTTCCCCACATTTTCCCAACTTCTTTCATAGCTTTTTGTTTACCTTAAACCTGAATTAAGTGTCTTCTACCTTATCTGTATTTTTTTTAGAACTAAAAAAGCCCTGTGATGTTACATGTACTGTGTGATTGGTAAGAACATTCTTGAAACCTGTATTTTTTGAAAAATGACTGAGGACTTTTCTTTTACCTCACACTTTAGGTCCTTGTTCTTCAGAAGAAGTGAATCTGCTTTCTGGGCCAGAAGCTCACTGCTAGGAGCAGAGTCTTTATGTTTACTTATTTACTTTGATTGTTTGGTACTGTCTGGAGGTGACTCATTTTGAGGGAAAAGAAAAAAGAATCAAACTTTGCAATGACAGAGGACCCCAGGAACTTTGAATACTATTCAAAATATTTTGAGAGCTAATAAAAGCAGACAACATGCCATTTCTTGATGATATTTCTCTTAACACATTCTTTCAGAGCTAATCCGGTGCTCTGAGAAGGGGTGCTTGTGTATGAAAAAAGGAGTTCTTCATTGTCACAAGCCTTAGCATGGTACACGTGCCCGTGAAATACATTTCATGCCTCATCTGTTACCTAAATGAGATGTGAAAGCAGTTCACACCTCGTTTACATTTGCGCTGTTTTATGGAACAGCATAGATGCAGCTCCACTGAAAGTAAGGAAATGAGGTCACCAACCCCCTTCTCTCTCGTTGGATTGCATCCATACGGCCTGATCCTTTCAGTTCACTAAACTGGAAATGAATCTATTTCTCTAAAGAAAGTTACTACAAAAAGCCAGCATCCTCCAGTGTGCGGCAGTCATTGGCATTTTACAGAGATATAAGCCGTCCACGCTGAAAATAAAAATGTAAGCTATGCATTTACATGAGATATCTGAACCCAGAGTGATTTTTTCTGCACTGAACAGAATATAATCAAGGTGAATAAACAGGAAAATTGACTAAACTGATATGGAAATAACACCATAAAAAGGCAAAAAGAAATCCGTGCACCTGTGCTACCCTCTCCTTGCAGCAGACAACTGCAAGTGTGTCCAAGGGGCTGAGGGCAGCTGAAAGTCAGGACAGTTCCATGGCTCTGGGAATCCTGGGTGCTGGTTCAGGTCTGTTTCTGGAGAACTGCAGAGATTTTAACTTCAGAGCCTGGGTCCTTCCTGCCTTACATTTTACGCCAGAAGAGAAAAGTACAAAATCCTGCCTTTTAAAATTTTTTATTTCTGAATATTTTTATAAATAGTTGTGTAAGAGAGGACAGTGAAGGCCCAAGAATATAGTTCTTCAAATTCAACAACTTCTATTCTTTTGTCAGCTGAGTTCCCAGTACTGAAAATAGTGGAAATGTAAAGCTTACAAGGTACCATCTCCATTTGTCATCTTACTAATGTTTCAGAAGACACAAACTGAAAATATTCGCTTTCTTTGCAGGAGTACCCTTGTTTTTCTTCTAGTGCTTTATGGTTTTTATGAGATCAGAATGTATTGTCTGGACTTCACCTGACGTAACTCTGATAGTATGAAATACCCATTTACATCTGAGCAGTCAGCCTTGACTGCTGCTGTGAATGGAAAGAGGCAAACATTTCAGTAGCATGACTATTCTAGGAGTATGATATAAAGCATGATAAAAGGCAAGACCTCTTTACTTTTTGTGTCTACAAAAGAAATCTAAGGTGCATGTGTGTGCGTACTCAGGTTAGGTGAGATGAATCCCTCTCCTTTTTCTTCTAATGTAAGGAAGACAATAGGACAAAGGAGAAAATCCTCATGTTTTCCTGAGACAAGGCAATGCACAGCTTCTCAGTGTCTTGCACTAGAGATGCAAATGATTCTCATTTAATTTGATAAAAGCAAGAAAGGCAGATCAGGGACACCAGTGAATAAACATAGAGGCAAACAAACCAAAGCTGTCTTGGCTCCCACCATGTGACAGTAGAAATATTATTGGCCAATTGGAAAAAGAAAAAATCTGTTGAGGAAGAAATGCTATTTCCAAGCTTTATGAGAGGAATCACAAACATTAAGAATGAACAAACTGGAGGGTATAAAATATTGGTTATGTTTGCTAAAATGACAAGAGGGAATGTGCTGGACCTGGTAGAGATGTGAGATGTGCTGAAATGCTTGTCTTACAGGGCTCTGGGGTTAAATCGGTATATGAGCATGAAAAGTTAATAAGTAGGTTTATTCTTATGGCTGGCTCTTTGGCTCAGTTCTGTACATTGCTGTGGGCCCTTAGGCACCACTGGAGGAGGTGCCTGGAGTGATGCACAGGATCCCTCTCTTTGTGCTCAGGTTTAATGAAACAGAAAATTGTCTGATTTATTCCATCATTCAAAGCTGTACCTACCAATAGTATTAATGCTTTTCTCTCTTTCTGCACAATGATACTTCTACATTTTTCTCTTACTATGTGCCTGTTGTTTCTGCAGCCCTCAGGTAGGGCAAGTTGGTGAGGTGTCTGGCCTGTGCTACAAGCCACTTACATACATAAACACGGTTTAAAGCAGATTTGAGGTACTTTTCTGTTGTGTGGGCAAGGGTTTGGGCTGCTTTACTGGGGAGCAGCACCATACATTACATTCTTGACAAAATACACACCCTTCTTCTACTTTGTAGCTTTCCACACCTTTGTGAGGTTCAGAAAAATCTCAGCCCAGAGCTTTTTCTAGCCTCTGTCATGCTAAATGTGTCAGGTGTGTATTGTATTTCCCATTTTTGTTGTATTTTACTTTGCTTTCACTTTGTTCTGGCTGGAATGTTAGAGGATTTAAGCCATGATTCCATCCTCAGTTTTCCTCTGCAAGGAAACTTTCCTGGGAAACACCCTGGGGACAGGATGCTCCTTCAAGATATATCTGGAAACACTGAAAAGAAGCAGTGGTATATTCATTGATGAGGAAAATTTCTCCAAGGCCAAATTATAGTGTGTGGATGGAATGGAAATGTTTACAGTGAATCCTACCAGACATGAGAAAGTAGGTGCAATATCTAGTTTTGCAGTGGGAAATTTGACCAACTTTAAAAGTACTAATGAGATTTTGAGAATTTTGTGGGCTGAAAAGAGTGGGAAAAAATACACCTAATTCACAGAGAATAGGTGTATTAACTTCTGGGGTCCTGATATATACATATGAGCTGGTAGCCTGACATTGCTATATACCTTTTGATCTTCTGTGTGAATGACCAAACACTGTGTTGATGGCCAGTGCACTTAGTCCTCTGCAGACTTTTGTAACCTGAATGCATGTGCAAAGCAGTGCCTGGCAATAAGCCAAGAGAGCTTGTGTATGTTAGCAGGCAAATGGTCTTGTTGGTGCATTACATGGCATAGGAACACCTTTGTGAATGAAAGGTTGAAAATTGGAAATAAATAGAATGGGCATCTTGATTTCTTTTGAGATTTTACGTCTTTCTAATACTCATAGGAAATTAAGTCTTACGCCAGTCAGCTGTGAGTCAAACAATACACGGTTTTGCTTTAGATTTCCAAAATATTTTTGTTTTCCTTCTGTGGTGTCAGTTTATTCACAAACTCCTGCCAATCCTGTATTTGAAGTTGTTTCCAGTCACTGTAAATTGGGCAAGCAGTTAGGTAACATTTTCCGTGGCTTGGCACCAAAGTCCTACTGGTGATCTAAATTGTAAAGCTCAAAGCTATAAAATAACTTCACTGAGCATATTCCTCAGGTTAGTGTAAAGGTCAAAAGTGAGTATCTTTGAAGGGTTCAGGTTGATCTGTGGTAAAAAGTTTCTTGGATTTAGGTCTGTAGTTTCCAGTGCTGATTTCAACCAAGACTGCCAGACCTCTGACCAGTTGCTTGAAGTGAAGGATGGTTTGCACAGGAACTGACCATACTGTGAACATCTAAGCTCTAAAAGTAATCAGATTTGAGATCTATTCATATCTGCTGAGAAAACACATGGAGGCCTCTTCGAGCAAGCAGTGTTTGGACCACCACGACTCTACCAGAGGCTGAGACCACCACAAATGCTAAACTAAAACTTCTGTGGAGAGGAAGAGAGGGGAGAAAAGAGAAGTAAAGGGAAAAATGGGAAGAGAGCTTTTCCTAATAATAGGACAAATAGGACAAATGAAAAATTGGAGATGTAAAAAGGTTTGAAAAGGATAAGGAGAAACCCTGTGTTTCTTAGCTAAGGCCAAATAATTTTGATTTTACCTAGCAGAGCATCCCTTCTCTGGAATAATGGAATTTTTTTGCACAAACTTTTACATTGGAAAGATGTGTTGTTTCTTGAGCAGCTAAAAGTTCAGTAAGACTCTCTTATGTTACTTACAGACTTCTGTGAAGAACTTTACATCTGATGTGAATCAGAAGAATCCTGACCTCTGAGTCACCTGGCCAGTATTCAGTTTCTCCACTTAGATTAGCCTTTTCAAAGAAAATGCTGTGTGCTTTTTTTGCTAATGTTTTCTGTTCTTCTGCAAAATAGTAAAGGCACATAGCAGTGCTGCTAGAAAATGCCACTTGGGTTTCCTTTATACTCTACCCTAGTGCAAGGGAAGAAGCTGTGCTGCCTCTGAGGGACAGGAGAGAAAGGTTGTAAATACATGGAATTTTACAAAAATTGGATTCTTTTTCAGCCTATCTGGAATTTCATAATCTCACTCCCTGGGTTATGGAGTGAGAAAGCAGTGAAAGTCAGGGGCCTGAAGAAATATTTTTTTTTTTCCATCTGCCCATTTCTCAGTAAGTGTGTCTCATGTAGGCAGATCCCCAACTAAATTGTGAAATGTTGCATCCATTATTACAGCATTTACTGCTTAGATGAACATCTTAAGCTGCCAGAATATTCAGTAGTAGACCCCTTAGTGAAAATGTAGTGTCCTCCATTAAGAACTTAGCTGTTCTTGTATGTCAAGGATTTTTCAGAAAGATAGTGCTTTATTTTTGGCTTTGTTTAGAAGAACATGGAAGTGTCAACAATTTATTCACAGTGTGAGACAAATAGATATTAATAGAATTTTAATGAAGGCCTTTCAACAGGATTTGAAGTTGTTTTTTAATGGAGTGTCGTGTGTGTTCCTGTTAATACTGTGAGAGTGAAAAATACAGGCATCATAGGACAAGTATGGATACAACTTGCCAGACACAGCAAGAAAGAAGACAGTAAGGAGGCAATTTCAGCTGGACAGTGCTAGAGGCTCTGTCATTATCCAGACTTCCTTACAAATTATCATGTAATGGAGTGAACAGACTCAGGGACGCTTGAAATGCATCTTCACATATTGCTCCAAGGTGGAAAAGGCTTTCCTGTTTTGGGTTCATCTTATGTCTCTCTTTGAAAAATTGCTCCTCAGTTCTGCCTTTTTTATATATATATAATTTAAAACAGCTGCTACCCGCTGATACTCCCTTAAAAGTCTACGTTTTAAGTACATAGAGGCACATTTTCAGGCCTCGGGCTTCCCATCCTTACACCTCAGTGACCTTAATAGTTCCTCTGCCTACTGAAGTGATAAAGAGAGGATGTACTTCTGTTGGGCCCTACTGTCTAAAGTGAAATATTGAAGCTTTCATTTTGTTAGTGAGAAAATCCTTGCTATGCATTCTCTCATCTCTGACCCTGTATTTTGTTACTGTACTGTAATCTTCTTCTGGGCTAATGCTAGCTGTAATGCCAGCTCTTAGTGGAGAGAGCATGATGTATCTATGGAAGGCAGCTTCTCAAAGGCTGAATGTCCTTCCCTGACGAAAGACCCCTTGATTAGTGGACAAAAATATAAAGGTCAACTATCACCAAAAGCACAGTACCAAGCTACATACCATCTGAATGCAATAAGGATGCTGGTGACTTCTACTGTGTTAGTCCTCAGATTGGCTTTATATTTATCAATTTCCATTTCAACACAGCACACTACTGAAGGGTACAGCATCAGAGGCAGTTCATTCCTCAACTGAAAGATGATATCTCCATCTCTTCTAAATATTTCTGCCTTTATGTTGTTGAAAACATTACTTGCTCTTAATGTAGGGCGTGGCTCAGCCATGTTTCCTTTGCCCTCTGCAGTTAATGCTGGCTTTCACCCAGTTCTTTGCTTGAAAGTTGAGGCATAAGCTGCTGGGGGTGTTCAGGGTGTATGTTCATTCAGGGTCTCAGAAAGAGAAGCCAGATTGGCAGTAGCGATTTATTGGGATATGTAGGACTAGGATATGTCAGGACTAATTAACTTAAAACTTAGTATGTATCAAAATAAAGAACTGTAACTGTAGACAATTTTTTTCTCAGTCCCTGGACAGATTTCTCACCTGCGTCACTGTTGCTTACACCTGCCCTGTTAGATTTGGGCTTTCAATATGGAGGCTAGAGGGAATCAGAGCCTAAAAACCTTGCTCTTATATAAGGCTTTTAAAGGAGCTTAGTTTCAGCTAAATAGTAATCATACTGAAAATAGGTTACTAACCTCTTCAGGAAGCCAACTAAACTTCTAGATTTAATTCAGAGAAGGGCTTTGCTGAAGTCAGTAGAAAAAAATTAGGATTGCTCCTGCCAGTGTTTAAGGGCCTCAGGGTATGAAGCCATCCCTGCAAAATACTGTGGTGATATCCAAAAGGGAAAAACAAACACAGCAGCTCCAGTTTGGTTTGCTCTAACAGCTTGTGCTCTTAGGAGCAGCTTCCATTTCAAATTTTAAGCTTTTATCTTAGAGGGCAGAGCAAGTTCACTGCTCATATCTAGCAGGAGCTGCTACCAAAAGGACAGTTCAGTTTGATTCCTGACATTGCACGTTAGCAAAAGAAAAGAGAAAAAAAGGATTCATTGGTTATGAGGGAGCCTGTTTGCAGAAACCTTTCTTCCCTTTCTCTCTCCTATTTTTATTGCTTTCACTCTGTATGATGGCATCTTGTTTTACCAAGATGCATCTGAAATAGCTGACTTCTTTTAAAAGTTCTTTACGCATGTTCACATGCATCAGGACAACAGAAGCTACAATATATTTTATCTGCATCTAGGGGGAAATGTGTTATAGTTGCAAGAGACACCAGACAGGCCTTTTTTTCCCATTAGACTCTAAGAATCACTTCTGCACCTGCTTATGCCATGAAACACCCGAGGTCCCATTGGCAGTGTGTGAGATGCAGCTCCTTTCCCCCAGTCTTCAGTGCCCCCATCTACTACCCACTAGTTTCATTTATTATGCAAGCCTCATGAGTAATTGCCCAGTCTTTCCAGCCTCCTGTGTGCATGACCTTATCCATAAGATTTAATTCTGAAGGCACTTAAAAAAATAATCTATTTTCTCCCCCTGCTTTTCTCCTTTTTATTTGTTTTTTTTTCTATGTGTGTGTCTCATGTGCTGAATATTAAATAGGAAAACAAAGATGTATATCATCAGGAGCACAGATGCACCTACCAGGCAGTGAGTGAAAACAAAACAATTCATTTAAAAGGTTTTGATTCACTATTGTGCGCTTATACTTTATTTGACAGCCCAATATGACACCTTGAGTCTGCCTACGTGTGCATGCAGTTTGGATTGGAGATGTTTTCTTGGCTCCTGCATGTTGTAAATTTTTGCTGTGGCTCTGCTTGAAGTCACTTGGCAAGGGTGCTTTGCTAAGTATACTGATGTGGGGGAGGATAGGGAGGGGATGAGAGAAGAGTGAGGGGTAAAAAAGGAAAAAGATAAGGAAAAAAGATGAAATGAAAAGAATATATCAAATATTTATAAGTTTCTTTCTTTCCCAAATGTTCTAGTCTCACTCCTATTGGCTATAGGTAAAGTTTCCATTCATTTTCCAGGTCTGTGGTTTTGGTGTGTGCTGGACAGTCCTTTGTCTAGCAGGACACAAGAGCAGAGCTCAACTCTAGGTGACCTTGGCTGAAGGTTGGAATGGCAAGAACAGAAAAGCAACCTCTGTGTAGAAATCTTTTGTTATTTATCAGCTTCAGTTTTCATTTTTAGAGGAACAAGTGGTTAGCCAAGTTCACGTAATATTTTATTCTGTTCTGGTCAGGGTAGGTGGCAAAAATGACTCTTACATGACTTAGGGGTGGAGCTGCCTCTCCTGTTTTTGCTCTGGCTTGCTGCATATCCTTGTAAGGTCACTTCACTCTGTGTGATTTTCCTTTCCTTTCTTTGTCTCCTAAGACTTTAAGCTCTTCTTGAGACAAAATTTTGTACTTGATACATTTGCTTCATATTTTCCATACAGGAATTGGCAAACTCTGTGGTAGTGGTGGCATGTGGGTGGATTCTACTCACTCTCGTCTCACCTGTGAGAGAAGGAGGTGGGACGTGAATTGTCCCGATATCCATGTTTGTGACCTCACTCCATCTTACTGTAAATCCATCTTGCTGAATCCATCCAATGGATTCGGTCCATTTGTTTTACTCTGGAGCTGGAACCAGAGAGCAGCAACCCTGACTCCTGGTCCCTTTCATGATGCTGTGAGAACATAGTGGAGAAATGGAGAGTTAAAAGTGCACTGGTTCCCATGATACTTCTACTGTAGCTTCCACACTGCTGGCTGTGGAAGGATGTGCATATAGGGAAAAAACCTCAACATCAGGCTATATGTTTATGGGCTCTGGGCTAACTGTTGCCTCAGAAACTAAATGTTGGAGTTCTGACATACCCTTCAAAGCATAAATGTGCTCCTTTTTTTTTTTTTTGGTGGAAAACCAAATAAAATGTTAGGAATTACCAGGAAAGGAATAGAGGACAAAGCAGAAAATAACCTTGGTTCAATCCTATCTTTAATACTGTATGTATTTTTAATCTCCTTGTCTCAAGAATAATGTAGTGGAACTAGAAAGGATTCAGAGGAAATGGGAGTGGGTAAAGATAAGTAATGACTAAATAAACTAGGGCTCTTCAGTTTGGAAGAGAGATGGCAAAATCTTGAAAGGCACAGAATAAAGCAGATAAGAATTGATTGTATGTTGTTTGTGCCAGTGGGAGAGCTAAGGTGCATGGAGCGAGGCTAGAAAGAGCGAGGCTCAAAACAAACAAAATGCAGTGGGTGATTGCTCATGCAGTGGGCACAGCACATCTGTGCAGCTCTGTGCCAGAGGAAGCTGCAGATGCTAACACTTCACACTGAGTTTGAAGAGAGACTAGGCAAATTTATCCATTCTAAAGTTGCTGTAACTCCAAGATGATAAAAGTGTTTTGTGGCAATAAAAAAATACAGCGGCCATGAGATGAGTCTGAGATCTGTGAATGCTGGATGGATTCTGAGCTATCACTTTCCCCAAGGAATCAGGGCTACTGGAATGAGCACTACTTGGTTTCAGTGGTGATACCCAACACTTTTACCAAAATTTTCAAACTAAGGGTCAAGGATATTATAATAGTTATAAGAACAGTCAGAATCAGCTATTTCCCTAGGGCAGGAAGAGGGAGCAGAGGGGAATAAAAGACAGAGTGGCATATTAGGACAGGAAAGGAAAACCTGGGAGAGGTTTCTATGTGTATTAACAGGATGGGTTAATAGAGGTTTTGCCATGCTGCCTGGCAGGACAGTAACTCACGTTTCATAATGTGCCGTGCCAGCCCTGGACCCAGAGCATGGCCATCTCTGAGCCAGGAGAGACACATTGGTTTGAAAAGGCACTTAATGAATAGGTTACTAGGGGAAAATCACAACCCACTAGTAAGGGAGGACAAAAAACACAATAAAAACTTTGGACCTGGTTGTACGAGAGTTACCAAGAGAAAAGCAAGAAGCTATTTTCTTTAAAAGGAATTCTCTGCAGAGTGGAGATCCATCCCTGGAATTGTTCAAGGTCAGGTTGGATGGCACTCTGAGCAACTTGAGCTAGTGAAAGGTGTCCCTGCCCAAGGTAGGGAGGTTGAAACTAGGTGATCTTTAAGGTCACTTCCAATCCAAGCCATTCTATGATTCTTTGATGGCACATGAAGGACTTCAAAAAATATTATTAAAGTGGTGGATCAAAAATGGAGGAGTGAGAAGTGCAGAATAGCTACTTGTAGGTGTCTTCTGTGGGTTAGATGAGAGAATGACTGAGGAAGCAATCCTCTCTGAAAACTGCCTGTGCATGGGAAGGGCATACCTGGTTGACAACACTGGTGATACAACCCTAACCAGAAATAACAGAAACAACAGCTCAGGAGAGCCGGAGTTAATCAGGTGTTCTTCTAAAGGATAAAGTTCTGGAAAAATTACACTAGGTTAAATTATGCTTGATCAGTAGAAAGTGTCCAGGTAGGAACTGGAAGAAAATATATAGTCATCATATGTATACTTTAATTCATAAAGCACTCATAGTGAGTCACCACAGCTAGCACAGAATACCAGTTACTACTTAGCATAAGGATGCTGCAACCCCAGTGAAGCTCTGTGGTGTCACTCTCATGGTTAATGCTGTGTACACTTTCTATCTGAAGGATATTACGAGAGCAGCTACATATTTCTGTGCGATATTCAGTTATACTTACCAGGAGGAGGAACTAAAAGAGCAGTACTCAGTGCCTTAGAGGTGATTTTTTCTTGCCTACAGGGAGATTGAGATGAATTGGTTGAAGTTATTTGTAACTTTGTCAAAGGACATGCTCACAGGAACATCATTTGGAAATGAGCAGTTGATGGCAGTGGAGCTAGTTACCTCTGACCCTGATTCTGTGTTTGCAGAGATGCAGCCACTGAAGGCTGAGATGATGGTGTGCGGGTTGCCACGTTGATTTATGCCTGCAGTCATCGGGTTATTGTGATCAAGCTTCAGTGTGCCTTGGTTATTTCACAAAGTTTTCCAATGATTCCAGTCAAGCAGGCTATGCCATTGTTATGCTCATCCAACCTCCTGAGGGCTCTCAGGAAAGTTGAACGTGATTGTACTTTAAACTGGGTCTGTTACACTGCATTAAGCATTGGAAAGGGCATTTGTGTTCCAATTTTAAGAAGTTTTATTTCAAATTTCTTTATTCTGATACCAAAACAGAGCCTAGAATAGAAGAAGTTGCATTTTTATCCAGGAAGTCACTAAAAATCCATCAGGAAAAAATTCCAAATGATGCCCTGCTGTGAGAAGGCCTTTGTACCCTATACACCCTTTTTTATACCCTATGTCTTTTTGTAGATCCAAAACTGGGAGCTTGCCCCTCTGTACTACTTTCCAAGCATCTGCACAGGAGGAATAGAAAAGAGTAAGCACACAATTTTGGATGAAAAGAAGAGCCTATACCTTTCCATTTCTGTTCTCTGGCTTGATACCACTGTGCATGGTGGGAAAAGTGACAGCTCCAGGCACTTGACCAACTGTGTTTACCAAGAAGTGCTTAACCAGCTTGATAACGATTTCTAATTCTGAGTCAAACAGATTTATCTATATAACTCAGTCTTTTTGTGTGCAATAACCTTTCTACATGAGTTGCTTTTCCAAGATGGTTGGTGAAATGAAGTTGGATGTAATTTCATTTGTACATCTGCTACTACTGTTTTTATTTACTTGCACTGCTGAATTGTTGTGCAGCTTACAATACAGGCAGTGTTTTTGTTGGGGGTTTGAAGAATAACTGTCACATCTATGGAGATGAGCGGAGAGGAAGAGGGAGCCAGTGGACATTTTTCCAAATTTGCAAGGAAGACGTTGAATGATTTACGCAACTTCAGAAGACCCATGTGCCAATGTACTGTCACTGAAGAGCATGAATTTGTAGAATGCCCTTCTGAAACCTGCCCAGAGCCATTGTTGCCTTCCAGTTTTGGAAGCTGTCTGCTTGGAATAGAAGCACTTAAATAAATCTTTAATGCTTGGGGTGATACATGACAAGTGCATTTCAATGGAGTTTGCTGTAATGACTGATTTTCAAAAATCAATTATGGCTTGGAGTGGAACTGTACTACCTAAAAACATGGTTACCTGCAAAATGCTGTAAATGGAACTTGCCAGAATTTTGTATTTCTGACATTTGTATAGTCCAAATAGGATGGGATTATTTTGGACATTTAAGCAGGAGGATGGGACAGAATTCTCTTTCATGAGTCTGTTTTGCAAGTGATAAATTAAACTTCTGTACCATAAGAAAACCATATCTGTACTAGAAAACTTCCCAAATGTCCACATGCATCATAAAAATGAGAGACATTCTGTTCGAACAGAAGTGTTCTTGGTAAAAAAAGATTAGTAACTGGTGAAAGGCCAGATAAAGACTTATTTTAAATGGGATTTATTCTTGAACTGGAATTGTCAGTAGGTATTACTTTGCTGTTGAGCAGGGAAGCATTGTATAACACAATAGACATGACTAAATGAATGATTTCTTATTCTGGCAAATCTGTAGCTCTCTAGAAATACCAACTAGATTTTGAACTTTCATTGGAACTGCTTGAGAACAGTTGGTTAGACATGGTAAGAGCTGAATAGATGTAACCCACTTATCTGACTGCTGGAGAGCAAGTCCAGGGAGGAGATATCGATGACCTACTCACAGCAACAAAAATAAGAGAGCAAGTGCATAGTGATTTCAGAAAGAACAGTGATGCTTTTTAAACTGACCTTTCCTTGAAATATGACCAGATGGCTATTGGGGTAGCAGATATAGCTGATGGAGATTTCAGAAAATGAACTTATCCACATCACATTCCAATTTTTTGGATAATCATGTTAATTGCTGTCCAAAGATGGATCAAAGTGTTCTGGCCACTTGTGTGGTTCAATGAGTCCATATAAAAACCACATAAGGCAATAGAGGCATAATATGGAGTGCAAGTACTGCTGAAAATGTCCTCTTGCCATGTGGCTGGGAGAGAGAACATTACAGAGAATAAATGGTAGTAACAGAGCATTTTCACAGCTGATGGACTGTGCCTGGTTGTCTGCACTGTGTGAAAATGTAGAAAATCCAGCAGAACTGATGTAACTTTTAATGTTTACCAGGAGATATCAATAAAAACTTCTGAGATATGCAAAGAAGATCCAAGGCAAACAGTCTTTTCAGGAACATAGCAGCAAGACTCACACCAAGGAACACTTTTTTTCAGCAGGTCAATAATGTCAAACCTAAATAGATCCTTGAACAAAGAATATGAGAAAAATAAGCACATTATAGAGGAAATTTGTTGCTGCTGTACCTGAGTTCCTATGTAACATGCTGACCAAAGATCGCTCTGTGGAAATTTAACTCAAATTATCTCAGAAGCAAGAAGAAGCAACATGTGTTTAATGACTCAGATGATAGCTGCAAATCAATCATAACCCACACATATATCCTTGAGCAATTCCTGCATTCATGTCTTGCTCAATATCTCAGAAAGCTGAAACCCAGTCCTAATTATGACACTGTTAATGTAATGTAATGGAGTGTATAAAAGTAGCATGTTCTCTTGGAAATATACTTGAAGCACTGGAAAGCAAGTAACCCTAACACTTAGGCAAAGAGAAATTAGCTGTCACCTGCCCTTTTTCAAGCTTGGCAAGTACTGTGCATATATAGATTTTGGCAAATATTTTCATATCAGTGATCCTAGTGTAAAGGGGGTGAAATAGTCCACCAAGCTTGTGCCATGGAAATCCCATTTGTTCTGTCATGTTTTCTGTGCAAACTCTCAAGAAGGAATTTGGGAGTGAACTCTGCTATGTCAACTCCTCCTCCTGTTCTGAATCCATGAAGCCATTTGTTGGGGTCAACGAGGAGGAAAAAAGGCAATATGCAGCATGGAGACAAGTTTATAATCCGGATTGAGACGAATACTTACCTGATGGGACTATTACACAGACTGGACAGTTGTTTTACTACCCCAGTTAACCCCCAGTTATTATAATGCGCTTATTGTACGGGTTTTATACTGTTTGTACCCCAGTTGTTGTTTTTATAAAAATCCTCCATATTGTCTTCCCCATTCCTTCACAGTTTTCCCGCCAAAACCCCTGTTTTCCCGCTCCTCTGCCTGCCATTGGTCAGAGTTTGGTGCAGTGCAGAGGTAGCTACCATTGGTTCATTCCCTAACCACACCCAAAACTCCTCCCCTCCTTTCCGAGTTGCCCAATTGCCTTCATCCCTGAGATGTCAATCCCATGCTCCTCCCTAGCCCAAACTCCACCCCTGAACCTCTCCTATATAAGTTGTTGTCACCCCAATAAACTTGGCATTGCTTCACCGGACCTCTGTCTGTGTCAAGAACCTTCTTGCAGTGCTCAACCCCATTCCTTTCCCCCGGGTTGTGGCAGCCATTGTTGGATAACTGATGCCAAGAAGCATTTGGGCAGTTAAAGTGTTTGTATTGCCATCACCCAAAGCAGTCTGGGCATCTGGAAATCAACTGTGTCTATTCCCCACCAAAAAAGTGACTGCACATGCACAAGGAATGGTCTCGAGTGCCAAGAGGCAGGCAACCCACAAATCTGAACCAACAAAATACTGATTCTAAGGAGGAGAATGATATGCAGTATCATATCAAGAGAGATTCTGAAAAGGAGAATTATAATATTATAAATTTTATAAACGGTTGTTTCTTCAAAGAGGTTTACAGCCAATCTAACATGCTTTCTCTGACAAAAAGCGTTTCTAACATTTGAAAAATTATTTTTGCTTCTAGTTCCCTAATTGCTGTAGCAATCTAGGTGTGATAAAACATATGAAAAGTGTCAGAATAAAAAATAAATTTGTCAACATTTATGAAGGTACTGTTGCTAAGAATATAGTCACATATACTGAGCTACTGGTGAGCAAAGATTGTTATAATTATTGTGAGCCTATAGACAGAGACCTCTGAAAAATAAAATCAAGAGAAAAGTCTCAGGTGGCAACAATAATATATTTGTTTCCATGATTCCTTGACTTTTAGGAGAACTTGGGGCAATCCAGCAAGTTCTTGAGGCTTATTGTGAGACATTGTGAGACACTGGCTACAGACTAGGGCTGAATAAAATTTTTAGTAAAGTGGAAAGGAATTACTGGCTAGAGTTGAACTATAATAGAAATCAGGTAAGGCTTTCATCAAAGAAAAAGTACTTCTTTGTGCAATCAGAATAATTTTGTGTGATGAGATAAAAAATATATTTTTCTAATATTGTTATTATTTTGCAAAATTTTTCACTCCTGCTGTTAAATACTGGTTAGCTTTTTAAAAAAAGAGTATGCAGTTTTAGAATGAAAATCCGAAGTTTTAATGAGAGAATGATACGAGTAGAGTTTTTTCAGGTTTTTCTTTCTCTTCTTGTCTCCTTCTCTCCCCCCTGAAGTGATGAAACACAGAACAGGAAACAGCAGCTGAGGCAGCCAGTTGATAGGAAACCCTTCACACACCGTGTCTGCTGAAGGGAATTCTTTGTCGCCTTTGATCACAGGGAGGAAGAGGCCACAAAAAATGTTGAGTCCTGCCTGTGTGTGGCTGAGGTGGTGGTTTGCAATGTTCCTACAAGTTCTTTGATTTCTAGGGCGAGTTGTCTCTCCATTGTGCCTCTTTCTGCCTGACTGCTCTGGCCTCCCTGGTAGACATCACCTTCACTGCCACGTGTTAGAGATGCTTCACCTTCTTGACAAAGGGAAACACTAAAATGAATGAACTTGAAATCTGCAGAGGGGCTTGTTTAAATGAAGAGTGTTGATAGCTGGCTTGCTGGGCAGTGAGGGCAGCACAGCTGGACCTTGTTGGAGGAGTTGGAGCAGGCACTCCATTGGGAGTGTAGAAGCAGGCTGGGGGCCTCTACTGGGCTCCCACTGTGGCTAGGCTCAGCAAACCATATCAATCAGTCAGGCTGACTGATGGGGTGAGCTGTGTACATTGTTTTACAATTGGGGTTTTATGCCAGATAATTTTCTGGGGTCTTTCCTGCAGTGTTGTCCTTGACAGGTGGTCATCACTGTAGTAGGGTGAATTGTGATGCTTGACAAAACTGAACCCTGAAGTGACAGCATCAGACTGTATCTCCTTCCCTGGATGTAGTTTCTGTTTTATTGAGCTGCCAGAAATCACTTTTCCTCCTTTCACAGAATCACAGAACTACTTAGACTGGAAAAGACCTCCAAGATCATCGAAGTCAACCTTTGGGTTGGTCAATCCTTTGACCAATCACTATGTTGTCAACTAGACCACAGCACTAAGTGCATGTCCAGTAGTTTCTTGAACACCTCCAGGGATGGTGACTCCACCATCGCCCTGGGCAGTCCATCCCAGAGCTTAACAACTGTTTCTGTGAATAAATTCTTCCTGATATTCAACCTGAACCTCCCCTGGCATAATTTGAGGCTATGTCCTCTTGTCCTGTCACTAGTTGCCTGGGAGAGGAGGTCGACCCCCACCTTGCTACCATCTCCTTTCAGGTATTTGTAGAGAGCAATAAGGTCTCCCCTGAGTCTCCTCCTCTCCAGGCTAAACAACCCCAGCTCCCTCAGCCACTCCTCACAGGACTGACTTTCTAGACCCTTCACAAACTTTGTTACCCTTCTCTGGACATGCTCCAGCACCATGATGTCATTCTTGAAGCGAAAGGCCCAAAACTGGACACAGTACTAGAGGTGTGGCCTCACCAGTGCTGAGTACAGGGGGAGAATCACTACTCAAGTCTTGCTGACCACACTATTTTTGATACAAACCAGGATGCCATTGGCTTTCTTGCTCACCTGGGCACACTGCTGGCTCACGTTCAGTCAGCTGTTGACCACCACACCAAAGTCCTTTTTCACTGGGCCACTTCCCACCTGCTCTTCCTCCAGCCTATAGTGTTACCTGGGGTTGTTGTGACCAAAGTGCAGGACCCAGTACTTACCCTTACTGAACCATACCGTTGGCCTCAGCCAATTGATCCAGCCTGTCAAGATCCCTCTGCAGAGCCTTCCTACCTCCAGCAGATCAACACTCTCACCTAACTTGCTGTTGTCCACAAAGTTAATGGGAGTACACTCAATCCCCCCATCCAGATCCTCAATAAAGGTACTAAACAAGACTTTGTGAGGAGATGAGTCAAAAGTCTTTCCTAAATTTTTTTTCTTTCTTCTTCTCTTCAGATCAAAATAACTCTCCAAGTTCTGCTGGATGAATCGGGGTGAAAAAAAAATAAATAAGGCTCCCAATCTTGCCATGCTCTCCAGGCACAGAAAGATAGACAAATTCTGGACGTGAAGATAAAGACTCCTGCTCAGTGCACATCTTAAAGATCAGCACCCCTGACACCACATTACTTCCTCCTACTTTTAGGTGGCCAAATAGTTCACACAAACCCAGGAGACAGGCCAGAGACAAATGATTTAGATCTGGAGCTGGATTTCAAAGGCTCCAAAAATCAACTTTCTCAGCAGATCTGGGCTTAAGTTTAAGCTTATTAGGAAAATAAAGTTCAGCTGCAAAAACTCCACATGGAGATCTGTTTCACAGCTCCAAATGTGGGCAGTGGGAAAAAGTTTTAGTATCAGATTTTGTCCCTGCTTGATTCTAGCAAAACTGGACATTTTGTTTTTACTTTAGTTCTTCAAGAGGAAGTTCAAAACCCTGCTGAACTAGTCGACTTGGTGCTACAGTTTCTGAAGTCTCTTCTGAGTGCATCTGTCCAATGCAGTGCGGCACTGACTGCCAGGTAAAACCAAAACACATTGCTCCTCATGAAATTCCACATTACACCATTAAATGTTTGGGGAGAAATATGTATGCAGCTGCGTGATTAATGGATAACTGAAAGTCAGTACTGACAACATATATTTAAAATCAAAAGAACATTTTCTTCTTCTTCTTTGAAAGAGTTTTAGGGTTAGGATGGAAAATGAAGGTGTAAGCCAAATGAACCCTGTGTTGTCTTTTGCATGGCTGGTCAGACCTACCTGCTGCCTTTCTGCTTGCAAGCTGGGGTCTGCACTTTCCCTTACCTTCCTTGAACAAGCAGGGAACCTACCTAAAACTATCCTTTCTGAAGAGCTGTCCCAAAGGAGGGCAGCTATGTGCAAACCCCATATAATCCCATGCATTGGTTTCTGGTAGCTTCCCTGTTGTGCAGATCTTCTGATTAATCTCTTGTCTCACAGTTCATATTCATACATTTAATTTCTCTGTGGAGCACTTGGGCTAAATCCTTAAGTGGTGTAAATCATGATGGTGCCATTAGCCATGCTGAATTCAGCAAAGCTGTGCAGCTGAAGACCTGGACTCGTATTTAAAAACAGTTTTCTCAACTCTGAATTCCTGAATGTTATTTTAACCTATTACTTAGAAACACATATAGCTGAAATAAATAAATAAATGCATAAAGTCAAAGAGTATTATAGGATGTGGCTCTGTTTCCATGGAAACCTGATCTTTTTCTTATCTAGTTCTTTTTTCTCTGTTAGCCAATTTAACCTTTCTATCCTTCTATTAAAACTCCTCCTCATTAAGCACAAGGTTGCAGGGTTTCTGCAAGAAAAATGTGGGCAGAGAAATATCAGCTTTTGCATCAGTTTGGTGAATTTAAAAAAAAGCATCTCAGCTGTAAGGGAAGAATGTGGGGGAAGGTGAAGGTAGCAGGAAATATTATCATATTAAAAATAAAAATGTGAATCATTTTGAATAATCAGTCCATAAATTGGTAGCAGCCATGCTATCCATAAGTCTGTGTCTTTTTTCCTGTGTTTGTTCCACTCCACATTACATTAAGGGATGCTCTGTCACTTAGGTGTACAACAGGGCTCAGCTTGGAGTAATATGACACGATATTAGTTACATAATGGTATGTGACCAATAACATTTAAAAGCAGAATTCGCTGGCTGACTGGCTCGATGACTTGGTGTTGGAGGGGGAGTTGGATATTGTGGCAGCTCTCTGTCTCTTTCTCATTTTCGAGTCACTTTCTCAGCCATGATGACAGAGCTTTCACATTGAGAGCTGCCAATAAAGGATTCAATTCTTTTCTGAAAGCCTCCTGCTAATTAATTTGTACTCTGAAATGCACCTTAATGACTATGGAGGCTTCTGAACTATTTTTGAGTGCTTTCTACTGGGCTAAGTTGCTCCTTCTGTCATAATATTGGACACAGCTTTTGTCCTGTCTGTACTTCCAGTAATATTGCAGTGATTTTTTTTCTGTGGTGATCCGACACAGCCTTGGAAGAAATAACATTGTTTTTTCTCTCTCCCTCTGTTTTGTGATTGCTGAATAATGTAGTGTGCTTCAATGGCAAAGTGCTGAACTTCCACAGAGAACAGGAGTGCAAGTGCACAAGTCAAGAGATATTACAGAAAATTACAGAATTATTCTGCATTTCTGTCACCCATGGCAGATAGTGTTTTTTAAGCACATCTTGTGTAAAGATCTTGTTCCAGTAAGCTCCGGGCTGATTCTGATCTAATTATAGTCTTGCTGATCTTCACAAAGCTATGATTTCTTCTCTGTAGAGAAGGGTCAAGAAGTTTGACCATAAGTGCGATCAGAGGGCATGAAAGATCCAGAGGGGTGAGAATGCTTTTTTTAAAAAAAAAAATTTCTGAAGGAGCACTGGTTTAGTTTATATGTTGTATGTAAATAACATTCATAGTGAATTTTATGATACTCATTGCAAGTCACAGAGAAAAACTTACACTTCAACACATCAAACACTGTCCTCCTTTCCCCTATCTCCTGTGCTTCCAACAACTGTAATTCCTCCTTTACTTTACCTGGTTTCAGGACATGGCTTCCAGGGGAGTTCTACCTAACCATGTCTGAAAATGCATTTAGGAGCGGAGCAGATAATCTACTTTCAAGAGCTTCACACTTGCACTGCCTCTCGATAGCAAGGAAGTGCAGCTGACTTCTCTTCCTCATTACAACACTGCTGCCCTCTTCCTTCAGCAACATCTCTTTCAATGTCCTGTGAACCTGGTGGCTAGGAGAGAGCCAAGGCCAACCACAGATATGGCCAGACTTCTGACTTACTCAAGGAGCAGTTGTGAAGGTGCTAATCAGGCTTATCAGGCCTACAGGGGAAAACCTCAGCTGTGATATAACAGCTTTTCTCACCCTGAGTATTTAGCAGAGATTCACATCAAAGAAATAATGTGTAAAACTAGCCGACAATGTTGTGTTCATTCTGGGTTGGTCGAGCCAGGTTACATGCACTTTGCAACCTGTGGGGCTCATTTGAAGCAACCAGGTGGGATTTTCAAAGAAATCTCCCATGCTATGGCTCAATCACTGGCCACTTACCAAAGCATCCAGCCCTGAGAAGGGAAGACAAAGTAAGCTGAATAATTTTTTCTTGGGCTGGAAGCAATTATTGCCACCTTCATATGCAACTGCCTCTCTTTCTTGGGATTCAGTATTTCTTGCCCTCTCACACAAAAAACTGTGATCTGTCATATGGCTAAAATGCTTCTGTCACATGCTTTGCACCCTCTGTGTGACAAGGCCCTGCTCATGCCCACAAGATGTAATCAGATGTGTGCTTAGTCTGTTACAGGACCTGTCAGTCATATAATGATAAGGCAGAAGTTCTTTTTGATGAGACAAAATGTCAAGGTGATCTGGGAGACAACAAATTAGAGAAAAGGTGATAGGTGACATGAACAGCACATCCAAATAGTTGGATATAAGGGCTTCAAGTCACTTACAAACTATCTCCTAAAAGCAAGTTATGATTCTTGTCTGGGATAAGTAGAAGCAGAGATAGCCTCCATTTTCCATTGCCAGAAATGCCATAGTCATTCAGTTCCCATAGAGATGCTGATTTAACTAAATATGTATCACTTTCTCTAATTGTATCTTGGATAAACTTGGTGGAAGCAGGGAGTGAGATAAGGTAGTTCCCATGGGAATTACTAATTAGCATGCTACTAATCCTGATTTAGTGTCTTCACCTAGGAAAATATGTCATCTGGTAATTCTAGAATGCCTATGCTCTTGCATTGGACATACTTACACAAGATTTCTCTTGAGAAGGGAACTTCTATCAAGAGAAGATTTTGAGATCTTTCAAGCAGAAATCTTTGCTACAGGAGTGTTCTGTACCTCCAACAAATGCCCAGTTATAGATTCACAGACATAAGGGTCAGAAGGAACCATTTATCTTACCTGAGCTCCTGCATAACATAGGACATAGGATTCCACGCACTAATTCCTGCATCAAGCCCATGACTTCCATCTGAGCTAGACAATCTTTTCTGTATGTCCTGCATTAGTTCTTTGTTTCCCATTGAGGGATTGTCTCTTGTGCTATGGATGTACCTCCAGAGGAAAGAAAGTACAATACCCTCTTTCCCTCCCCTCGGTAGCGACGCAGTGCTGTGGGGCTGAGGTGGGAAGCAGCTCCCTGAGGGTGAGAGGACTGCTGACCTCCAGGCTGTGGTGCTGGGAGCTGGAGGAATGGCCTGGTGCCATGCTGGGAATGCAGAAGTTGCTGCTGCCATAACCAGAGACAGAGAGTAAAGTTGTGGAGGGAGTGGAAATCTACTAGGAGTAATGTGGTCCAGCAGGAACTAGATTGAGCTGTCAGATGTACATCACGTAACCACTGACCGCCCACCAGGTCATTATAGAGTTTGTGGGATTTATGAGGACAGCTCTGGGATTTGATACTTGTTTTCTCTTTACTGTCATTCTCCTTCTCATAGTGGAGATTTTTTTATTTTATTAAATGTTTACCTGTTTAGGATTCAAATATGCATTCAGATGCACTCTATAGTAAAGCAGCTCTGAATATTGAACTAGCAATTTTGCAGAAATACATGCCTGAGATGACAGCTCACATAAATGTCAAAAAACAACAGATATATTTAACTCAGTAGACAGTTGGATAAACTGATAAGGAAAATATACCTCTTTAATCTAATGCCTATCAAGAGCATACTCTAGGCTCCTAGATTTGAATTTAGGTCTGTCTTTGATCCAAATCAAGCATTTATATTGAGATGCCCTGGTTCAGCCTTGATATTAACCAAAATTGTGATTACCATCTTTCCTGGGAAACAGAAATGAGCGGAGGTTCCTTTGCTGTAAATTGCTCCCTGCTTTCTTCTGGTGATGCCAGCTCTTCCTTGGAAAGGGTGTTTGCTGTGGAGAAAATGAGCACAGGAGTGAGACTAAGTCACAGGCAAAAATATAGGGAAAAAAGAAGGGTGAATTTTAGTTTTGATAAGCAAATAACTGCTGTGGATATTTCAACTGTCCTGGTGCAACAGGAGCTGCTTCACCGCAGCCACTCAGACTTCCAAGGGGCTTGGTGGAGACTTCATGGGTAGGATGCAGGTAGGTGAACTCCTGTGTGCTTAATGCAAGTGTTACATGCTTGGCAGGATTTCTTCTGCCTTCTAGACAGCTCTAGGTATGTTCATTCAGCCAGCATAAGTATTTAGCGAGCTATGTCATGGCTCAAGCTGATAGCAGATGGGATCACAAGATGCAGTGTTGGAAGACAGAAAGCTTTGAACCAGGTGGTTTTGTTGGAGCCGGACTCTGGCAGGAGATTAGATCACTGTTCTGTTTGCTGAAATGCTGAATAACAGTTCTTGTGCCCATTGTTAAAAGCATTTTCCTAACCGATCTCAAATCAGAGGTGCATGAGAAAGGAAAATGTGGATAAGAATAAATCTCTATTTTACAGGTCAGGCAGAGAACATGGTAGAATATGCTCTCCTGTGTTTTTACTATCATCTTTTAAATTAACACTGCCTACAAAACAGCCTTGTGTGTTTGTGTCATTTTATTTTCTCCACAAACTCCAGTGCACCTGAGTCCACTTCTTGCCAACTTCATGAAATCCAGGGAATACTTGACACTGGATCTATGTCAACACCACATTTTGTTTCAGCTGACGGTACTTACTGGGTGCTTCATCTTCAACAGCCATTGGGGTTGCCAGCTACCATAACTCTTTGGGGGCTAGTAGCACTTAAGTTTTCTTTTTTTAAATTTTTTTTAATTTTTTTTTTTCTGCATCATGTACCTCTTTGAAGAAGATTTATTGTTTTCAGAAATTAACCTCTTCTATTTTAAAGGTGTGAAGGAAATTTAAAATATGAACCTTAAAGCTAAAACCACATTTTAAGAAATGCCACATAAAATTTCATCAGATCAGAGGAGGTGATCAGTGAGTTCTGAATACTCTGTATCCCCTCTGATTTTAACATTTCTTAGGTAGTCTTTTACTGCTTTTCACTTCACCCCCCCCCAGCAGTTATCCATGTTGCCTTTTGCCTCTTTTTTTTCTTGTTTTTTTTTGTCAGACAATGCCAAAAGAAAGAAAAGAAGCACTCTTACGTGTGGCATTTGCTGGAATATATTATCAAATTTAAAAAAATGTTCGCACCACAATAGCTACATTATGTCATAAACTTGAGAGTTCTGTGTTGTATTGACTTCATTATAATTACTCCAGGCTGAGTTAATTATGTTAGGTGTGCCAAAAATCTAGTAGTTTCAAATGACTGAGCAAACCTTTAATTGACAAATTAAGATGAATGTTCTGTCCTTCAAAATCCCCCATTTAGGAGAGAAAATTCTGCCACTCATCTTTGAAATCTCTGCAACAGTTGGTAGCTTGGCACTGAATTACCCGATTTTGCTGTCACATATATAAAACCTGTCTCTCCATAGCAACAAGAGATGATCATGGTAAAGAAATGCAGCTAAGCCATATAAGTGCATTTTATTCTGCTGCTCCCTATCCAGTTTGCCTTAAGTGACTTTTCCTTTCATAGTCAGTATAAAACCACCATATAGATTTTAGGAAGGAGTAGTACCAATACACATAGTTAAACTTTACAAAATCGAGATGAATTTAGCAGTTACCCTTCTCAAGCATTGGCTTGAATAGTGCAAGGAGGACTATGGGAAGGTGACCATTTCTCAGTGGAAAGCAGTTGGAGTAATGTGCCAGCTTAAATTTCTTAATGATTCTTCCAAAATCCCAATCTTGTTTCTTGTTCTACAGTGCTTTCTAACCACCCTCTAAACTCACTGGGAATTGCTATCTTATTCCCATTTTGACATGAAGATGTGATCATGGACTTATTTAAACAAAAGACAAAGAAGATGAATGAAAGAAGGGAAAGGAAGGACAGGACTGCAGCAATAGTTTTACTCACTATGGCTAGTTAGTAATGCAAAAATGTCTTCTTTTTCTAAAAATTACAATGCTTTTGATAAATCTTAAGTTATTTGATGATGTCATTCACTGTTTTCACTAAGTTGCTTTAAAGCTTTCTGCCTGAATGCCTAGTGTCAGGAGGATATAACCTCCAGCCTATGGGTCCTATCCATAGTTTACACTATGGGTCCTATCCATGGGTCCTATCGATAGTTTACACATCGAGTGTCTTCATCCCACTCACAGTATTTCCCAGATGATCTGCAATGCCTTCCCCTCTTGACTTGAAATAATTAATCCATAATTCAGCATTTCAACAAGTCAGACCTGTGGGTTCTTGCACCAAGGCTGTGGATTCATTCCCATCAGATATGGAAAAGGAAAGGCTTTGCATCACCTGACATCCCAGCAGAGGGCTGGCTACTGTGCAGAAGAACAAGAAAAAGAGTCTTTACAGCAAAGAGCTTCATGTTGCAGACACAAGAGAGCAGCAGTGGGCAGGGCTGGTTGTACCAGGGAGTAAGAGACATTACTGTTCAGGAAGGAGAGCAGTCACCTCAGCCCAGCTACCAGGTTTGCATGTCCCTGTGTATGACTATAAAACACAGTTTTTATCCTGCACAGTCATAACCAAAATAGTGGGATTGTGGCACATGACATGTGACCATATGTTGGAAAAAATGTATTATAAAGGGGGCTGCATCCCCTTAGCATGTTTCTCAAAAGACCAGTGGGTCCATGGAATATCCCCTGTGAAGAACCCTCTGCTCCTCCATACCAGAGATTTTGTAATCACAGCTTTAAATCTGCAGCCGGCAAATCTTAAAAGCAGATCCACCATCTCAGCTGCAAAGAGACTTTACTGTATTCATCCAGATTCTTATATGCTATACAACCATGTAGCCTAGCTAATTTTTCCTTAATAATTGCTTTCTAACATAAAGATGCTTCCCACCCAAATTGACTCACTCTACAGCCAAAAACAAGCAATCGAGTGGAGACTGAGAGTGATAAGGAAGCATCTGACCTCCTGTTATAGTCACATCTCTGCTCAGGAGAGGGCCAGGAAAGGTTACAAGGAGCACAGGGCTAATAATGAGAGGCTTGAGAAAACTGGCTGCACAGGTAGGTCAGCTTTTTTTTTTTTTTTTTCAGTTTGCAATATTTTGTACTCAAAATGTCCTCTGCTTCTGGCATTTAATAAAAACACAAATTATGTTTGCTCAGTCATATCCAAAAAATTCTAGATTTTTATTGACACCAACTGATCTGCAAAACAGAGTTAATCTTTTTTCTGCTTTCTTTCAGTGTACCTGCAGCTTCAGTAGATTCAGCATAAGACACAGTAACATACTGCAAGGAACTAAATTATGATTAAGCTTGTAATAACAGCAGAGACATCTGTCAGTGCTGAGCAATAGGTATGTCAGCCCTCCTTGCTTCTTCTCCTGAAGGAGAATTATAACAGAATTATAAATGGAGGAAGATAAGGTAATGACAATTGTCTCTAAACTTACTCCGATTGTTTTTTACTGCAGCTATTCAGATTGAGATGCTTCGTATGCATAGCAGTTGTGTGTAGATTCATATCCAGAGAAGAGTCAGGAGTATTTTTATTATTTCAGATTTATGTATTTTAGTTGCATTAAAATAAAACTTCTTTCTTTTTTATAATGTGATATTAATCATCTGTTTTGATGTGGAATAGCAGCGTATGGTTATAGGTATCATGAAGAACTCAGTCTAGACAGCACTACCAACGGAGACAGTGAAATTGCTCAGATATACAAAGTTAGGTTTGAATACTGCTGTGGATCAGGACCTTAAAGTGTAATAGAAAGAAGGCAGGAGACAATCCAATTCTGCTGCAAAAAGCTAAACTATCCCTAAATGCTCTAATCCCATTGATAAGGCAAGAGCTATGAATGTTCTTTTCAGGAAATATTCAATTAATAAAAAAATTATTTAGCAAAATAAGGTCTAGTTGTGTTTAGTTTTTATTTGGTGCTCAATTTTACCTGTTCTTAAATTACACAATGGTATAGATGTAAAAGAAACAACTATTTCCCTCTGAAGAAGTAATTTCACTTTAGCTATGAAATAATTGGAAGCTTAAAGTAATTATAGCACCAACCAGTCTTTCAGAAATACTTTCTCTAAACTAAATGCTTTCTTGAACAAATATACCCTGAGCTGAGTTACCTTTACACCCTGAACTCATTATTTTTGATCAGAACACTGAAAATATTTCACTGGCCCATCGCTGTACTCAGAATGCTCCAACAGCTACATTTAATTAATCCCTTTTTTAATCATTTTAATAAATATAATTCTGTTAATTTCCTCTATTTAAAAAAAAATTCCTTTTCTGTATGTCTAGCTCTATGCATTCTGTCATGTAGCCAACATTACTGCTGATGGACAGCTTAGGCTTCTTTCAAGCTAATGATTTGTCTGAAGCTCATGCTGGTATTTGAGACATATTTTCAAATTTGAAATCCCAAAATAGCAGAAATATGAAGTGAATGTGGCCATGGCAAAATAATTGGGAGAAAGGGAACAAAACAGAAAAGTGAAGCATATATAACAATAGATGTTAAAAAAAAAATCTTTAAAACTCAAATGCCAAGAGAAATAGTTAAGGAGTTTCTTGTTTCACTTAAAGCAATGAAGGAGAAAGAAGTTGCTGCGCCACAGAGAGCTAGAGGGAGATTAAAATGGTGCTGCTTAATGCACAGTTGTGCCCTGGATTTTATGCCCAGATCTCCCACACACCTTACAAAAGACAAGAATACATCAGTGGTTCCAGAGCAGTTTTGCTGCCAAAGTATGAATGCAGGCAGCAGGGAGAGGCATCTCTAGAAAGGCAAGTCCAAAAATTGTCCTGCTTCTTTCCCCTGCTGCTATATTTTTTAAGGTCTCTCCAGAAGCCTCTTTGATGGGTAGGAAAAGCAAACTGAACAAATACTGGATTTTTTCCTTATAAAACTGCAGATTGAGGCCATATGTGCAGGGCAGAGGAGCCCAGGCTGACCCATAAACAAGCTATTAAGGTACTAAGTCTTCCACGTCTGGTTATTGCAGAGCTGGAAGGATGGACTGATATTAGTGCTATTCCTTGAAGACAGATTTAGCTTTCACAAGCCTCATAATTTCACAGAGAACACTGTGCTAAGACAAGTCAAGCTTTACAAATGCCAATTTCCTGGCACAAGTAATTTCCTGGATCCCTTTACCTGCTCAGAGCCCATTCTGGTAACGCTGTTACCCAGGATTTAAGCAAGTCTCTCTGCAGGTAAGGTGGGCTACTGTGAAAGCCATTTGCAGGATTGGGCTCAAGTAACTAATGCTTTTAGGTTTTCATTGCAATTAGCAGTACTGGGAATTAAGCTCTTTATTCTTTCAAAGGGTGGTCCAAATCACAACCCAAACAATGAAAGTCTACCTCCAAGTCTTCTATCTCTGACCTGTAAAACAATATGGTTGTTGCATGGAGTTTGCATTGTACTACAGGGCATCTTATCGAGTGGCACATGCATCCACTGCCCTATATGACAGTAAACATTTCTCTTGTGCCTGATTGTAAATACAGTTGTAGTCCTGCCTCTTTTTTCAACCTTTCTTCTCTGTGTATGTGCACATGCAGCCTTACTTTTGTTAAATACAGATTTCCTTGATGTTTGTGCAGCGTATGTGTGTATTGCTATCAAATCGGTTGCAATGGAACATGCCAAACTTCCCAAAGCAAATACAAGCTGCCTGCTACATATCCACTAGAATGCAGCAGAGAAGCCAAATCTCATCTCAGTCCTTTCCTTGGGAACGACTAATGCTCACTCATCTGAGTCCCACTTTCTAGAGCTCATGTTACAATGTTCCTACCCAATTATGCTTAAAACACAGTGGTATATAGCATTTCTATATAAGGAACGTACTAATGTGTTTTGTCACCCAACACATGGTAAAAGCACTTCAGTTCCCAGGAGAAATGGTCTGTGTGTGTGGGAGTTACAGCCACACAAGTCCAACTGCATATATTCTCTGCAGCATGCTTCGCTTTTCTGAAAGTGAAATAAAACCAGTTCCAATAGCATCATTTTTTTCTGCTTTAATGAAAAAAAAAAAAAGGACCAAGTCGTGGCAGAAAAATATGAAAAAAAGGAACACAACGAGGCCTAAGGAAACATTATTAACAGCATACATGTACTTGCTGAAGGGAGAGAAAGTGGAAATTGAGTTAAAGGAATGGATTGGGGTCCTTGTGCTTTGATATGGCTCACAGGGTAACACAAGGAAAGATGTGTGTACTTTTGCCATGGGCTTTGATGGAGATGGGTATCTGAGGTAAGCTAAGCGAATGCAACTAGATTATGCCGTATGAGGTTCACTGTGAAGCATCACTGTGGAGCTATGATGAAAAAAGTGGCTGTCCAGGGGGAGCAGCTGTTGGGAGAGGGTGTGTTACTGCTACGCGATGTGCCAGCCTGCTTCCCCACTTGTCAGCTCCTCTACCTTGTCTTGCACTGTGCAGTTCCCAAAACAGAGCTCCAAACAGCAGTTAAGACAGAAAAATGCACATATGTAATAAGCAAAGAATTGCAATGAAAACCCCCAATATGTGTTCCCCAGCTCCTTCCAAATGCTTCTAGACTTTCCTTTACCAGTACTTCTTGTTTAAAAGAGATATGTTCTGCAGTGTCCAGGAATTAGTGCTGAAGAGATTGCAGCCTTTCCTGTCTGTCAGCTAGCCTGCTGCTATTCACTGTGATCAGCAAAAGGCCCTTACCTTGCCCTTTAAAAGGTACAAAATTATCAGGAGACTATTCCAAATAGACTGGACAGTGCTTGTGGATCTGGAGCAGAAGTATTTTATGACTGTGCTGCTGTGGGTGTAGGTCCATGTGCCTTGACCTTTTCCATAATTGCTGTTTAACTTTATGGGGGTTTTATCTCTGAATGGATGAGTTCAGTGCAACAAAGAAGGAGAAATTATTGGAAACTCAAACCAGAAAACAACAGAAAGGCTTTAGGAAAGAACATCTGGTTGGTGGGGAGGAGCAGGGAAAGAAGTGGATAGTGATGAACTAGTGACTGAGTTGGTGATATAGGTGATACTCCCAAGGCCTCTTCCCAAGCTGTTGTCAAGACTGGCAGTGCTGCTAAGGAGGTCATTAAACGGTTAAGCAGACTTTTGGAGAGGAGGAAAAAGGGATGGCTGCTCCATACAAGATACACAAGCCTAAGTTTTAGTGGGGTTATCTCAGAGCCCTTCAAACTGCCTGGACCACATCACACACCCCAGCTGCATTCCCAGATGTATAGGGTTAAGGGGTAGGTTTGCATCCATCTGCATCCTGCTTAACCTCGTGGAGGATGCCTCTATGTTTATGTTGGAGAGGAGCCATTTTGTTCTTAGAGCAGGTTCCTGGGTCTGGTACTTTGAGAGACTTAAGGCATGGATTCAGGAGCACTTATTATTTCAGATGCAGCTGTCATTTTCTCATCCAGCAAGGGTGGGGTTTTGGGGCAGCAACCATGCTTACAGCCTGTCCTGGACTCCCTTGCCCCCTTACTTGCCCTCAGAGAGCTGCCTACAGCCGCTCAGAAATGAGGTCTTAGTCCTTCATTGGGAGCAGAGACAGCTAGCAATCATTTTTTCAAAGAAAAACATTGTTTCTAAAACAAATCAGCATTTCTCAGTCAATTGGATGAACACATTGCTTGGGTCGGGGCTCTGCCCCACAACATCCTTTTGGGCAGGGAGCCGTACATCTGCTCAAGCTTATTTTGTCAAACCTGAAAAACATTTATCAATCTCTCTCTCACTCCTCCTTATCCACCAAATCTCTGCCTCACCTGGTGCTATCCTCACAGGACCACTCCAGCCAGGGCAGGAGTCCATGTTGGAAAGCACTGCTCACAGAGGATGTTACTTCCACATTCTCTTCAAAGAAGCTGTTCATCCTTTTCTGCTCAGTTCCAGATGGCTCAATTACCTCCAGTTCAGGTGAATGAAGGCAAACATCCCACTTTTTTGCATAGGACTTCTTGCCTTTCTACTTCAGGCAAGAGTTTGACCCATTCCCCTTATGAAAAAATGCAGTCTGTTGAATCACACGACTTGAAAATTAAAGTCTTTGAAAATATTCTGATGTTCACCACACTGAAAAAAATTAAGTTTTAAGACCACCCTGCTAACTAATTGTTTTGATCTTGACACTTCACTTTGTAGCAAATATTTCCCTGTGAGCATGGCTGTAACCCTGTTCTTTAAATCTAGCATCTTTCCCAAGTTTTCCATCTGCTGCTTTGCTTTTGCACCACTTCCAGTCTACCCACAACAATCATTTCAATTCCTAGTCTTTTCCCCTTACAATCAGTACCTCCTTAGTCCTTTGAACAGCTCCTTGCACCTCTCCTTGTTCCCTGCAAGCCCTCTCAAAACACCTCTTGGCCCCTTTACTAAGAGTTCCTACCATATTGCCCTCCATATGGCCATACCAATACAGGTAGTCACAAGGGCTTGGTAGGGAGTGTAATCCACTGGGAGAAGTGGTTCTGATGTTAAAATGGAAACACTTTACAACCCAAGCCCTTAGCATGGGAATTTGAGTTTGGGAGACCATCGGAAAGAAAAAACAATCACATGAAAACAGTAGTTTTACACTGCACTTGTTTGTGAGATTAGAGAGTTTATAAGGGCTAAAGGAAAGGTTCAGACTTTAAAGTTTGAGACAAAGATGTTTTTTTGGAGCGTGGATAGATAATTTTCATTCATTGGTGGCTTAAACTAGTTTTATTTTTGACATATTCAAAATGAAGCAAGGTTTGAAATATCCATATTTCCCTGCATAATGAAACTTCTTACATATTCTGAATACTCCTGCTTCCTACTTCTTTTAGAAGCACTCTTTTTAGGTTGGATTATTCTGAGATGCCCTTTTACATACTTTTTTTGTGGTGTCTTTCTTCTCACCCAGTCATGGTGCTACCACCAGCGGTGTCCTGCTTTTCAGTCCCCACCCAATTTACTGCTCCAGAACCATAGCTGGAGTGGCACAACTCCTGTCTAAGAAAGTTAATTTCATGCAAAACAACCAGAAATTAGATTCAAAGTTTTCCCATTTTGTTACAAAGAAACCATCTTTGTACATATTGAGCCTTCACCCAACTCTCTCAGTTTTCAGACATCACAAAAACAGGTTCTCCTCCTCCACCAAATGGTAAACATTTTCCTTCAGGCACTCCATAAAAATAAAGGACAAGACCAAGCTATTTCAATATCTGAAAAAAAAACCCTTCCACTTTCAAATTCCCCATAATTTCAAAACTTGCCTTGATTTCTACCAAACATCTTGGAACAGGAAGGGATAAAAGGCAACAGAAAACAATATATTACAATATATTTTCTGTGTGGGTAGCTAAGGGACTTAAAATCACATCAAAGTTTGATTTATGATAGTAAAGGTGATGAGTCTAAGCAAATTATCTGAATAGGGAATCATTAGAGGACATTCAGAGCTACCAATGGGATCTTCTTTTACTTGTGTTTTCCGATAACATTTCAGAAATGCTCAAGAGACACCAGCAGCTCAAGTGTTGCATCTATTAAAGGATCCAACAGGCTCTGGCTAAATTATTATTTATTATTTTTATTACACTATTGCCTAAATGTCAAATGATTCACAGCTGTTGCAAAAAAAAGGCACAATCTTTTTACTCGCGGCATCTTTCCTACGTTACGGGAATTTACTGCAGACATTTTCAATCTGGGTTGCTGCTGAGGTGAAATCCTTACTCCCTAGATAGCTGCTGTTATACCAAGTTGCAGTCCATCATGCTGTGTGTCATGTCACGTTACATAGAACGGTGACACATGATTCTCTCTCCCAGCTGGTGATGCCTTTCCCCTGGGGAGCATCAGTTGTGATGCTCATACAACCCATACAACTGTGTGGGTTAATACATCCGGGCACCTGGTGGTCCCTGAAGGGTTTGATGAGTAACACTGATGAATGGTCCCTGGATGATGCTGTCACTTCGGCCCCTCCTGCAGTGCTGGGGTCTGCTGAAAAGCAGAGAGAAGGTGAAAGCAAGCGGAGAGATTGGATTCCAGCTTTAAGTCACAGGGATTGCACTTTCACTTTATTCCCCAACTTTATACTTCATCACCTATCATGCATCTCTCAGAGGAAAAAGTATAAAAGTAGATTATACACTTTGGAGAGGAAGCAAGTATATTTAGCTGCTGCTGATCTTGTAACTTTTGTTACTTTGTATGTGGCTAGCCATCCATTCTTGCCAATTACCAGTGCGGTGCTTTGACAATAGCGGAATGAGATTCACAGCTATGCAGTCACAGCTTGAGACTTTGCAAATGAACATTCATGGCATGCTTCTCAGCTTCCTTTTTATAGAAAAATTGGCACTTGTAATTATATACTTTTTAACAAATACTCCTTCTGCATCTTTAGTTTCCAACTTTGCTTTGTGATCCTAAGGGAGCATTCTTGCACTGCTAAACTTCCCCAAAATAAAATGAGACATAGGCAAATTATGTCCTCTCATAAGGAGAAGTAGCTAACAGAGGCTATTAAATGAAAATATCAGTCATCTGATTCACTCTTTGAAAAATATTGTTAATCTAAAAGTTGTATTATTTTTGGCATCATCAACTGCACCTAATGCAAGACAAAAGATTTTCTAGCTAAAAGTTTTTATTTCTTGGGACAAAAAAAAAAGGATGTGAAACATTAAAATAGCAAAAACCTCAAGGCAAGGAGAAACAGTTCATTGTCCTTGAATCTACAATAAAGCGTGCTGAAAGAGAAGTGATAAGCAACCAGTACAAATGGTCAGCAGGTAGACTTACAGTGCTGAAGGTCACAAGAGGCTAAGGTCAGTGATTCTCTCAGGGTCCTTAAAGTCAATGTCTCATTTATATCTCACGTCCAGTGCATACTTATTTCAAGTTTTTTCTGAATGCCAAATGAATTTTAACTGTTATGAATTGCTATTTGTTAAATCAGCTGGGGAAAAAAACCCCAACATCCTGACTCCTTAACAGGAGATGGTTGGGGGATTCTTTTGTTTTGTTTCTGGATTTGACTAGAACAGAGCAAAACTTTCTCCCTTGATTTCAGACGACTGCTGTTGTGGCTATGTGGCTGCAGGGCAGGGTGATCCTTACTCTGTATTTTTGGTTGATTTTTTCTTCCTTTCCTTCCTGTTCCCGCAGATCTCATGTTTCTTCTCTTCTTCTATATCCTCCCAGCATCAGACTGGGTCCTAGTTATTGCACCCCAGTCACAGGTGAGGACTAAGCCCATTTTCTTCCCAGGAGAAGCAAATGGCATTTGTCATTGGTGACAAGACAGATTTCCTGGCTAAAGTGAAGCAAACCTTATCAAACTTTCATGTAAGAGAATGGGATTGTAAGGTAAGAAAAAGTCTTCACCTAGATCTTCATTACTTGAAACCATTTATTCTGGGAAAAGAGGAAAAGACTGCTGCCTTCAAATTTTCAGCAAGGTCTCCTTCTTGCTCTCCATCAGGTGCTTTATCTGTGAATCTGCCACAGATGTTCTCTTTACAAAGGCAGCTTTCTTTAACCGAATTTTATGCAGACAAAGTCCTTTAACTTATAATTTCCTAGGTGGGACTGGCTGTCCACTATAAATGCAGTGGGATCCTCAGGAGATTGTCAGAGTTTCCCACTGTATGTTTAGGAAGTCTTGTTTTCCAACAGCCTGCTATTACATTTAGCCATTGTAGTCATGCAGTCAGTAGTTGAACTTCATGGTTTTTGTAAATGATTAAAGACAAGAGCTATCTCCATCATGTAAAACCAATTCCTTGTATCATCAACATTACCAAAACCAAGATGAGAACACCTGATATGGACAATACCTATTAGAACTGGAGACTATATTCAGAGAAATAAATAGAGTTTGCTCCACTTAGGATTGTAAAATATCACTGAAGGTACAGTGGTGAGTGACAGTTTGTAAAAGGAGTTGGGAGTACAAGGCAAACAATGAAGTTCTCAAGCCTCTGTTCATCTATCCTTGTTTATGAAGAAGTAGCTATCATTAGAATTGTATTGATGTACCAAATTTTGAAGAAGTTTTAGGCATAAATAGTTCTCTGAGGAGCAATCATATTAATGATACAGACCTTTTCTGATTTTAAGGCATATTCTGCAGTCCTAATTCACAGAAAACTGCTACTGTCGTCATGTTTTCCCTCTAGAGACATAAACAGGAAACTGAAAGTACTTATTTTATTGGAGCTTTACAAATCTGAATACTTTAACAATATGACTATGAGGTAGGTATGAAAAAGTTCTAATTCTGTAGTTTAATGTTAGAGTTGATGAGAAACTAGATTTAAAGAAATGCATAATCTTGTTAAGAATCTCATATTCAGGTTTTAAAATAGAATGCTTTCTTACTTTTATTTTTAAAATTTACATTGGAATATATTATTCAGAAATTTTTATATTAATTCCTCCCTTTTTCTGTCACTGAGACTAACAATATGAATAACATCTAACTTTTTTCCTTTTTATCTCTTTTTTCTTTCTAAAGTGTTTACTCTTTTCAGCTGTGGGACTCGACTTTGTGAAATTTAGATTATTGACTGCATTTTTAAAATTTATTTCTCCTTTTGTTACTCTGTCTTTTCAGTCTTGCTGAACTCTCTGATGATTCAGAAGATGGAAAAAAAGTCAGCTCTGTTCACTCAAACGCTTAGAGTTACAAAAGAAGAAAATAGAATGAAAAGCCATGAGAATCTTGAAAGCCACCGAAACTAGAATGCTTATTTAATTTTATATAAGATATCCTGTTAAAAAAAAAAAAAAAGAAAATAGCATTTTTTAGCCAAACCCTGTTCTTGACACAATCTCGTTTTTTACAGGAAAAACTTCCAGATGACAGTTTTCAAATGCAACAGTTGTAGGAATGACAGAACAGTTGGAGCAGTGAAGCTTTAAGCTATTGTTCTTTTCCTTGGGGTAGCCTTGAAAGGATACATTCACGCACTTAGCAAGGCTGAACAATTTTTAAGCAGATGACTAAAATTTAATTTCTTTTTTATTGCCATCAATCATCAAGATAAATATCTTGATTCTGAACTGTCTTGTAGTCATTTGCAAATATGGAGGGTAAGTATAAAATACTACTAGGCAGTGTAAATGGTTGCAGAATTCTGTGTTGACAACAATTTGCATATATGTTTGCTGAGTTTGCCTAAATACAAATTTGTGTGATACAGTAGTGCAATGGAAGAGTGGACAGTCAAACTCCATAGCAGTATTTGATCACAGTTGATGATATTCAACTGGGAGCTGAGAGGAGTCTGTTCTGTTTCAGTCATGTATTGTTACACACACACACACACACATATCAGTATCTGCAATGTGCATTTTTTGAGACAATATTACATCATCTAAAAAGAGAAGTGAAAGTGGCCTTTGCTAGTAAACAGTCAATGGGCATGGCAATCAGATTGTATCAAATAATTAATCTGAAATAATGACATCTAAACAGGAAGACACCATCAGTTTGGCAACTGATAAGATGGGATCCATTTGCTAGTGTTGGAGAAAGGTTTTCATTATGAAAGAAAAACTAACCTTGAGATGAAAGCCATCTAAGCTGTACACTTATGAGGACAGGCTCTGGCTTAGCATGTAGCTGCTAAATTCAGTACAATTTACAGTCCCACAGTCATGATTACGTTTTCCATAGAAAGCATGGGAATTCAAAAGTTTCTATTTGAGGAGTCATTTCATATTACACCTTCAGGAGCCCAAAGGATCTAAATCACACATGCTGTGTATTTCTTTGATAAGCCAAGCTGCCCTGACTTCAAAAAGCGGCAGACCAATGATGCTGCTTCTGCCAGTGCGCTGGCCTTGTATTGAAATCAGTGAGCTTTCCTGTGACTGCACCCAGACTGAATTTCTCACGTTTCAAAATTCTGCTCTTCTGTGTGCCACGTTGTCTCTTCTCTCTGCCTGTCAGCGCAGTCTGTCTGTGTGTGTGGGTAACTGCCATCATGTGATCTGCTCTTCCCTTATCCTCTGTGTCTATAGCCTTAGGGACCACTGAAAACGATACCTGATGTTTTGCAAATCTCTGGGTGCATGTGCGTATGTATGAGTACATATATATCTGCATGTTCATAGAATATAATGTGTATTTATGCCAATGTCCAGGTAGACAAAATAAATTGTGATTAAGCTCTATTCCTCTCTGAAATTCTTGTTTCAAATGCAGGCTTACATCACAACAATACCTAGGTTCCTAAAAACGTAGATAGAAGTCTTCTGGGATTTAAAATGACCCCAAATGCTGAAATACCAATGGGTATTTTATGTTGACAGGCTTGTAAAAATCCTACCATACACTGTACCTCTAGATACTAAAATCTGATCCAAAAGTACTGTGGTCCTACTCTGTTTCCCATATGTCAGATTGTGCATCATTCTGTAGTCACATCAGTGATGGTGTTGACTCAAGAGAGGAGCCCTTCAGCTGCCTGAGCAACTTCACTGCTGAGCAGCTTGAGTGCACACCAGGGCTTAAGGGAGACAGATAAGGTAGGGAACTGAATCTTCATAACTGATTTGTAGTAAGAAAGACCTAGCCCAGTGCTAGGATGGCTACACTTTTGGACAATATATAAAGGAAGGGAAGAAAGGAGATAAGTATAATAATTTTTAAGTCTCCTTTTGTTTGGTTTGCTCTAAAGAAAACTTATCTGGAATCTTGGGTCTTGTTTAGTTATTGAAGTTAATGAAGCACTGCTTGAGTACTGAATTTTTAGCATTTGGATTTCCTGTAGCTGTTAAAATAAATACTAGCAGAAATATCAGTATGAAAAACCCAAGAAATTCAGCAAACATTTGTATTTAAAATAAGAAGACCGTAAAGGTCCTGCTCAGAAAAAGACTGAGAAGAGAGTCTGGTGCGCACACAGAGGACTGAAACCATTAGGATCCTTGGCAGGAAAACACTAACCTGGTCAGGGACATTAACCATCTTCTAAGGTCCTTATCTCTAATTTTGGAGGATACAAGCATCTAAAGTTGTCCCTAAGGCGCTTAGACTGGATAGGGCCTCAGACACTGAAACCTCTAAAAGACAAGATGAGGGACAAATTGAGATTAAACTGATCTGAACTGCTCCCAAAGAGGCCTGCCTCCATCCTCTAGAGGGAACTGAGGAAGACTCATTTCTCCAGGCTGAAGCTGGTCTTGCAAATACCTCTCTGAGACTCTTAAAGCATTTTAGTTCTTCTGTATTTTAATTACTTGATCCAAACCTCTACATGAGTGCCCACATACCTTTGAGAATTTATACAGTGTATGGTTTGGCTTGTAGTCAAGACTTTCACCTGAATATTAAAACCAATAATGGAGGAAAATATTTGTAAGTGGTAATTATAAATCTTTTCAAGGTGTCTTTGTAAAACAAGGGAAGACAAATGCCTTCCTCTGCCCTTTGTGGATTATCTTTAAGATACTATAAGAAATACCCTGTGGGCTCCAAGGCTCTTGAGGAAGGATATTGTCAGTATTATTTAGGTAAAAATCAGTATTTTCAGACTGAATTGTTGCTTTTAAAAATGTAGTATTTTAGTGAAGTGCTACAGATGTAACTACATCCAAGGATGATCATCATGGCCTCTCTCAGTCCATGTTTGTTTTGATAACTGGACATGTAATACCAACCCACTTACATTAAATTCTTAAACTGGTGAACTTTTAGCCCAGAATGCATGGCAGAGATACTAGCATTTTATAGTTGGTATTGATTGGTTTGCCTGGGTTCTAATAGCCTCTAGAATGTGCTTTTATCATTAGAAATATTGATGTATATTTACCACCTTGGCTTCAAATACATATAATGAATTTTTCTGTGTTTCTATATAATAGCAGGTAGAATAGCAAATCTTGAGACTGCCAAAGAGGAAACTGCAAGCATAGACTGCAGTTTTTCTCTATAATTTTATTATGGGTCCCTATAAGTTTGGGGCTTTTTTTGCCCTGAGATAAACCATGTGGGAACACCTGAACTGGTACTTTTGAATTCCTAGCAGGAACTTAAGAGAGAGGGTGACTTGGCAAGTGCTTACAGAGAAACACAGGATATGTCTAGCTTGAGAGAGCCGGGAAAGATTTTGGTTTCTTGAGGTGAGATAGTCTTTGTCCTGCTCATACCTGTGTTAGCAAGTTGTGTGGTAAACCTGGAGTGGGTATGGAGAGCAATACATCTGGTACTGTGAAAGCAAAACTGCTTCAGAACCAATGCCATGACAAGGTCTTACTTTCACCGGTACAGTATATTTTATTTTTGTGTGAGCAAGAAAAGAGTGCAGCTAAAATATCGCTGCTAACCAATAAAAAATGAAGCACTCTACAGAAACATTATGATTCATAAAAAATTAACTCCAGGCTCGTGTATGCAAAACTTAATTACATAGGCTTCAACTCTCATCAGAGTCATTGTTTAACTGCTCTTCCCTGAAACTAGGCTAACTCTTGAAACATTTCATGTCTATTATTAACTTTAAAAACATTTAAAATGCAGCAAATGTTTAAACTTGAAAGATAATTCAGCTTCTTTGTCCTGGGTTAAGTTTGTTATGAAGTTTTTGTTGTATTGCTATTTAGACAGATACTCTACAAATACAAATATGAATGAAATAAGACTCTCGAGTCCACTATTAAAATCAACGTAAACTGGCATTGCGTTATTAAAGCTCATGGGGGCAGATTTGCCTTAGTAGAAGAGTTTGCTCGTTTAGTTTTGAAAATGTGATTCAATATGGTTGTCATCCTAGTCAGAAAACTGGGGTTTTTGGTTCTGGGTCAACCACAGTACCTGCAAGAAGAAGTAAACAGTCACCTAATTCAAGAGTCTATGCTAATGCTTGGGGATTTTTTTCCTTCACTAAAACCCAGAGGTATTCATGGGCACTGGATACTCAATGCAGTACAAAGGAGCTGTTTTGAGATGTTCTAAACATTTTAAACATGTTGTCATTCAGTGTCCACACAGATATTTAAGAAGCATACCTGTTCTGAGGCACAAATAATGAACTCAAGAAATCCTAGGTGAAAATCACTGTATTTGAGGCATTGAAATAATAATGTAATGACAAATATATTTTTTTCATTACTCATTTTTAATACTGTACTGAAAGATAAGAACTGGTTTTACTTTGTTATTTCCAGCCCTGCCCATGCTTAAATAACATTAGTGTTGAAGTAACGGTGATGACAGTACTTGCTGTGAAGCAGTATCATGGTCTGCCAGCGTGTCACTCCTGCTAATAACTTCTCTGTCTTGGTCCCTCCTTTCTCTGTTGTTCAAAGAAACATATTTATAACAGGAACATATTAAATCCAGCTGATTTTTTAATGCTCTGCAGCAAATAACAATGATGGGTGTACAGCCTGACATACTTTTTAGCATTGTTGAAATGCTGCATAAGGGATTTGGCTGCCTGAGTCCCATTAAGGTATATGGGAACCATATGGCCAGATCCCTAAGCACCACTTTAAAAAATGTAGGTGATTTTGTCTGTAACAGAGCACAGGATTTTGAAAGTGCTGCTCAGTGCTCCTCTTTTTTAACCTGTCTCAGGTTTTTATTTTCTGCATGTAACTCATGAAAATTGCTGCAGATAAAGAGTTATCCTGGAGGCTGGATTCCTGCTTCCCACTGCTTTAGTTTTCCTGCTACTGACTGTGTGGACATGTCTTCTGCAGAAGTTCTAACAACATGTCATTTGGGGCATTGTAAACATATAGCTTGTCTCTGTTCTAAACATTATTTATTAGATGTCTTGGACTCATTTACAGTATCCTTGAAGAGCAGAGGCAGGTAAATATTTATCAACTGAAGAATCTCATTTGCATGCTGAGAAGCCTTCTGAAGTGCAAGCCTCTGGTTTCTCTCTGGTTCCTCTGACTACGATGTGCTATTTAAAGTTTTTATTTCAGAATTAGTAAGCAAATTTTAGAAAGGTCTTGTCCCTTTGTGAGAGACAAGGACAAAAGCCCTTTAGACCTGATTATGAAAGTAGATGCTCCTGTGCAAAATTTCTCTAATATGGGAACAAGTACAGGAGAAGCCTCCAGGGAAAATGGAGGACCTGGGCTTTGGTCAGTTAAGATACAGAGTGAATACTTCTTGCAGGTTTTCAGAGCCATAGTGGGACCACTGCCCCGGGAGGCCTCAGGGGCAATCCCCATGTGGAGGCCTTTGGCTGAACCTGGATGACTTCTGCTGCTGCGAAGGGCAGTGAAATCACCAGTGCTGAGCTTTGGGGTAATCCAGTGGAGGTGACAACTTGAAGGGGCCCGAAGAGGATGGAAAGTTTGCAGAGCTATACATATATGTACATATACATATGCACACTCGTGTTTTGCAAGGTGCATGCTGTCTGGCTACCAAAGCATCTCCCAGCTGGTTCTGTTTATCCACTTTTACACTGCCCAGTATTGCAGGAACTCACAAAAAACTCCTTTAAATAAGCAAGGAAAAACAGAAAGACAATAAGATGGGAGGAGATGATAAAAGAAGCATATTACCAGAGAGGATGATTGGCACATACTGCATCCAACCTGTTTTTCCTCATTGCTACTTATTCCCTGACTCTACTCATGTGGGCTCCATGGAAATTACGTCTGGGATCTAATTGCAGCTGACAAGGGGACCGTTTTTTCTGTCTGGGTAGATGTGTTTATGTTGCACTTGAATATTTTAAACCAACTTCAGAGCTGCATCCGACAAAGCTGGAACCTGCTTTTATTACTGGAATCTCAGGTGGTCTTTGCTGCCTCCTTCATCGTTCAGGCAGTCACTTCTGTGCAAAAGGTGTCTGTGAGCTACAACAAAAATTAGATGGCATTACTTCCTCATGATTATGTAGCAGAGATCCTTTTGTCTGTATCTGAGAATTATAGAGGCATAAACACCTTTGTACTTCTTCAAAATAAAAGCTGGAACTTCATTTTTAACATAAGCTGAAACGTGTAGCTGGATTCATTATAAACCCATCTTTGTGGGCAGCTGCACATACATAAAACTGTTGGCAAATAAGTATCAATGTACTGTCTACAGATGACCCTTGCACACATGCTTTTCCAGATGAGGGGCGGGTCTACCAGACATTTAAGTGATAAGGATTAGACAGGAAAAAAAGGAAGAAAAGAAATTTCTTTAATTCTCCTGAGTTCTTTTGAGTGTCTCCTGAATATAATGATAGCCTCACTGGCATGTAAGGACCAAAAACCTGCCACAGAGACCTCCAGAGACAACACTTACTTCATCCCCTGTCAATCTGAACAATCCTTTATTTTTGTAGTTTCTGGATACAATAGAGAATTTTGTCCCTCTTTGCTCTCCATCCCACTGACTGCTTTTAATTTCCAGTCATCGGGGCCAACCCAGCTGAATTGCTGCTTGACATAGCTGAAACTTGGTTGTAATAGCAGGTTCTCAGAAATGCCCGAGACAATGGACAAATACCTCAGTCCTCTCAGGATCTGTGCTAATCTTGAAACTCTACCTGGTAGGCACAGTGTAATCAAAAACTAATCAGTGAAATCAAGCTGAGATTTGGGAGCTAATAGGGGAAAAAAAGATGACTGTGCAAATATGGTATGGCTTTCAAGAGTGGAGATGCACAAAGCCATTCTTAAGTATCGGAATCTCAACAGTCATGATAGAAGGTCCCGGCAAAGCCTGTCAGTATCTGTGTTAATCCAGTTAATTAGCAGGAAGGGACAAACTCCTCTGGAAGCACCTATGTGGTGGGCAGGCTTTCTTCATATTTCATTAGGATGATTATTTTAAAGGTTGAAGGCAAAACTGTGCCTGTATTCCTTTAGAGCTTTCCTTTACATGCTAAAGTTGGGGCATTGGAAGTATCACGAGCATGTGGAGCTGGGAGGTAGCATGGGCAAAGAGCACCCAAGCAACTTCGTAAGGAAGCAGCGGAATATGGAGACAGTAACTTGAGCTACAACCTACACAGTCTGAGTGATTTTCCTCTCCCTCCTTTTCTGCCTTGCTCTTTCAGCAAGGAAAAAAAAAGGGAAAAGGCTGCAATGTGTCACAAAGGAACAGACTGGCAGACATCTGCCTCTTGCCTTATTTATTTATTTCTTAAAAAAAAAGGAAAGGGTACAGAGCCAACTCTTCACTCCAGAGCCCCCAGTCCCTTAACAAACCAAATGGTGGCTGTTGGCAGGGTATTGACAGCTTGTTAATGAAGGAATTCTTGACAAAATGACAACCTGTGTGGGATGCCGTGTTAAGCTGAATCCTCCCACAAAACAGTACTAAGTAATTAGGTGGTGGTGAAAATAGCAACTAACTACTGTTAGAGAGAAGAGGGGATGAAATCTCCTAAATTAATTATAAAATCAGTTCTTCTTTGAAAAGTATCCCTCTTCTCCTTCCCTGAGAAGACACAACAGTTTTCCATGAACTATTTCATCCTGTGAGTTTCTCTTAGCAGGCCAAAGGGTGCACCTCAAAAAACTGAGCCTGATGACCATGAATTCAGTGCCTTTTTCTCTGAAAATGTGATCAGCAAATGAAGTGCTAATGAAAACCAAACAATAAGCTGGCTGCTGGGGCCACCCCTTCTGCTCACCAAAAGGGCCCTGTCTGGTTTACCTTACTCTGTTTTTCCCTCTGATTGCTTCAGGTAGGTAACCTGTTTGTTGACAAGAGCATTAGGTTTTAAACCCCTGAAAGGGTGGGTGATGAATTTGCCAAAGTAGAGTGCTTGAATTACAAAGTGGGTCTTGTAGAAAGGCACATTTTTAAACAGTAGCTCAGCAACCTGGGCTCACAGCAACAGCATTCACTATCAGGATGCTACACAAGCACTATCAGGTGCTACAGCATTGGTTAGTAGCAGCTATAGCAAAATCCATGACTTGTGGTGAAATTACATCTCTGGTGGCCATTCAGTTTGGCTCACTAGGAAGATACCATTCTCCACCCTGTCTTGAACAGGAGCATATGATAATTTAACTAAATGGTTCAACAAAATAGAGCATAGCAGTTTGTACAAGAAGGAAAACAATGTATTCCTTTTTAAATGTTGATTTTTTTTTCCCTCCCAGAGGCCAAAACCTTTTGATTGACTGCAACATGCAATAAGTAATTGAAATAAAACAAATGGGAAAAAAAATGAGGGAGATTTGATTTTGTATTTATTTTTTCCCTAAATGAAAACCAGAATTTTGAGAAGTTCAACTAACTTTCTGTTTTGTACTCTTAATCTGTTTGGTCTTTTCCTGCCTTGCTTCCGGGAGAGACATTTAATTTCTCCAATTATAGTTCCAGATAAACAATACAGACTGAAATGAACATTCTATACCTGCTATTTTTAAAATAATGTAGAGAAACTAAGAACTTGTAGACTTTAAACAGCACTCAAACAGCTTATCTGCATTTTTAATTCTTCATGAATTTTTATTTTGAATGAGCAAAGGAACCTCACTAACATTTTTTATCTCATCTATTACTCAGGTAAGTTGTTTCCATTTGTGGCTTTTGTAGTCGTACTCCGTTTAAACATTACCAAAGCTACAAATAAATAACTGTCTGAGGAGTCACTCATTGATTCTTGAAATGGATGAGTAATAAGAGATCTCTACATTTAATTCTATTAAATATTTTTAGAAGGAATAGACATTGACTTGGTTCCAGTTTACTGCGTGAGGTCAAGAATAGACATAGGAAAGAACACTTTAAAGGTTAAAGGTTAAAGGCTTCACTTTACAGGGACATGTCAAAACATTTAAAGTTTCAAAAACCTGTACCAGTGAGAGGCAAAAGTCAGGTCAGTATACTAACAGATCTATGGAAAACTTGTTTATGCTGCAAGTAGACAATTTCGATTGGCCTGTATTGTGTGCCTTAAATTACTGATTATTTTTTTTAATGACTCCTCACCCCACTCAGTTTTTAAGGAAAGTCAACCAGCTTTTGATGTTGGATAATTACACTGCTCAGTAGTATCAGCAAATTAAGGATGGAACATAAATGAATGTTTTATAATTTGGATAGTCAGTATGTGACTGATAGTCACGTATGTGATGTGAAGAGGTATAGAAATACTGATGATGAAATTTTGACCTGTGAAAATGTATGAATGCATATTAGCATTGGCTCATAGAATCTTGCAGATTAAAAAAAAACAAACCTGAAAATAATTTTGACTTAATTCCTAGCATCTGGATTAAAGCTTTTGGAGGTGTTTTTATGACAACAGGATCAAGAAATTGCTCTCAAAAACTATTATACAGTTCACATGGTGAATCTATGCATTAGTGTTATTAAAAGTGCAGATTGTGAGCTCCTTTCTTCTTGGGATGATTTAGTCTATGTTCTGGCCCTCAGTACAGGGCTACAGGACTCTACCAACCGAAGGAAAATATATACAAATACAAAGCAAACAAGACTTGTCAGATGCCGACAACATTAAAAAAGTAAATATTAAAAAATTAGTCACATAACTTATTAAAAATTGGACTGGACTGTAGAGAATAGTCTTTCTTTCACAAAAGTGCATATAAGGTGCTGTATCAACTTTCCCACAAATGGGAAAGCAAAGGTATATGACCCCTTTGTGTTTCTGCTGACAGTTTAGGGCTGACTTGGTGATACTGAATCAGGGCAAAGCTCATTTACAGTGAATAGGATTGCTTGTGTGATCATGCTCCTGGGACCAGATTCTTTGCTTGAAAACTGAGAGGCAAATATTAGTGCTACCACTGATTTGAAGTTCTCAGTTCTCAGGGGGGTGCTGCAATCTGTGCTATTCATAGATCTTGACCTCCCACTTCTGGTATCTGTGGAGGAAGTGGAACTAGCATTGGTTTTATGAAAATTGGTCTTGTGGAAAATGCAATCTTGCAGAGCAGGTAAGAGCTAGCATTCGTCACTGCTACAGAAGGCGACTGTGAATGGGGCTTGCTCCTCTGATGTGATAAGAAAAACATATTTTATGTCAAGTGCTTTGCAAGGCTCAGCCTCAGTGTGCTCAGTCTTTTTGCTGTATCAAACTGTCAGTGAGAAGCCATACACCAGAGAATTTCTTCTTGCTCCGGGGTCTTACTTGTCCAGAAGCAATCTGAAATGCAAGCAAATTCCAAATAACTGCATGAGTGAAACAGTTGGAACACTGTCAGCAGAGACAGACTTGTGCAAGTAATGCAGACTATGCTAAACTCACTTGCAAGGGATTTATTCAGCTGCTGAGCTACAAAAATGTGATGAGATCTCTCTCATACTTTCATGTATTTAAATAAGTCTGTACATTTCTTGTGCTAACTGAAATAAGAGGAGAAGGCTTTTCAAAGCCTCAAAAAGTTTACCTAATAGTACTCCTTTCTGTATGGGCTCCTGTTAAGCTCAGGTGCTCAGAAAGGCATCCAAGGTGCAGCACAATAATGATACTCCTCAAAGACCCTTCTCTTCTCTTATGGATGACAAAGTGTATCTCACTTTGCATTTAAGCATCATGTTATTGGATTTCATGTAGAGCAGCAATAACCAGTTGAAATAGAAGTGCCTTAAACCTGCTCATTTCTGTGACGTTGTAAAGTTAATATCTGCAAATTGGTTATCTAAACTCACATTCTGTCTAATACACAGTACATATTGTGGTTCTTTCAGAACTACTGAGCACCCACATTTCTTTCCTATTTCTTGTGATTAGTCAGGGATACTGAATACTTGACAATTTTGCAAATAGTATTGCTCAAATAGGTGCTGAAGTATGGCCAAGGCAACTCTTTCAGTGGGTGATTTTGAAAATCTTGACCTGAGATCTTCTTTGTAATGAGGTATGTAACACTTTTGTGTATCCTACACATTCAGTACCAGATCTTGACTTGTCCAGTGTTTGTGTTTGTTACAGCTTCACAGTCAATGAGTTCTCTTCATGAAGGCTGTCAACCAAGTGTCTGAATTACAGCCTGCAATCCAAGTCTGTTTAAATTTAATAATTTCTGTAGAGTAGGTAAGGAAAAGAGCAGCAATCAGGAAGCAGCCTCTTTTCCCTCAGCATTCCTGGCTAGTATTGTTCAGAGACTCTGCATGAATGGCATTTGTGAATTTAAAAGCAGAATGTTGCTTTCTCTGTTTCGACTCTATGAGCTAATAAAAATCCCAGTAACATCAGTTTGCCTCCTCCCTAACCAGCCAGCACCAAAACAATTGCTTTGCCACCAGTGGTTACCAATTCCAGCAACTGGTGATGGCTGAGAAAATTGTAATCTGGTGTCTCTCTTTCCTGTACCACAGCTTACTTGTTTCTCCCCACCACGACCTCAATGATGGGCTGCAAATAGTATTCCATAACTGCACAGTGCCACACACAGTGTGACAGCCTGATCCTTGACAGTGACTGTGCCAGCATAGTCCAGGTGCTGCCTATAACACAGAACCTCCAGAAGAGTAATGACACTGTGTTAAATTGCTGTTATACACTTTTAAATAATTTACAAGAAAAAACCTAAGGTAAGCAAATAAAAAAAAACTGAAAAGCAAGACAAAAGAGGTAAAAGAAACTGTCCAAGGACACTGCAGTTAAACCATGAGAATTTCTGACTCCCAGACGCATATTCAGCCTTGTTTGTCAGACTCTGCTGCCTGATTATTATTTAGAGTGAAATGTATGTTGGCCTGTTCACTTTATTTATTCACTTTAATCATCTCGCTGCTCCTTCAACTCCAGGGCATTGCTGGTGGACAGAAAACTTATAATTTGGAGAAATCCTGAGCCTGGAAATGCGTGAATTCCTACAGCTCTTGTGCAGATGTCATTTTATAGCAGCAGATTCTCTGATTTAGACAAGTGGACATTCTGGGCTAACAGAAACAAAGCTCGTTTAGCAGGCAGCAATATATAATTGGGAAAATAGATGTTGCTGCATTGCTATTAGAATAAAAACTAGGGCTAGGAGACATTTGCTCTATCTCAATAGCAGGCTATCAATATTCTCAGCAACATTATTAGTATTTATTGACAATCTTTTTTAAAGTACTGCAAGTTTGCACAGAGGCAATTTAAATCACATAATTAGGATACCCAAAACCATATACAGAAGGATAGATGCTACTAGTGCTAAGTACTTGATTGTATTACATTGCATTGTTATTCTAGGGGGATTAGAATATTTTATGTCACTGTTGATTGTATGGGAAAAAAATGAGGAGTTTTTTAACACATGTTTCTGGGTTTGGCAGGTTATGAATTCTAGGCTGTATCTCAAAATTAGCCTGATCCTGCACAGTCTAGGTGATACTGTCCAGCAAAATGGCATGCAAGTGACATGTCTCAAAATGCTGAATCTTGCCTTGCCTAAACTATGCTGAGGGCACATACAAATGATTTTATAAAGCATCTATGTGTAACCTACCCACTTTGCTTTTACCAATACACAATTTTGAAAGACAATATTTCCAGATTCAACCAAATTTAGCTGTATTTATTGATTGCAACTTATCATAACACAGGCTTTACCTTTTACATGAGTTATTCCATTGTGTGAACTGTGAAAAGATCTGGATATCACCAAACCGTTCTTCTGTCTACACAGACAAGTTTTAATTTCAGTTCCATGTATTTTGAAACTTTCTATTTGTCCAGTAGGAAGATGTAGTTCTGTATGTTGTACGAAAATTTAGTATATGCTTAAATTTAAGTTGGATCTTGAGCCGCAGAGCAGCCCAAGCTGGTGTCAATCAGCCCCTAAACTCACGCTTTGCTGGAGCCCTAATCAATAATGTGAGCCTGATACAAACCCCACAGAATTCTTCAGGAACTGTTTGACCTACTCAGTGATCCTGGGAAGAATCTTCTCTGCTGAACTGAGCTTTCTAGTTAAGACGGAGGTCTGACCTTGCTATAGGCCTGTATAATCTCAGAATGGGAAATCAGTAACACTACACTTTGAGGAATTTTTTTGCTGCTTGCTCAATGTATGTTGTGAAGTGACAATATGGGATAATTTTTTATCTGCCGCACGTCTGTCATCATTTGCTGAACTCTACTGAGATGCTGAACAGAGACGAGACAGCACTGGTGCCCCTGCAGTAGGGAGGATGCAAAGTTCATTTCTCCCTATATGTGAGCGGTTAAAGGCTGTGAAAGTCTCTATGCCCCCTTCTACTGCTCCTTCCTTTAATAGTAACATGAGGGCCAAGCAAAATGTGTTGTGTCTGACAGAAAAATTTTGCCAGGTCAGGAATGGGGATGATGCTGTCCAGGGCTACAGTTTCATGAAGAGTAGAAGCACAGAGATCCAGAAGCATTACTAAGTGGTCCAATCAATACTGAATCCATTTTTCATCACTCATTCATAGGAAGAAAAGGATGTCTAACTTAATAATTCCTTACAGAAAATAAACAGGCACCTTGTCCGCCCATGAGAAAATCATTCACTGATGCAAAGATAATGTTTCTAAACAACTGACTGGATCAAAGGTGAAATTTAATTGATTATGTGTTAAATATTCTCTCTTTCCCTGTCTCTAACATAATACTCTCTCATATACAGAGTGAAAATACCGAGACAGAAGCGTCGAACAATTTTCTTGTTGCCATAGAAATTTCAGGCGATTATCCAGTACCGTGGCTGAATTGCTTCTAGAGATACAGAGTTTGATCCTTTTTCACCTAAATGATGTAAGTCAGGCATAGCTCTGCTGAATCGAAGAAATTGTAGAACTGGTGTACTCTCTACTATCAGGAGGTTGAGTTGGCTTGGACACAACCCTGGCACAGAAAGGGTGTGACCTGGTGGTGCACTGAGATTCCAGCCCAGGCTTGGGCAAGTGCACCATCAATATCACATGTCTGCTGGGGTCCTGTGGCTTCGCCCTTAACTGTATATACACTTCCAGTGTATATAACAGTGGCTGGGAACAGGCTGCATTGGGGATCTGCAAATTCCAAGGTTGGCCTTGTTCATACCTGTAATTATGTACACATAGTTTCAAATATGTTAATTTGGACTTGTTTCTGGCCTCTAACATGGGGAGCATGGAGTCCATGATAGTCCCTGGGATGCAGTGTTGATTATGCATTGGAAGCATTCACCTCTGAGGGCAACAAGGCGCATGACACACCACAAGACTAAGTTGTTTCTCTAAGTAGCATTAGTGCACCATTTGTAAGCTGCTTAGGCTCTCAAGTGTTAAGCCTGAGGGGATGGCAGTAGTAGGGATATGAACCACTGCTATAGGATCCTTAAGTTTACCATGGACAAGTCTGTCTCCATGGCCTACAAAAGCCTTGGTCTACAGACACAGATTTTTCAACATAAAGTCCCTCACCAGCTAGCCCTTCTCCAGGGAGACTTTCCTTCCTTCTCAGATACCTAGAGTCATGAGGAGAGAGATTTGCCATGTTATATCTTTCCTTCTGTTTTGTAGTACAGGAATTTCTAACATCAGGGCAGGGGTGGTGTTAGGCACTTTCCTTGTGCACTACTGTTATTACTTACCTTTGTCAAGAAAAGTGATTCTGTACAATTTATGCTCTACTCTTGCCTGACAATAATTTCACAGAATTAATGGCTGAATGCTTGTCAATAGTACTGCTCATAGATATTAATGCACTTCAAAGGCATTACGATGCTGTCATCCCTGAATGAGCTGTATGTTCTATAGCAGTGTTACTGGAAGCACTATGGATTTTCACATTTGGACCATCTGTAAATGCAGCAGTTCCATGACTCATGTATTTCTTTTTCCTTATTTGAACCCAAAGAAAAATTAATCTGGCCCATCTGCAGCTGGACTTGTTTAGAAAATCTGATTGCCTTCCAGACACCAGCCATCCATGCTCCAGGGATGACAGTCTTTCCACATGCTAATTAACTGAGGACAGAAGAAGTCATCACAAAACATTCCTGTCTTTGTGCCTGCAGCTGTAAATTCAGTATTAAAGTAATTTGGGGAGAAATAATGTTGTGAAGTGTCACAGAAGGTTTGCAACTGCCAGTGCTTTTAAAGGAGCTAACTATGCTTATAACCATGCACTGATTATGATACTGAAATATAATATTCACTTGTTTAGTGACTTCTATGTTCTGCCAAAAAAGCCCAGCACAATTTGGGCTCTAGAAAGTATCTTCATAATTGAGATTAGAAGCTTGATCAGGAAATTACAGAGATAGGGGCTAGAAGTAACTCAGGTGTGGACCTATGATGTGCACTCTATTCTCTGTTAAACTAAGCCACTGAGAGTTATTAGCACTCTAAGATGTGCCAGGAGAAATGACAGAGGCGTGAGACTCAGCTGCTAAATAAGGAATCTAAATGAGCAATATCTTGAACTCCATAGATTTATGTTACACCAGCTGCCTGAAAGAGACAAATGTTAGTTATTCAAGGGGAGCCACATGCAGTAAAGTCTTACATGTTAAGGATATTATGACATTAGTAAGTGCTGCATACAAATGGGGAAGGTGAAGGATGTCCTTAAGGATTTCTCAGTGATGACTTACACTTTCATCAGCTCTTATCTTTTACCAGAAATCTTAAGATATGTGCTATTTTCCACTAATCCTTGGTGCTATGATAGAAGAATCTCAGATTGCATAGGAAAGAGAGAAAACAGTGGGGGGAAAAAAGGCTAAAAACATGGTTTAAAACATTCCCCATCCAGAAGATGAATGAAAAGAACCTACCATTTTATCTTTATCTCAAAATTTGCCCTTCAATAAAAATGAAAATAACTCCCCAGCTGCAGGACTTCACTCATCACAGTGGCTCTGAGCTGCCTGTGTACTCCAATTTACACCCACCCTGATTTCCCAACAGAAATCTTTGTGGAGGTGAGTGCATTCAGGGCTGTTCCAAATCCCATTAGTCAGTCTTTCAATTGCCTCTAGTGGTCTTTGTATCAGTGCTGTGATCATTAATAAGAAGTTAGAAATGGCCACTCCAGTGTGTGGCTACCCCAAAAGACTTCCTGTAACATTTTTCTGCTGCAGCAAGCCTAATCAGTGGCTATTCTACTTTTACCTGTTCCACTGAGCATAGTAGGTCTGCATGAGGAGTGTGAAAAAAGCAGTTAGGAAAACGTCTTCTGCTTTTCTGTCTTCCAAGTATCTTCTTTATTTAGGCATGCCTGCATCACTGTCAGTTGAATGCTAGATGCCTCAGTAATGAATTAGAATTCAGCTTCCCTTGAGTATTCTGCACTGAACAGTTTTTAAAAAATAATCCTTTTAAAAGAATGACAGATTGAGAGCAAAAGCAGTCCCAGAAGTTTTCTATCCACTTTACTTGTGACTCAAATCCAGGGTGTCTACCTGGTTCAGACAGAGCTTGCAATGATTTTCATCCTTGTAGCTCCTGGCTCCTTGGGAATGTGTTATTAAACAACCTCCTGTTGCATGGTTACACTGATAAATGTGTGTGCTATCCCATGGCTTTGAAGGCAGCAAGGGTAGAAAATTTCAGATGAAATCTGGAATGTTTTTGTTTACTAATACAGTGAGCTGGAGCACTCTACAAATACATAGCAGTGGTTTCAGCAATCTACAAAAGGTGGCAGAAAGCAGACAAATTTTTAATGACAATCAACAAGATTAGTGAAGTGCTTGGAACTAGTCCATGAAATCTGTAGACAGGTTATCTGTGAAAGGTGACATTGGTTGTTTTTTTTTGAGGGGGAAGACTTGGTGGTCCTTAGGAATTTGTGGATCCTCAGCCCTATCTGACACAAGACAATACAAATCAGCTGAACAGCTACAACTTTGCTTATTTCTGACTCCTGCTGGGCTTCTACTGGGAAATCTGGTATAGTAAAAACATTTTAGCCAGCCTCCTATGAAAACCTACAGTAAAAAACCTGAAGATTAATTTCTTTGACTATTTATGTCTCTTTTTATTTCTAGTGCTGTGATCCTGGAAATTTTAATGAAATCGTGTAGCTCAAAAAAGTTCCTCTGCAGCTGTCTCAGGACCTGGGATTACCACAATCTCTTGAGACAGGTTTTACTATACAAAGTAAAAGACTCATACATGGGAGAGCAGTCTGAACCTAGTTCACATAAGCAGGGAAAGAATAAGAGTATTAGAGACTGAGTCTGTGGGTTACATCAGAAGGGGATCTCCTGAGGGAGATCCCTGAAGGGAGTTCAGGGGCCAGGCTGGCACATGCTGGAGTTGCACCAATCCATATACTCAGCCTCCAGCCATGGAAACTAGACATGAAAGAGGAACAGAGTCTCATCTTGGACTGGAGTCTGGACATGACCCTGGCAGACATCAGCTGCCATCTGGCCAGAAACTTGGTTCCACAGTGTAGGTAACATTACCTATTGCAGCAATTTATTACGTGGATTGTAAAGGTGCACATATAGTGCAATTTTTATTGTGGCTGACACTAAAAATACATCACTCGTTTTGCTCCACGTTGGCTAGCTTTTGTGCCTACACTGCTAGAGCCACTTAGTAGACTATGGTAACTTCCTATGTGAGTTTTTGGTTTACTACACATTCCTCATTCAAATTCTTCCTGGGAAAGGAGCCCTGACAGACTGTCAGACTCAAATCTGTCTCCTTGTGATGATAGCAGTTCCATACTTCTGTATTGGTATTCCTACCTAATAAAAAAGGACACTAACTTTTATTTGACTACATCTCGGTTGCATTTTGATTCCTCAAGCAATCGTTTAAACCTATTAAAAGGGAAGTGTAGGCTATATAAAATATGTAGGGAAGACAAGAGATGTATGAGCATCTAAGATGTATGTTTTATTATCAAGGTGCTTTTTCATGGTGCATCACATACAGGAGGATGTGGGCATAAGGCATCAAAGCTTTGTGTCCCACAGGGACCTTGCTGGAATTGGGGATGAGAACCTTGTTTCTCTTATAAACTTGTGTGTTTCCAGTTGCCAAGGTTTTCAGCAACTGTGCTCCCACAGAAAGCAAACTCCTTTCATTGAAAAATACCTACTCAAATCTTTTAGAACAGTTCTGAAGTGTGACCAACTCTAAAGTCAATAAATGGTGCTTTCCATAGTTGTTGGTGGAATTTGCCTCAGATGAATGGCTATACCTCACAGATACTGTGGATTTACTTAGTATGGGACTTAAAACAGAAATATGAAAAGTCATAAAGAGGAAGCAAGTATCTAGTTTCTGTCGTCAGATGAAGCTGTTAATTTAACTTATGTTTCTGTTCTCATATATCTATGTTTCATTTGTGTTCATGTGGCTGATTCTCTGTGTTGGTGTTGTAATACCTGTCTATCAAGCACGAAGTTAATTAATTACATATCTTTTACATTGCTTTGTATAAGGCTCTATTTGTCATTCATGTGATACTCAGAAATGTTTTTAATTAGGCTATACCACCTCTGCATTTGGGCTGTGACAGTCTGAATCTGTTTGATCAGAAGAAGGAGCAAAATATGTCTGATGTGACCAGTGGCTGGAGTAGATCCACCTTGATTTGACTGAGTTTTGAACTTGCTGGTTCATAATGCACTGAGCAGATACTGAGCACATTCAGAGATTTTATATCTCTGCCCAAAGGGATTGGCTGTTTAAACTGTGCCAGCTGCATTATGTAGTCACAAGGATATTAATGGCGCTTAAGTCGTATGCCAAAACAAAAAAATAAAATGAATCAATAGGAAAATATTATTTAAAGAGTCATATTGACTTATCAGTCATGCAAAGTAAACCTTTATTTAAAGTCTCAGTTGCAGCTGAGTAGGCCCTGCGAACTGTACATGCTGACACCAGACTGCACTGGCCCCAGGACAGCAAATTATTTTAGCAACTTGTGCAACCTACTCACTTTCTCATTTGGGAAGCTGGCCTTGCATGAATGCCATCATTTCTCATTGCTTCAAGCTGGTTTGGCCAGCAGGTTTAGCGCTGGAAATTGCTCTGAGATGCCAAGAATATTTTCTTAACACAGAATAACCAGGCAAGTAGACTACTTGATCAGGAAATCTGTGCTGTCACTCTGATTTCCCCCGAATCTTTCTGAAAGCAGAGGTTGTATTTCTGTGTACACACAATTGATGTGGGTTTAGTATGCTATTCATAAGTGCCAGTGTTTTGTCTAGCATTAAGAAAGCAACCATTAACACACAATATGTGTAGGTGAGCAAGAGATCTGATTAACTTTCTCCTCTATTTCTGGATGAAAACATGGATATAATGGAAATAAAATGACTTGTTAATGACTTTGGTAATGCAGTGTCTCTTAAAAGGGTATTTAGACAGTAGCATGACATAACTGAGAAACAACTGAAATTGTGAGTTTTTGCACTTACTGCTCCATTTTAGCCACTAGCTTCCTTTTCTGTAGCTGCAAATTGCCAGAGCAATAACTGCAGCCTCAGTTTAGCTCACGGTGAGTGACCTGGCTGAGATACAGCAGTCCATGGCACAATTCCCTTTGGCTTCAGCAGGGTTCTAATTTCTATTTGAGCATACAGTTGCTGGAATTGCTGAATAACCCATAAAAATGTTTCTAAGCTCTTAAATGTAGAACAAGATTTAATTAAGACTTGACTGAGATCTGGCTCTTCAAATGTCTGTGCACACTTGGGCATGTGAATGACTGAGTAAGCAGGCAAATATAAAGCTTATAAGGGCAAACTGCTAATAGTGCTCTTATGCTGGTTTTCTACCTTAACTAGATACTTAGATTTTAAGAACAGATCTGCTTCTGTTAGCTGTCTTTTAAACCTTTCAGACACACATGTGCATTTCTTGTACTTACTCAACCTACCAACCTGCTTTCAACTCAGCAATATCTTTACCAAGGTTTTTTTGTCACTCCAAAGAATGTCTATGTGTGCCTTGAGCAAGGGAGATGTGTACTAGATTTGACTGAGGTCTTGTTAAGGGTCTAAAGAGAAACAGGAACTGCAGAAGGTGTTGTTCTCTGCTACAGTCAGAATAAAGGAAAGCCTTACACAAGATGATTATACTTTTCATTTTAAGTGCAGGTTTATGTTACAGATTCCTAACACCTCTGGGGATTTCTGTTGAGAGATTGCTAATGGGAAGACCCTTTAACATGCTGACACCTTTATTGAGTGAAATCCCTTTATAGAGGAAGTTCCTTAGCTCTTGTTGGATTTTTTCACTGGATGGTTTTCTTATCCTGTGTTGCTGTCTGCAGGCTGGTCTGCCTATTCCTTCAGTAGCAGAAAAATATTTTCATATGCAGTATGGAGGCATACACGGAGTCTCCATTATTTTTTCCAATGTGCTACTCATGTTGTGGATGTTCTCAATAAATGAGGTGGGAGATTTAAGTAGAGGTCGAAGTCTGAGCAGAATAAAACGAACTGAACATCACGGAAAGAAGGGCATGCTTTCAGTCCTGTCTGTGGTACTGAACTCTTGTGGAAAGGATGTGGCAAGAAGCCTTTTACACTAGTGGGTACTACACTATGTGAAGGCAACTGTTACATGTGCAGCTACACATGCAGCAGCTGTTAGATAGTATGAAAATGGCCCTTGGTATATCTGGAAAATCTTCCATGAAGAATTATGTGCTAACCTATTATTATTCTCCACTATTAATCTATTCTTATATAACTATCATATGTATATATAATCCTAATATTATTCTAATCCCTATATAAACCTAATATTAGCCTATTCTTATGCTCTAGCATCAGAAGCAAAGGGAGAAAGGGTCTCACACTTTTGTTGCTTTTGAAAATATTTATTAGTGCTAAAGATAAATATTCACACAATCCTCTCTTCAATTGTGTGTCTCATTCTGACAGATACATCTACAACATCTGTAGAATAAATATGCAGAACAGGGCAGCATCTACCCAATTTGCGGAAAGAAAAAAAAAAGCAGAGTTAAGGCAGACCACATCTTTTGCAGAAGTCAGTGAGTGATTTAGCTGTATCACAAGCTTCTCCATTGTTCTCTTCCCTTCTTCAAAAGTTCTCTGTGTTTTCAGCTCTGAGGTCTCTCATTCACCTATAGTGTATTGCCTGTAAAGTTTCCTTTTAGTATGGATTTTTAGCACTATAGTGAGCACCCTGGAGAGTGAAATTAAATGTAGATGACGACAGAGGCTGAAACCCAGCAGAATTACAGTTTCAATTACCCAACCAGAAACATGGATCAGAGGCATATTCCTAAATCCTCAGTTCCATCTGGGTCTCAAATGACTTCAAACTCACACACAATTTCCTTGTTCAGTTGAAACCTGTCTTATTTCTTCTCATGTCCTTCATTTTCCTGTGACAGCCATTAAAGACATTTAGTCTGGGAGGCACTAAGAATTGCTTTAGAAATATGAGCTAATATCACTGCTGGGAAATGGTCTTCTGCCATCTCACACTCTGTGTCTCCAAATGACGTCTGGTGTAAGTCCAGAGGCTGAAATTAGAAAATACACTGCAGCTGCTTAAATAACCCAAATTCATTTTTGGGTGCTTTCTCCTGGAGTATAAAACTATGTGCATGATGAGCCAGCCACTTCTGAGACCTCTAGGTGCTGCTAGACCATAATCTTATAATAATGGATATGAAATGTAATAAGAATTTTTATTATGAATGTTGACCTAAAAATATGAGTGAATATATCAACTCTGGCAAGTACATCCAGATTTGAGACAACTTGTTCTGTTTTGTATGGCATTTAATGTACCATGTGTCAGGGCTGAAATGGATGGGTATCACAGAGTTTGGTTCATGCCAAAAAATAACAAAGAAATAACATGAAGTATAGGTTGAAATATATTTTTTGTAAGGTTATTAGAGGTAATGTGTCAGGAAGACAAGCATACCAAAACATCATGTTTTAGTGACTTAAAAGTAGTATTTTAGAACACAGTCTTTGGAGCAATTCCCCAGCTTACTTCTCCTAGTGAAAAGCATGAGCCTGCTAATTATATGTGAAATATCCTACTAAGTTGTGCAAATTCTTATAGTGTGACCAAGCTGAAAGTCAAAGACAGTTCAGATGCTGGCTGCAGCCTTTCAACAAGTGCCACATTTTAAGTAACTACATAGCTCAAGCTATTAGACCTTAAGGCAAAGTGAGGATGTTCTGAGTTCATGCTATTTTTTCATGTTGCTAAGAATTTTAGGGAATATGTGGTACAGTTGAATGGAGTTTCAACTTTTCTGGTATGCTGCTTATTACAGAAATACAGAGAAAGAATGTATTAATCTAGTTAGAAATTGCTGAAAGAACTATTAATGGCGGGCCAGCACTTCAGTAAGTATAAATTGGCACAGCTCAGTTCAACTCAGTCGACTATGCCTATTTTAAATCCGCTGAGATTCCAGCTCATTATATAGAAACCTGCATCCATTTATAGATCATAGTGAGAAAAGGTTAAAATTTAAGACCACAGAAGCAAAGCTTTAGTGGATAATACTACCTTTTCCTTTTTTTTTGAAGTATCAAAGTCAAAATGACCTTTAAACATGACATGGTGTTTGTGGTGCTAAATTTTGTTGCAGAAAAAATCCAATAGATTATAAGGAAGATAAATTAGCTGTATTTCTTTTTGTTGTAATTTTATTTTTTACTCCACTTTTACAAAAGATATCATAAAAAGTTAATGTATCTGACAATTCACAGAAACAACCCAAACCCAGCATATATTCATAGCAGTGTTCTTTCCTTATTTCAGACACAGTCCAGATTTTTCCATGCTAGCTTTTCTCTTCAGATAGCTCAGCTCAAAACTAAAATTTTAATTCTACACAGAAAGTTATAAAAAGAAAAGAATTTTGCCCTTCTACATTCTGCAAAGAAGGGAGCTGCGCTGGAGGTTTGGTGGTGCTCAACAGCAAAGGTATTGCCACTGCAGAGATATTTTGTGATCCTTTGCCTTTCAGCCTGTCTAGTGAGAAATGATCTGTCTTTTGCCAGGGAGGCTTCATGGAGTAAGTGTTGTTCCACAATCATTTCTGCTGGAGCGGCTTGAGGGAGGCAGCAGCTGGGAGATGCGAGCAGTGGCAGCCAAACTTTCCCTCTGCCTGGTTCCATTTCTGCCTCTTTGGAATGCAGTGCTGGGGGACTCCAGTTTTATGGCTCATTTTGTTGGTACAAACAGCAACCACACACAAAGTGGATGTATCATGCACTCTGCTGAGGGGGTCAGAAAAAGTCAAGCCCTGAAATGAAAAAAAAAAGAGTTTTGATGAGCTGTAAGCTCTTTTGCCAGTTTAGGCACTGCTCTGGCTTTTGAGAGGAAAGCTGACAGGCTGTTATGGTCCTGATGTTTTGATTTATTTTCTGATATAGTTCAGTAACAAAAAGGCCCAGAGAAACATGGGTAGATTCTTTTTTCCCTTGAACCAGAATAAATTAGGAGCAGTGGCATTACATGAAAGCCACACTGGTGTAATCAGAATCAAAACAGAGTTCATGTAATAATGTGATGCTATGAAAGATGTTATTTTGCATAACCCTTCTCACAGAAATGAGCCCATTCCCTTTCAGTTTTAATACCACAGAAGAAACTAGTTTTGATACTTGGCTAAAGTTTTCTATTTTCAGACTCTGTTGTTCACTGTTTATGACTTTAACCCTTCAGGCTTAAATTCTCCATGCAGGCTCTCAGGCTTAATGTTTTTGTTAGGAATGCTGCAGGTGAAGGTGAGTCAGCCATATCTCAGAATGCAATTTGGAGGAAACATATTATTTTGCCCCAAAATAGCCTCCCTTTTCTCCCCAGCTCTTTGATTTAAAAATCAAACCCCCTGGTGGCACGGGTAGGCCACCTGGATGGGGGATGCTGCCTTATGTCTCCAGCTGCCTCTCCTGCTCCAGAGCCTGGCCAGCCTGATACTACTCAGGTATGGTGGGGTTGTGTTGTCACTGTTTGTGATCCACAACAGTGGGCACCATGTTTTCTTACTCTCTCTGAGGGAAGAATATGATGCTAAATGAACTTCACTAAACAGCAGAGGAGGCACCTGTTACAAAAAATTAAGGCTGCAAGGTTAACCCCTCAAGAGCTATGAGATGTCATTCTCAGCCTCTATAAATATGAATTGTTTGGCTAGTAATCTTTTCCCACAGACCTTTTTCACCAAATAGCTGCTTTTCCAGTATTTCTTTTCAGTCAGGCCCACACATGGCTGTAGGGCTGTGTTCAGGGCATCCCAAACAAACCGTGCTCCCCGTGTGCCATGGCTGCTTCTTCCCAGGGGCATGTCAAGGGTTTTCAAGGTTGTGTCTAAATGTTTATGAGTGCTTAGTTAATGCTCATGAGGCTGGAGAGGTGAGATAGTGCCTCCACCCTAATGCTGGAGAATGAAGACCTGAAAGCAGAGGTTATTTTAATGTTTTTAATATAAAATATTGTATTATGTCCTTTTAAGTATCTGCTAATGTGAGATACCAAGCCTGAAGACCCAGACTGAATGTTTGCTTTGTAGACTATAGAAATGTATCATATTATTATTATTATTATTAATTCATTTCAGTCCTGAGTGATTATAGGTTCTACAAACCTGATGCTGTGCATCTTAAAATAGGTACCCAGAATACAAATACATGTAGATAGTGACATTAGCTAACTCTCTGAGCAACGTGGCCACCATCAACGGAAGTGCTTTGGAATGTGCAAAGTAGGTGTAAATTCATTCTCATTCCCTGCATAGGTCAATGGGGTTTTTACAGGCATGTGGTTTCCTGACAAAACACTTGTAGAGACTTGGTATAGCAAGTATCTCCAAATGTTGGGTGCATGTTTTGTTTTGAGAATCTCTTGTCCAAAATTATTGCTCTCTTATTTCTATATTTGCTTAAAGTCTTCCAAAGGTGGGAAAGAGTTAATGTCTTCTTGTTTTGCAAGCATGATGCTTATAAACCTGTCCTTATTGTAGTTGTGTAGGAAAAAAACCCTTTGGATGAGCAAAGAAATACGTAGTTCCAGTTTTTATGTTAATCTTTTGCATCTAATCTTTCTGAAAAGCATTCAAATGCATAGGTCTTGTTTTGGTGTACTGTAATTCAAATTTGCACTTTATGGTGAAGTTCTCCAAATGATTTCTATTCTGTGGTCTTGTCTGTAGTGGTGTCTCTGTGCACATGTATACATAAAATGTAAAAATGTATATAATGTATGTTCCTTTTCATCCTTTGTTTATAAAATGTGAATGTAGCTTTTGGACCCAGATATTCACTCTTTGGAGCTCTGAAAATGAGTTTTAATTTTTTACTCTTTTCTGACTCTTGCACTTTTACTTAGATGAAAAGTGATTTCTATGAATAGAGAGTGCATTTAATCTGCTGTGGTCAAGTGATAGGTAGTAAAAACTGGTACTATATGCTGATCCTTATTGTACTATTTGAGCAAAACTGGCATGTTTCTCAAACTTTTTTTTAGCTGTCTCTTTTCCCTATTGTTCAGCAGTAATACTATTTTTTTAGTATTCTAAGATTAATTATTATATTGGTTGGATGAACAAGCATCAGGGCCTTAATTAAAGAATGAATTTTGTAGAATTCAATTTGTATAGAAAATACATTTCTTTTAAACAACGAAACTATTTAATCTTTGAGATGTAATAAATTCTGTATTTTTTACTTGAGTGCTGTGTCCTATTACAGTTAGATAAAAACAGTGCTAATCTCTGATTCTTCACAGTATGATTTAATAAGAGATAAAATTTATGTATTACTGGAAAATATTACAAGTAGGAAATTTATTGAGTTGTCAGTATAATAAGCATACTGAGGACAAAGTCTGAGGCTTTTGGCAATTATGTATGAAATTAATGTAGCAGAACTCCATGCGAGACCTTATTGAAAATTAAGGTGATAGTTATCTTAAATACATTTGATGGCAGTTACTCTCATTTTTTCACAGATTTCTCCCACATGCTCACTAGCACAGTGCCCAGGTACTCTAGCTAGGATGACTGGTGTGCCACATGGAAGAAAAGGAATGCAGGCCGTTGAGCCCTCATTACACCTTTGGGGTTCCCGTTCACTGGTAATGGCAACTGCTTTTTGCACAGGTCTGTCAGACCTTTTTGGAGTCAGCAGTTGCATCGTATGAAGAAGCTCGTCATAGAGTTTCAAGATGAGACAGACCTTGTGGAGAAAGCCTTATTGGAGCCGCACTTCCCCCTCTAATACTTTATGACAATGAGGCCTTCAATTCAAGGATAGCTGCAGCCTGGCTGCAGGTGTAGCATCAATAACAAAGATGGAGGAAAAAGCAGATTATATGCATGGTTAATTTGTGGCAGATACCTGCTTAAAGCAAGCTGTGCACATAAGTTCATACATACTCGTGGTCTGGTACATCCAGCAATACAAAGTTAGTGTATTACAGTGTGTCAGGTACCCAAATTACACCTCATTGTGCCAGATGCCCAGTATAAAACTGTTCCCTTATACAATGTCCTGATAATATAACAAGGTGTAGGAAAAGACTAACAGGTAACTAAACATGGATAATTGTAATATGCAGGGGGGAGGTTGAGCTAGTTCTCAGATTTTCCACCAAATCCACAATTCTTCAGGCAGTATGCTTGTATCCATATTGCTCCAGAGCAAATCAAGTCAAGAAGGGCAGCTGCCCCAACACATTTGTAAGCCAACCTTTTTTTCAGGCTGGTCTTTTGAAAAGCTAATGTTTGCAAAGGGCTGCAATCCACTCAGTCAAGATGTGGATGCACTATAGAATGGAAAATATTAATATTATTGATTTGAAGTAATAAAGTATCTTTTTGAATTCCTGTTCTTTCAGGAGACATTCCTGAGGGACTGGATGACAGGGCCCTTATTAAACTGGCAGGATGCATTTTGAGATGAGAAATTAAACATTTGACTCTAGCATCTGTATACAGAAAGCAAAAATCTCTGAGAGGTCCTCAGAGATGGAAGTGGAAGGGGGAGGCCACTGGTGTTATTATAGGTGGACCGTTCATATTAAACGAAATAAAAAAGAACAGAAGCTATCATTGCAATTCTGTCTGATGTGAGTTTCCTTTATAGAAAATGGTATGGCTTGACATAATGTAACCTGACATAAGTGATATGATGTTATAAATGAGAGGTACCATGGTTAGTTGTAATGTATAATTTGACACACCACCTATGCTATGCATGAGCTGGCAGCAAGTGTACTGTGGTTCACTGAGTACCCAAATTGCTTTCAAATGACAAGTTTGCCATGTCACGATGCACAAAAGTAAGCTGGCAGTTGTTTAGTCATTCAGTCATGGACTAAAAAACTGTAGGCGCACAGACTCTCTTCTTTTGAGTTTTGGGCTTATGCATAGGCACAGGTGCTGGACTAAGGAGATATAAAACACAAATTGGCATGTGAAAGAGATCACTGCTACTACTATAGAGATAGTGATAGAGTAGTGTGGCTTTTGTTTTTGGCCATGAGCTTGGAGAGACCCAGCCTGGTCTGAACGCTAAAAACCACTGCTCAGCAAGCTGGGATACAATAAAATGCAAAGATTAACTTTGAATCAGTGAGTCCAAGTGCCCACATTATGACAATTCCAGCAGTCTCCAGATCAAGAAGAGCATGTTGTTGAAAGATCATGAATTTTTTGGTAAATTCTGCCTTTTGACCAGGAAAAGGATGAGAGTAGTCACTAATACATGTTAGTGCACTAATACATGTTGTTACTGCCAGTATCAGCATTGTTGAGAATGGAAACAATTCTTTATTATTTTTAAAAATGGGCACAAGAGAGAAATATCTCTAGAGTGGGAAAAGAAAGGAAGAGAGACAAAATGTCTGCATTCTGTGGAGCCGTTCTTTCTCTCTTCTGGAAGAAAGAGAGCTCAGCTGGATCAGAGAGGAGGAATGTTCAATATTCTCTTTAGCATAAGAAGATTTTTTTTCTATCTTAAAATAGGAATTATTTTCAGGTAAAGATTATATAGACTTATCAATCAAGCACAAAATCAGTTAATACTTTTTCTAAAAACGAAGAATGTTGCTGATGTTACATGGATAAAATGGTTTCAAATGAAGAGCAGAAACAGAGCATGGTTGTAACGAGGGGAAGAGGGACCATGCAAAGGAATGTACTACTAGATGAAACTGGCAAGAGAGCATCACCTGTAAGGTGCATGAAGGAATTCTGCACTGTTCAGCATTGATAATGCTCCAATCTGGATCAAGTTCTGGGGTTATTGATTGCTTAGCTAGTTTATCATAATATAAGACTTTTATTAAGCAGACAGTGCTCCATTATCTGGAATAACAATGGATTGAGCAGTAGTAGAAAAATATGAGACAATAGAAGTATGCTAGCATTCTCTGTGTACCTATATAGAGAGATAATCTAGGTCCAACTAGGTTTATTAGTGCTGATGAAGGGATGGCCCTAATAATTTCAGTCCATCTCTTGTGCTCCCTAATGCCTTAGGTTTTGGTTATAGTCCTGGAAGAAAGAAAAGAAACAAACAATTTCCCATCTGTTACAGCATTGTGTCAAAAGGGCCCTGAAGAAGTATGGACTGAGGTGCAAAATTGCTTATTCTGAGGAAAGCATTTTGGGTTGTAAAATACCGAATCTTTGGTGAATCTCTTGCAGTTCTGTCAGTGTGGAACTGCACAGTATCCACAGGTTAATTAGCACAGGTTCTGTGTATGAGAGGGGCTTGTGGTCTTAGGTCCATCTTTGTCCCGGGTATTCTGCCAGGGACAGAATACTGTCCAGAAGTGATTGTTCTCAGTTTAAAGCAGGAGAGCACTCTGCAAAGTTAGAAATGCCTTTTCTAGGAGAAATTTGAGAGACTCACATACCTGTGATGTTTGCACTGTCAGGCAAAAACCTATTTGTGGTTGGCATCTAGAGTTTGGAGTAATCCTGCTGAAAATTGTTCCTGTTGGGCCTTTCTCAGTCTTCCTCTAATAGAAGGTGCGAACTTGTGTGGCAAGTGTGTGGTGTCTTTTGCAGTCTTTACCCCCTCTGGTGATGGTGAGTGACATGGAGGAATATTCCCAGGTTCACACATCTGGATTTCTTTCCTAGATCCTAGGAAGAAGAGTGACTTTTATCTTGGTATGTGATCAGAACAAGGTAGGGCATTCCCACCAGCTCCACAGCAGAAGTCCTGCTTTGTAGATGTAGTCATAGAGGGATTTCTGAGCTGGCCACAGTCTTTGCATCACTGGATCTTTCTTTAGCTCATTTGGCCCACAAAGACCTCTGAATAATTTGCTGTGCCAGCATCCATGCATGATTTCCATGCTGGATTACATAAAAGCTAATTATTATTGCTACACAAAGTACATAAGTGATTTTTTGCTGCCTCTGTGCAAAGCATTTAAGAAAAAAAATTCACAAATCCTTCTGCTTGCATTTTCAGAGATGTGGCTGGATATTCTATAAATGTAGAATGCACATGCACATTTATTCTGATTCTCTGGAGGACAAGTGTATTGTTCTAAAAGTTGTAATTATGAAGCTGCAGTATTAAACAAAACAATAATTATTTCAATACAAATATTTTCAAAGCCAACAACCATGAAAGAAATGAAAATGTTCTTTTTCTTGCTGGTTTGTCCAGTGCTGAGTGACTGGATTTCTGCTCATCCTGTGATGATATAAATTCATCATGCATACCCCAGCAGAGGCTTCTCTGCAGACAGAGGTCTGGCAAACCAGAAGCAGTCTGTGACCAAATTTTTGTTGGGTGTAAACCATCACAGTTCTGTGGATTTGGTGGTCAAATTAAGTGATCTCAATTTTTTTGGCCCTTGTTTCATGAAAGCAATTTTTTCTGATGAGACAGATAATTTTCAACACCCTTCTCCCTCTCACTTTTGTTTTTTAGCTCTAGAGGGACAAGAGATAAGGTATATTTAATTTCTGAAGTAAATGGCTAAAGCTCTGTTTTCTAACTCCTTGATTGCTTGTTTTCACTTTGGTTCTCTTTCTTCCTTGCTTTAGACTATGTTAGCATTTTGGAAAGCCAGAAATGAGTAGGATGTAGTGCGTTTGCTCAACGAGCTGCTATGTTTTAGAACTGCTGCTGTGCAGGAAACATACAGGCATGGCTCCTGCAGAGCTGAGCACTTTGTCAAGGATACATCAGAGGATCTGGACAGAGATTGGCCATGGCATAGAGAAAAAAAATCATGGCAGAGTCAGAAGAAAAGCTTTTGTTTCAAAACAGAACACCCAGCTTGTGTGCCAGAATGGACTCCATTAGCTCCTGTGAAGGAGGAAAAGCAGATAAAGTGCAGGTATGTTTGGAAGAAAAGCCTGAAAACAAACAAATGCACTGACAGAAACCCATGAAACATCAAAAACCAACAAATCTAAAGTGCTTTCTGTAAGCTTAGTGATACATTTGTGAGGACTAGGGAGAGCTCTGACTCATCTCTGCGTGCTCTCTTTGTCTTTTAAAACCTTCCAACTGCTGCTCTTGACTCTGAGATAAATTCTTCATCTGTGTGGTGGTGGTTTTTTTTTATGACTTGACCTTGATTTCACTGTTTAAGTTTTGAACTTTGCAAAGCTCCCTCATTATTGGCACACCCGATACAAGAAATCTGCATGGGAACACAAAAAGCATATTTTCTCAGTTAGCATCAGGACCTGCTGGAATTTGGATGTGGCTGGGTACTTGTGGTGCTGCTCAGACTAGCTGGGGTAGGACTTTGCCTCAGTTTTCATAGAAGTTGCCCTTCCTCTGAAACTAAGACAATGGTTCTTGGGGTCTGTGGGCATCCACAACTCTAGGTAATGCCCAGCAATATTAGTCTGACAAAGGATATATGCACTCAGTACTGGAATTTCACAAGTAACAAACATTACTTGTGAAACCAGAAAAAAGAGGCAGATGGTTTTGGTGAAGAAATGCACATATTAGAAATGTTAAAATGACTCATTTTGTAAAGATGAATTAATTGATTTCCATGTCAATTTTTTTGTTTGTTTTTCTTTGTGCGTTTTTGTTTGTTTGGTTGGTTGGTTTTGTTTTTGTTTGTTTTTGTTTTTGTTTGTTTTTTTTTTAAAGTTCTTTTGAACTTTTTGTTTCAGAATAACTTTTACCCTTTTAAAAAAAGTTGACCTGGGTAGAATAAGAAGAAAAGCAATAAGCAAAACGATCATATAATGCCCAAATAAAAACCTTTCACATATATTGCAAATGGATGTTTTCCATTTCATTCAATATCCTTTCCTCTTATTGTACATTTATACAAATTGTACATATCAAAACAGAAACTTTTTTTGCTGCACTCTTTACATTTGGCCAATTTGATTCTTGCTCAGACACATCCCATGATGTCTACTGTGCTGCTGCTGCTGCTCCTGTGGAGGGAGGATGGAGTGGCCTGCTACTGGATCAGACAGTGCTGCCTTCTGTCACTGTTACCTGGCAGGACACGTGAACTCTGCCAAACACCTTGACTCTACCCTCTTCTTTCTCTGCAGGAGAACTCAGAACTCTTGCATTAAATCTCTCAAGCTCTTTTACTGGCTGGTTTTCAAGTAAGGGTAAACATGAAAGAAGGCTTAGTGGATAGGTTTGAGAAATCTTGGAGGGCAGAAGATGCTGTTTTAATTCCTCTGACTATAGAGGGGAAGAAGATATAGTTTTTATGCCTCTGAAGTTTAAAAAAAAATACTTAGATGAAAAATTTTTGCAAAAGTGGTTTGTGTGACCTCGATAGATTCTGTGATATTTCAGGGACAGTGAGCACCTAGAGTGACTGAGTTTGGGTAGATTTCTGCTTGTTTGCCATGAGGACCTAATTATTTAGAGCCAGAATCCTCTGGAATTGAAAGCTGTCTGAAAAGCCTGGCCTTTTAGTTGTATACCAGATACAGAAGCAGTGCAGCACTTGTCTCAGAACTATCACGTAGCCAGCATGTTCAAACTCTTTTTTGTAATCTTACACTGTAAAATATAAAGAAAAGGGACAAGTATTGATATAAAGCCATTATCCCATCTTAATAAGGAGGTAGCAACTTCTTTTTACTCCACAACAGGAAACCATGAAAGAGAATAATGAGCAGAGTACTAAAGTGAAAATTTTTACAATGTGATTTTTTTCTGTGTGCTCATTTAATACCAAAATGTCAACATCAGGACTTGTTAACAATAAGTTTTAGGAGCTTTAAAAGAAGATGGTTAAGGAAAGTTGAACTTTTGTCTTATGTTGTCCTTGACTTTGATATATCGTACAGAAGTAATTCTGTGTTTTGTAGTCATGAAAGTAATTGTGTATATTGTTCTTCAGAAAGATTAGAAAATATCAGAGTAATCAAACCAGTTATCCTTTTTAAAATTTCAGGCTAATGTTAGCTATTTTAACTTCTACATTCTGACACAAAAGCAAAAGATGCTGAAATCTTATTCTTTGTCCTGCTGTTTCCTGTAAAACTTCTTTGTTTCAGATATTACTAGTATGCACTTTCATGGTGCCCTCAGCCCTACTCTGCAAAATACCATACAGACCTGAAACTGGCCTGTTCCCTGGCCTGGATATATTTTTATATTTATATTGCTTGCATACTCCACCATTTTCTCCTTCTAGTAATTTTCTGAAAGGGTGAGTGGGATTCAGCTCCCATGGAAGTGATTGGATTCAGACCTGAGCACGTATGAGAAGTCAGCTGGGAGGAGTAATGACAGCAGAGGTTCAGCTTCTTTTTTAATGAAAGGAGAAAGTTGGTCATATCTCTATGGTTCAACAGCAGGATGTGGTGGGGAAGGATTCCTCTGTACTTTAACAGCTGTGTTTTCTTCACATGTAGGTGAAAAGGACACAGGATAGAAAGAATTCAGAAATACTCAACTTATGTAAAAAGGCTCACATCAGGGGTTTGTTTCAGGTAAGCCAGCTATATAGTCAGAGTGCTTTTAAAAAAAAATTCCAAATGGTGTGAAAATGTACTAAAATAGCTCATGTTAATGGAAGAGAATGATTTTTTTTTAGGTTTTCCCCCCCCCAGTGGAAGTGAATATTCATAAAAAACATTAATTCTTGCTTAATGGTGTAAAAAGATGCAAAGTCTTTCCTATTAAGTATTCATGAACAATGACATTGAAAAAAGAAAGAAAATCTTGCTTCCTAATGTATTATATTTTGTATCTGACCAAAGGGCAGAACCCCATGAGAACTTGAGTAATGGCTGTCGTGATTGTTGCCTACTTGCTATTGTCCCTGAAGCAGAGCTGCTGTAATGTGGACTTTCCCAATCTGCTTCAGCACGAGGTACTCTGTCTTGATTTTAATTACTGCTAGATAGCATAGATGGGATGTGAGGAGCAATCACAAGATTAATTCTGAGGCTCAACTGTAATGGAAGTAGCCAAGAATTTCCAAAGTCCACATGTGACTTTGTCCTGTTAATATCAGTGACAATCAAACTGAACCTCAAATATATATGTAGTCTTTCTACCTGAGGCTTTCTGAAAGTTTTTTAAAAGTAGATATTTTTTCTCTGGTATTTTAAGGGAGATATAGGGAGATTAAGCACATTTGCACAAGGTTATTTAAGTCTAGAAGCTAGGAAGAGAATTTAGTTATCTCACTAAATCTGCTTCTCAGATAAAACTCTGTCATCTACCAAAACCGATTTTTGCATAAAACATGAACCAAGCAAGGCATTATTATTTTTGTCTCAAAGTAATGTATTCATATTTAGTGAGGGGGAAATATCAAAATCTGTCTTTTCCAGCTATTTGACTGACAGGCTTCTGCTGTGCTTTTAAGAAGTTTTATAACATTCATGTTTGATAAGCTAGTGTAGATGCGTGTGTACCCATGTATACACATACATATATATATGTATACACATGGCTTTCTCTACGTGCAGATTTTCTGCATATGGAGGTAGTAAAGAAATCAAACAATTGAAATGCTGAAATAATAATACTTAAATAATCCTGATGGGTCCCTATCACTGTCCAGGGAATAGAATGTAAATCAATGTCGAATTTTTACAATGGGTATAGATTATACGAGAGTTTGATCTTAAATTTATTATTGTCAGAATAATCAGACCTTCTGCATTCCATTGGTGTCTTTTTCCTCAGGATTGTGTGGTTTTGCTTCAAGTTGGCAAGGAGAGTCCAAGACTGGGGCCATAAGTTAACTACAAATATCAAAATCACATTGGTGAGACTGGGGGAAATGCAAAGAAGATGGAGGCAGTATTATACTGATACTCTTAGTATCCCAATAGCAGTTCCCTTAAAATCCTAGATCCTGAAGGTGTGTAATTACGACAACCTCACCTTTAAGAACAGTAACAAAAGAGATTCTACCCTCAAAGCTATAGGAAAAAAACTTTTATAGTGCTAATGCACTAAAGAATCGGGAGATGGATAAAAGGAATACTATTTTTCTGTGGTAGAAGAATATGACTCTTAATGCTAGTACTGGGATCAATAATAGTGGAAATACTTTCCTGGCATATGCTACTGATCCAGTATAAGCAACAGATGTTTTGCAAGGAGTTGTGACAGGGGAGCAACATCTCTTATGTAAGAGAACAGCAATAACATTAAAGGTCCTGGGAGAAACTATACTGTGAGCATCAACAGGTAAAACTTATTACCTTAAAACTTGTTATCTAAAACCTGTAAATGTAGAGTCCTCCCTACATTATCATAATTAGTACTAAAACAAGATCTCAGCAGCTGGTATATGTATGTCTAATATGTCAAGAAATCAGACTTCGATTGACATCAAAATTTTAGTCTACGGAAACAGACTCTTAAAAATCATTATTTTCAGTTTGGGTGTTAAAGGATGACATGCATATGCACACAAAATCCCCAGCCCCAGGCCCAAGGATTAAACCGAATGACCCCAGAATATTTTCTGTATAATAGAGATAATTTCAATTCAAGTAAACTTTCAGACTCTAGAAGTAAAGGTAATAGGAAGGGGAGAACGTGGTCTTCCTGGAGATGAGGATCTGGCTAGGTATGGGAAAGGTGACTGTCAGCTTTATGCAGTCTGTTTTTTTCCCCCATCTTGCTGAGTGAACGGATGCACATGTTTTTCTGCAGGGTCTTTCTAGAGCAGCGAGCCCATCTTACCTTGGTGCCTGCTGGCTGATGATTGCTGCACCTGTGCCTCCTTACATTAGTCACAGGTTGGCTAGCAGTGGTCTAATGGCATCCAATTGACAAGAGATAGCTTAGGGACTCATTCTCTGTCCCAGGAATAAACTGGGATTATTGAACTATTATTTTTTCCCCCCCAAGGTGATCACTCTTTCATGGGCAGCAGGGGAAAAGATGAAACCAGCTAAACTAGATTAAGAGATTTCCTCTTATTCCCAGCTCCTATTTTCATTTGTTCTTGTTGTTCCCCTTCCTCCCCCCCCGCAGTGCTGTGGAACTGCAGCTATGCTTTACCTTGCAGTTAACCTTTGGAAGAGAAATACAGGAATGTGGATCCTTTCTCCTCCTCTGAGGGGAGACTGAAAATGCAAGGTTACAGAAATTAGAGGGAAATTAGGATGTTAAGGGCTATTGCTTATGGAGGAGTTTGCCCTGTAGGTAATGAGCACAGAGGATGCACACACAGCGGCGAGATATGTATGAACTCATTTTGCAGTGTGCCAGAATGGCACCCATATTACTGCACCTTCACCCCCCCTGTATAGAGCCAGTATGTTAGGTGAAGAGCTACTCAAGAGAAGACATAAAGAAAATGCATGTAAGGAAGTACCTGTGTCTGCCTTTCTTCTGAAATGTGGAAAATGAGGCTTAGGTGCTGGCCACTGTTGCCTGTACAGACAATTTGGGTATTTTGTCAGAGTGTGAAAGGTGTTAATTTGGTTTTCTTTCCTCTCTGAGAAAGCTGAAAGCTACCTGTCTTGCTAAGAATGGCACTCATCAGTCATTTCAGCCCTTTGGGTTGGCTTGTTTTTATCAAGGAGATGCTTGCAATGAGAAGAGATACATGAGACCAAATAGAGCAAAGGGAGGAGGTGCCCTATATCCTAAAAGTTAGAATATTTCCTTGGAAATTTAGGTAATCAGCTGCCTCAAAAGATTAACTATTTTATCTTATGATTCACTTGCATAAAATGCTACCTTGTCATTTCATTATATGATGAAGGTAATCAAGGCAGAGCTGAGCAGAGTTCTTTCTTTATCCAGAGTTGCAATTTTTATGGAATATATATGTTCTCTACTGAGGTATTGCTTTAGATCCAAAAAACCCTATTCTGAGCCTGGTCTCAGATGATTTTTCTAGACTAGAATGAGATATATTTGATGAGAAACTTGTATGTGCATATACTTTTACATATAAAAAGTAAAAACTCTCTTCTCAGTTTTTTGAAAGGGGAGAAAACTTATTTCCCATTCCTGGAGGGAATGCAGTTTTGGATGCTGAGATCTGCATGGAATTTTCTGCACATAGCTGAACTTGGCTTGTTTGAAGGCAGCACCCATCTGTTGGGGGAAACAAAGGAGAAAGAAAAGGATCCCTTATTTATCCTGCTGTTTAATAGTAAAACACAAGTCAGCAGAAAGTGGCTGTAGTCATCACCTGTGGAAAAAGTGACCACTGAAAATGCTGCCAAAACAAACATGTCTACATTGTCAGCAGTTATATTAGCTGTACACATTAGTTGCAAAGCTGAGCTGTGGGACTTGTGTGCCTAGATCATACCTGTGCTTTGGAGAATCTTGTCCTTTTTCAGGAACTTAAATTTACATTTTGTTTTATGAAAGAAAATGGTTAGTCATTCTTTTAAAATATTAATTTCTTTACTCCTTTTTCTCTGGGTTTAATGTCTCAAAATTCCATCCAGACCAATTTGCGCTGGACCCTGCAAAATCAAATTGTTAGCTGCACTCTATTACAGATTATACAAGAAATCAGCAGCCAGGCTCCTCCTTATTTAAGTAATTTCCAGAGGAGTTTGAGAGGTTTGTCATATTGTTCCATAGGGCAGGATTAGGCCCCAGCTGGGGTTAAATTTAAGATTTCCAGCCTTCCAAAGGCACATAAATAAACAGACGCAAATGAAGTGTTTAAAAATGCAAGAGGAGTCTGTCCTCTTACGAATGTTCTATTAAAGAAAATTATTCTAAACGTGCATGGTAGGGTGGAGTGCCATAAATTATGATATTCCGCTGTAAAAATAAATAGCAAAACAATAGGGAACTGAACAGGCTTCACTGTCTCATAAAGCTTGGTGTTTTTCATCTACCTTCCTACCTCCATTAGATGCAGCAATTAAAAAATGGGCCATGGAACTATTCAGACATAGAAAGTGAAATAGAGCTTTGAAGACGTCACTCTAAGTGTCTGTGAACTGTTTGTCATCTGTAACTAAAAGAAAAGAAAAATAAAGGTGACCATTTGGTATTTGGCTGCAGAGCAGTCTGAAGGTTTCTGGGAGGTGTGTGTCAGTCTCCTGGGACGAAGTAGTTCAGTTTCTGTGCACTTAACCATTTGCCTGCTCTGTTGCCAAGCATTTCCCACACAACTGTAGTATAGGATCTCAGCTGTCTTGTTCTGCATCCTGATCAGCACAAACAAGGCATGATGGGGCTTCAGGGCACACTGACAGAAACTCATGACTTTAATCAACAGATCCATGGCTCTAGCTACTGAACTGCTGCTTATTCCTTACAGCATTCACTCAAAAGGACTTGTTTGAGCCACTACCACTATTTTTTTCATAGCTGAAATGAAAACCCTGTGTTCTCCATTTTCTTTTGTTTTGCTCAGCTCCTTTGATGCTGGGCTGTGAGTCTGAAGAGTGTTTGGACTACAACGTGTATTTGTGTTTACAAGTGCTGCAGAGAAAGCCTTCCTCCTCAGGACCTTGTAATGAGCTCGGGCTCAATGAGTATGTTCTAGCACTGGACACTGAGAGACTCTGAATTGCTTTGCTGGAGTCACTTAATTTTACTGACTGTCTGACTAACATATGCCCAGGATCTTTCTCTGAGCCACGTGTTTACAGCTGCTCCGGCCCTTTTCCCCATAGGTGAGAGATTTGCCCCACATGTACCAGGCTATAGATAGGTTCTATTGACCCCAAGCTGCTTTGTTACTCACCATCTCCCACCTGTTCCTATTTCTAATGGTCAGGCTGTGGCTGATGCAAGCACACCAGCCCCCGGTCAGAATTAATTGCCCTAATTTAAAATTCTAACAGGTGTGTTTAAGCCCTTGCCTGAAACATGTGGGGGAGTGCCAAGATGCCGCGACCTGCCACCCAGGTCTGAGGGAGCAGGGACTCCCTCCACCTGGCACAGATGGAGTTTGTCCACTCTCAGTCATGATACCACAACAACGTCTTGCTTTATGGCTCTTTTGGAAATCTGCTGGCTGAACGGTAATTGAGCTGCCTCTCTAATTCTCTGAAAAACTTTGTAAAGCAACCTGTTTGTGCTGTGGGCCCACAGGGATCACAACTAAACTGGGATAGGGAGAAGGGAAGGAAGTTAATCTCATGGTTTTCTCCTGAATGGTAACAACTGAATTAACTTCTGATACCGAAGTGAGCAAAGCGGTATGTTTATAGCTGTAAGGCTCCTGATGACAATACCATCAAAACAATTTTCCTATTTTTCTTCTCTGATTTTTTTGATGCACCTGATGTGAGCTGCTGTGAATCCAGACTCGTTTCAGCATGGGCTGGAATAATATTACTGAGGGGAAAATACAAGTAAGATGTTTGTGCTGATACACAAAAAGCCTCATTTGTAGACCTGTTCCAAGTTATGTCCTTGTTGCTTTCTCTTGTTTGACTTTTCTTTTTTTCTTCTGAGATTTCTGTTGCTATTTCAAGATTTTGTGCGATGTGGACTCTGTCTTTGATCTTGTTTTGTTTGTTCTCAGTGTTTTTGCAATCCAAGCAGAATCAAATGATATTTGGAAAACAGTAAGTTTGAACCTTTTGGCAATTGCTTGTTTCTGCTATAAATTCAGAACATAACTTTTTTTTTTAATTTATTTGGAATACTGCTGATTCTTGTACAGCTTTTTTAAAAGGGGGTTTTTATCTGTGAAAAAGATAGAGTATTAATTGAAAGACTCACTAAGTCAAGCAGTTTCAGCTGGCAGTGTTATTCAGTGATTGTCCCTGTTCTACTTTTAATTCTGGGAGTCTAAAATTAGACCACTAATTCCAGACCTGCATCTTTCAATGTTTATTTGATGCTGTCACAACACTAAAGGCATTTATTTCAGCTGTATTGCAGATCACTTAATTTTTCTAACGGTGCTACAAAGTATGTTCCTAAATATGGATGTAGAAACTTATCAGTAGGTACTTATTTTCTGAAGTCTTGGACATAATTATGTATCATTGAATGTATTTGTTAGTTATTTCCATGTTGGCTAAGAAAACTTTGGTGGCTTCTCATTCCAATATTTTCTTTTCTGTAGAAGTTGTCAACAATCCATAATTCCCTTTGAATGTAGCCCGGGAGATTTGGTTTTGTTAATGTTCAGAAATTGTATGTGCTACAAAACTGTCTTTGTCTGCTAGTCTCAAGTGGCCTGGGATCTCAACAAAGCTAAGGTTCTAGTCATATAAAGTCTTAACAACATATGATGTGGTTATATTTATATATTGTGGTTACATATATTTTTATGTTATATCTTGTGTATGTTGTTGCAATATATAACGTTCCATATTATGAGCATGCTTCCATGGTAATGGCCGTGTTCCAGACTAATCTGGAATGAAACTGTCTTGTAATTAAAAAGCCTATTTTTTACATTTTTCTGTAAAAAGACTAAGCCTTTCAGTCATCTCCCCACCCCCAATGATAAAGCTTTTGTTAGATTTTTTTTTTTTTTTTTTGGGGGGGGCTTTTTTTTTTTTTTTGGTTTTTTTTTTTTTTTTTTTTTTTTTTTTGGGGGGGGCTTTTTTGTTTATTTGGTTATTTTATGTTAGTTTATTTGGTTAGTTTAGGGTGTTTTTAAGCTGTGCTTGTTTTATTTGTGAGGAGTTTTAGTCTTGGGTTTTTTTTCTGAAAACTTCAGTGATAAGAAATGTTTGTGATAACTTGCTTATCTTCCAATAGACTGAAAAGGGTAGCATTATGCTTTATTTCTTTAAGGGGCTGTCAGTGTACCATGCATGACATGAAAGGTAGATAAGTGGCTTAGGGTGAAATCAAGTTCCAAATTATTTATTATATCCCCTTAACCACTTGTTTTTTACTTATGTTTTTTAAACCATGTTAAAAATTAACATTGAAAGGTGTTACAGGATGCTGTTTGCCATAGATTGACAGCACTTTTTTAGCTAAATTTTGAAACTTTCCAGTGCAGCAAACAGATATAATTTGTGTTATCTTTATTTTTTTGAAGTGAAAGACAACAGTGTAGGGGAAGGGAGAGGAGAAGAAACTCACACAGCCCTAAACCTTAAGGACAGTTGACTAAAGTATCTCTTTGACACTTTATTTAAGAAAGGGCACTAATAAGGGTTATGACTGAAGGTATTAAAAATCTTTGTAGGTCACTTATAATAGCTCACTTAACAACAATTAAAATCATCTTTCTGGAAACTGCTTCTTTGCCAGCTTGCTGAGATACTGCATTGAAACCTGAATTTTCTTGCAGAGGAAAGAATTTTGAAGGTGGAAAGGTAGAATTTCTCTTTTGCAGCAGCTAAGCTAGCTTCCCAGGACAGCTGTCACAAAACATTTAGGTTTGTTTACTGTTAATTTAGGAAAAAAAAAGTTGCCTGTGCTGTGTTCAGTATTGACAATGCCAGCAGAAACTCCATGTTGTCAAAATGGATGGAAATCATGTAATCACAGAGCTGGGGCTGGTGGCGGCTGCTGGGCTTTGCAAAACCATGGGGGGTGTAGTGCTCTGAAACAGGCTCAGCTGTGGCTTGGACCCTTGAAAGCAGCAGCTTGTTGGCATCGTCACCAAGTTCTCTCAGGCAAAATGTCAAAATGTGCAACTCCTTATGCATGTTCCCTAAACCCACTGTACTTTTCTGTGGGCAAATTGCATATAATGTCATAAATTAGTTTAAGGAAAATTTACAAATATTTAATTCTTGGTATCTCAGGCTGACATCTCCTATGACTGAAACCTGACTATCTCAGGAAGAAAAGTCAGGCAAGGGGAGTATCTTACATGCTCTAAATATGTGATACTGGGCAGCCTCGAGGTCTCTGCAAGACAATTGGTGTGGGTTTGTAGGATTTGCGAGGAGTGAGAGCTAGGGACTTGACATTATTTTGCAGAGGAGCAAAATAGGATGTGAGATGGAGTAGTTTTGAATTTACAATTAACTCAATTGAGGTTGTAGTTTGTTCCAACTGGGGGGAACATACCTTGTTGTCTCAGTCTCCAGTTATATACAAGAGCATTCCAGACCTTTAACCATGACAGTCAAGTCCTTACACTGTGTAAAGCAAGCCCTTAGCCATATCTGTGTTAGCTGTAGGATTAGTTTTTTCTTTCTTTGGTTACTTTTTCCACGGAGCCAGTGAGCAGACCAACATACAGTGGTAATATGTTGCTTCAGAGCAGTTTCAAATCAGCCTCTGCTTCTTGAAACATACAAGAGATGCTATTCATACACAGAAACAACTATGGTAAAAATCAGATTTTAATTATTTTCTCTCATAATGGCTCCCTAATGTATTTTTCCTGTCCTGCAAAAGCCTTAAGGTTATAAAAATGGTGCAAAGGTTTCTCCCATGCATCTCTGGATTACTAAATTACTTTAGTTTGGGGCCTTTTTTAAGACTATGACATCTGTTTGTGCTAGAAAATTCATTCAAGATGAAAGCTTTGTGGTCGTAGAACATGCTGAGTTGGGAGGTACTCATCAGGGCCATTGACATGAACTCCTGGCCCTGCACAGGACACTCCAAGAATCACATCATGTGGCCTGAAACTGTTGTTCTAATGTTTCTTGAACTCAGATAGGCTTGGTGCTTTCATCACTTCCCTGGGGAGCCTGTTCCAGTGCCGAACAACTCTCTGGGTGAAGAACCTTTTCCTGATATCTAACCTAAACCTCCCCTGACTGAGCTTCATGACATTTCTCTGAGTGCTGTCGCTGAGCAAAGTTGCAGTAAGATGATGTCCTGCTGCCACAGAGCATGCCCTCTAGAGCAGGGTATGGGAACGATTTTGTAATAAGTTACAGCTGGGTCCCCCAGTCTCATCCAGCACAGGGACTGAATTATCTTATTGATGAATGCTTTTTAGACTTTAGCAGATCATTTACTGACTGGGGCTGCTTCCTCTGGTTGAAATGTTTATACTGCCAAAACCCTGAATGTGGGTATGAATTTACATCTCATAGCTAGTTTCTCTTTCCTGGTAGGGAGGACAGAAAGGATTATAGCATGCCCCTATGCCGGCATGAGTCTCTTGCTTCAGACTAGTAACTTACAGGAAAACAGCACTGTAGTTTGCCAAAAATCATGAGGTATCCAAATAGGAGCAATTCACTTGGTTCTGGCCAAGCTAGCTTTGAAAAGAATTTTTTATTCATCAGTTTTCATGTGAAAACAGTGACAATTCTAAACTGGAATGAAAAGCTGTCCCCCTCTGCTAGAACACACAATTAAAATATCACAATATTTTGCTTATGAAACTGGTGTGCTCCCCAGGATCCCTGACTGCTGCTGTGTGAAACTGATGGGGTTTGACAGTTTTGCTGCTGCTAATCAGTGGGGTTTGCTAGTGAAACTAAAAGGATTATAGCCGTTTTGTTCAGCAGCATCATGGGCTCCAGGGGTTCCCTGGTGAGTGGAAGGCTGTCCTGGGAGTCACAGGCTGGAGTCAGGCAGCTGGGAGCTCAGGTGGCTCTGAAACCTGCAAGTCTTAGCATCTAGCTCCTTATTGCTGAGGAGACAGGTAAGTAAACTGTTAGAAAAGAGCATATTTCCAGCCCTGCCTATGTATGTGTTCTGTCAAAAGGAAGTGTTTCCATGAAATGTTAGCATTTGACAAATTGCAGTTTTATGATAGAATAAAGATCAGTTAGAAAATTTGTTGTGTCTGGATTTTGATCTTGCTTGCATCTCATTTGGGAACAATCTGCTCTTTGGATAAACAGGCAAAAACTAGAAGTTTATTTCTGCCTGAGAAACAGTTCATAGTAACATGCTTTTCACTCATTAAGCCTTATTAGTTTGAATTTCATGCTATATTGACCTCAGATATGTAGGTCTTTACTGTCTTGGAAAGCAGACAAGTCAGTGAAGGTATGTCATCTCTCCTGGGGTTAACCTTCAATAGCCTGTGTTCATGCGCACAAGCAGGTGAGGATGCTTGTGACCTGCTGCATGTATGGGAATAAGGTGTAAATATAACTGCTCCTTCCACAGGCAAAAAATGTTAGTGGTTTAATTTTTAATTCTCTTTTAATCTCTGTTCTTTAAAAGGAGAGTATTTCAAAATAAATGTCATGGTTCATATGCCTCTTTGAAACACAGGTAATCTGCATCCCCAAATTCTATTTGAGCATTTATTTAAGTCTATGAGTGATAGTTTTTTATTTAATCAGCTTTTTTTTTTTTTTTTTTTTTTTTTTTTTTTTTTTTTTTTTTCTTTTTTCTCTCCCATATAACCTGACAGAGCTAAATCTGGCAGTATGTGAAGCACCTTTTGGAGAAAAGAGAAGGAGGGAGAGAGGGAGGAAGGAAAGAGGAAGAAACCTGTCACTAACCAGGCTTAGGAACTTTTCTTTCTATCACTTAAACCAAGAAATGCAGGCAACAGTAGTCTTTGAGAAATTACTCCTCCTGCTTTATGGATTTTGGCTAGAAAATATGAAGTTTTGACTTTGCTTCTGACACTGGTGGCTCATCTAAACAAAAGCAAATTGTTTTGCTTCTCTGTCCCTTTCCCTCTTTCCTACCAATGGCCAATTACAGTGGCCTCCAAATGTAGCTGTGCAGCTTGGAGACTGAGTGGTTTGCCAGATGTTGAGCACAATGGAGATGAGTGCTGGTAGGAGACAGAGGGCTCCATATTATGTGTAAGAATTTCCAGACAAACAGCCCTACCAAATTAATGTTTTTAAGACAGACACACAGGTTCAAATATTGTTTATAGGAGCATATTATAGCAGATGCAGGGGGAAAAAGTATACTACTTAACGAAGCTTTGTGACTATTCCATTGCAATGAAATGTTACTCAATTAAAAAGTAATCCATTTAGAAATTTCCAGTGGGCTCAGAATACAATTCTGACTTCACAATTTCTAGCCAGCACAGCTTGAATAAATACATCCTTTTGATACAAAACCTACCTGAAACGTTTTGAGCTTCTTGAAACTGGTGATTTTATTGTGTAAGATACCCACTGTGTGTATTGTGCTAAAAAAATCCAACACCTCGCATAGAATGATTAAATCAACCTGGTTTTCTTAGAACATTCTCCAGTCAAGCTCCTATTCAGCACACAATGTTGCTGACATTGCTAAAGTTCATAATGACATCTTTTTTGTTCATGCAACAGAGGAAGGTTTTTTAAAAATTACTTGTACTATTTATGGACCTTAATAAGTCCTTGAATGTTGTGAATCATAAAATTCTTGCCAAGTGATTTCTTTTAAAAGGCATATAGCATTCTGGCTGTTTGTACAGGAATGGTTGGTAGGGTCAGGTTGGTAACTGACTCAGGTTGGATACTATTGTACTCAGTGCTGAGCATCTTAAATTAAGGGCATACTGTCTCTAAATTTGAATTGGCTGTTCAACTCAATTGATATTAAATCTTATACTGGGAAATTGCTTGCTCAGGGATTTTACTCCCCCCGAATTTTATTATGTATGTAATTTTAACGACTCTTGATTTATGAAAGGCAATCCTAGAAAAAGAAAAGAATTGGCTTGGTATTTGCAAAAATGGATCTTGATGTGCAGGTGCAATATTGTGGAGGGACAAATGCAATGAGGAAGAGTCCTGAAGTAAGACAAGGGAGTCAAATGGATATTTACTGAAATGTAGAATTAAGGGTTTTCTTGGTTATGAAAGACTGTTTAATCGTAATTCTAGGTTGGTTCTTTGGTCACTAACCAGCTTTGGCCTGTTCCTTTCAAGGTCCAAACTTTCTGGTTGTGAAATTAACTAAAAATTTACTCTTCAGGTAGACTTATGACTGCTGAATGTCTCAAATCCCTGGTCCCTTCTAACATTAAAAGAGAAGACTTGCAAATGGATCTTAGCCTCATTTTTGCAAATTCTAAAATTTTAAAAGTCTAAATTTTCTTGAAAATCAGTAAGATTGCATAATTCATCTCTGCAAATAAGAAGTGCAGCTGTAAACTTTGGGACAGTTTTGGAAATATTCCATCAGAATATTTATTCTGAGGTACTTTGTGAGAAAAAAAGGATGAGTACCCCAAAAGCAGAGTGTATTAAAATCTCTAGCTTTTGCTTATATTTTGTATAAGTTTTCTCCAGCTGTTTCTGGACCTGGATTTCTTGAACTTGTTTTTCAATAATATAGAAGGATCCATTTCACCATTTAAACTTGAAGGTTCAGGTTTCTCCAGTCAAAGGTCAGGTTCTGGGAAAGAATACAGTTGTTGTAGAGATGGAATGAATCAGAATGAAGTTAGATCAATAACAAGTTGGCTATTGTCAAAATTCAAAGACAGTGCTCCAAATACAATTTTTTTTTTTTTCAGAGACATGGGTCTCTGTAAGAATAATTTCCTTCCTTTATGGGAGAACTGATAGTTGTTATTTTCCCAAGAAATGTGACTATATATTATTGGAATGGCCAAATGTAGATGAAAACTTCTTTCATAGGAAGTGGTTCAAGTATGATGTACTTTCTCAACCTGTGAAAATGAAGGAATGCTATAAAGAGAAGGGAAACACATGTTTGACAACATGGTGGCTGACCTAGTAAAGAGAGCTTTAAACTAGGAATTACAGACAAGGGAGATGTCAACCCATGAGCAAGTGAGGGCAAGAGAGACCTTTTAATCAACAAAACAGGAGTGAAGTGGGCCCATTTCAAGTGTATGCACACAAATAAGGGAGTAATGACAAGACAGCATGAAGGAAAAAGCTTTCATACCTTTACTGGGAAATCAGCACAACTGGGTCAATCTCTGAAGTGCCTGTACACTAGTACTTACAACAAGGGAAGCAGTGTCCATCTGTGTTTATACCCATCTGGCTACAATCTCAGTGCATCAGAGACATGGTGGCATATCTCAAACAACTGATGTGTTGCCATGGATGGATACAGGTCCTTTAGGAAGGACAGGCCAGGACAGTGAGGTGGTAGAGTTGACCTTTATGGGAAAATCCATTCTGATTTTCAGGAAAACAGGCAGGAGTGGCAGGAGGCCTGCATGGATGAACAAGGAACTCCTGACAATACTCCAATATAAAAAGTAGGAATCCATGTAGGCAGATGACCTGGGTGGAATACAAAAATAACTCTGAGTGCAGAAATGAGATTGGGAAAGCCAAAGCCTACATGGAGTTAAATCTGGGAAGTGATGTGAGAGGGAATGAAAAGGGCTTCTGCAAAAAGAAAACTAGAGAAAATGTGGGTCTGGTACTGAATGTGATGTCCTGATGACAAAGGATATTGAGAAGGCCAGGGTACTTGCTGCCTTCTTCGTCTTGGTCTTTACTGGGAAGATCTGCCTTCAAAAGTCCCAGTCCCCAGAGACAACTGGGAAAGCCTGGAGCAATGAAGACTTATCCTTGGTAGGGGAGGATCAAGTTAAGGAACACTTAGACTGGACATACACAACTAGATGGGACCTGATGGGCTATGAATGTGCCCATGAGTGCTGACACAGCTGGTTTATGTCACAAGCTACACTTTTTTGCCTTTGAAAGGTCATGGGGTTTGAGATGCGGTGCCTACGGGTTCCCATCTTCCAGAAGGGCCAGCAGGAGGATCCAGCAAACTGCGTGCCAGTAACCCTCACCCTGATCACTGGGAAAGAGAGAGAGCAAGTTCTTCTATAAGCTGTTTCTAAACACAGCAAAGAAAAGAAGATACACACTGGACAGAGTGATTGTTAGATGGACTGTCCAGAGAGGGAGTGTGTGACATCTCCGTCCTTGGAGTTACTCGAAATCCAGATACAGCCCTGAGCAACCTACTCTCTTTGACCCTTCCAAGCCAGAGGGGTTTGACTAGATGACCTCCAGAGGTCTCTTCCTATCATTACAGTTTTATGATTCTATACTTTAAATAGTGAAATAGTTGAAGAAACTGATCTGCTCGTGGCCATTCCGTGCACACAGAGCGATCTGCGGTCAGCAAACAGAACTTCCTATAGTTTAATTTGTTCACTTCAGAATTGAATATGCTGAATTTTATGTCTCTTGAATCATTTGTGCTATCCTTGTTAGAAAACTGATAAATCTGATTTTCTTCATAGATCGAGAAAAGTTTGTCAATTATTGTTCCAGACTTAATTTGACTTCTTTCACTATTTTAGCAGCTCTTATACTTAATTTCTGAGCTCAAGAGTTGCCATCTTCTATAAAGACTGTACTAACAGTCTACAGTTTTGGTTTCTTGAAAAAATTTTGAAAAGTTTCTACTTGGAGCATCTTAATGCATTTACTCTTATAAATTTAAAAAAGTAATCTTTTGGGTTTTTTTCAATATGAATAAAGAGTAAATACCAACACAGAGTGTTTCTCTCTTTTAGGCTCAAAGTGCTCTGAATTTGTTGTCTAATTAATATTCACAATACCCTTGGGAGGTTCGTGCATTTAATTATCCTCATTTTATAAGCTCTGGGAGTATGAAACAGTGGCACATGGGCCCAACAAGCCTTTACTTTTTTGCATTTCTGCCCCAGTACCAAAAAAATCGATTTCCTGAATGACACATCAGAAAGTATGTAAGTGGAAAGAGAAGTGACCTTGAACTGTGTCAAGATCTGCTTTAGCATCTAGCCTACCCCCAAGCAGAAAGCTGTTTTCAGTCATGAACTTCCCTACCTTCCTTCCATGACACCAAAACCAATGAAATTTATCTTGGATAGGGAACAAATAGAACTTCGTTTTTCCTTTTCTCTTGAAAGTTGTGGCAAGATTTTTTTTTTTTTGTGGTGTATTTTGTAAGTTTTGCTCGTGAACATGTTGCAGTGAGTGACAAATGCACAGACCAAAATAACATTTTAACTGATATTTTGTAAAAAATTAGAACCTGACATTTCAGTAGCATTTCTGTTGTGTGTCCCTTCCCAGTCAATCATATCTTTACAGAGAGAGGAAAAAGCAGGGTAAGTACTTGTTTTTTCAGATTTTTTTTTAAAGGTTGATTAAGTGTGCTAGAATGATGGGAGGAATAAACTGTTGCTCTTCTGGAAAAGTATGCCACAAAGTGAGGGCAAAGGTAGTTGAACTACTTGACTTCTGCGCAGCAGTAGTGTATTTAATTCTTTCATGAGCATCCCTGTTTAAGAAATAGCCTTCTCAGCAGACAAGGAAATATTTTACAAGTGTTAATACAAATATAGGTTGAGTAATAAGACTGACTTGGTTTGTCCCGCATAGTGAAACAAGTTACGTGCCTTGTCATCTCGTGTATTTCAAGAAAACACAAGTACTTAAATTGGTCTAGCTCCATTTCTCAATGTAATGTCCTGACTTGACTATAGAGGAGGTAACTGCTTGTTTTGTGGTCAGATATCCTCCACTTGTGAGGAGAAAGCAAATAAATTATTCTTTATTAGGAATTGTTGCTTGATCCTATCAAATAACTTACACTTGCTGGCTTTGAACTAGTAAGTTTTGTGGCAAATGACCAGCCATTCCCCCAGCCTTCTCAGGTGTTATGTTGCTTCAATGCCTTTAAGGCAGGAAGCTACTCTAGCACAGTAGCCCAAATGCCAGTGTTTACCTGTGACAGTACTCATTGATACTATGGCACATCTATGTATATATGCTGCCTTTTATTCTGCTTCTAAGGAAAAATTAGGCTATGCTGGGAAGCCTATATTATGTGAGAGGTAACTCCAGAACTCTTCATGTCTCTCACTTTCTGACAAGTGCTGTTAATCTCAAGAGGTTTCTTGAATAAAGCTGACCTATCAAATGCTACTTTATTTTAGGTCTTTGTGAATTAGCTACTGATGGACTTGTGGTTTGTGATAAATTTGCTATATTTAAAGTAATTCTATCAAGTTCAAGGCTGGAGTCCCAATTTAAAGCAGAACTGTCTCTTGTCTTTAGTCATACGCAGACTAAAAAGTTCTGTGAATAATGTCCGTGTGCTTCAACTTATTTCTGCAGTCTCCAAGATGGTTTTAGGCACTCACTGATATTAAAACAATAGTCTATTACTAAGATTTAAATTTCAGTTTTACTTTAGCATTGTAGCTGTTCTTCCCTGTATCATTGAAAGGATTTGGTCCACAACAGTTGTGTGAATTATAATTTCCACTGGAAAATGGTACTTTTAGAGGTATATTAATGACACCATTGCCGTGGGGTTTTTTTGAGCCAAAGTGGCAATGAGGAAGATGCAGAGAAGTCAATAACCCAGTCATTTAACATGATCTTCTAGCCTTAACTAGAGCACCAATTGGAACTCTTATCATCCATAACTGAGAAGAGTGATCTTGTTGGCTATTCTGTTGTGGGTCTGCTTTACTCTTCATGTGAAGAAATAAATATTCCCAGAACTGGTCCCTATCAGCCTTGATTTCATATGAATCCTAAGCAATGGGATTTTTTTTTTATCTGCAGGATGGAAAACCTCTTTTGTTCCCAAGGTCTGTTTGTTATTTCATTTTCATTACAGCAGAGAGGATTTGTGAAATGTGTGTTGGAATTTTGTTGTTGAAGTGTTGCATGCTTCTATTTTAAGACCAAATTAGTTGTACTGATGATAGCCATACCTACATGTTAACACAGATATTGGTGTGCAAAAGGGGATCACAGCTGGGTGTACTGACACAGACTAAACTTCATCCTTTCCCCCTTTTTTAGATGTCATTATTGGAAGAAAGAAGTGAATAATTGAAAAAAAAAAGTGGAAAAATAACAATAGAATATTTATAGTGGGATTAATTAATTTTATAATATTTTTGAGTGGTTGAATTAATACTGCAGCCTAATAAATAGAGTAAGTTATTTGGGAATGAAATTAAAGAGAAAAATCATAAAGGGTCATTTTCCAAAAATGATAGAAAACCCCTCCAAAACTCAGTGCTGTAACTGTCAAGGGCAGTCATAAATGTCAGAGGTAATACTGATTTTAAACCATCTGGTTCTTCACAGTAATTATGAGATCTAGCTTTAAATAAAATATTGACTCATGCAGATGACAATATAACAGACTTTGACATCCCAAAATATCTTCTCACACCCTTCTTCAGCCTCCTCCCTCCAGCATGGGTCTCCCATGGGCTCACAAGTCCTGCCAGCAAACCTGCTCCAGTGTGGGCTCCTCTCTCGATGGGTCTACAGGTCCTGCCAGGAGTCTGCTACAGTACAGGCTTCCTACGGAGTCACACTCTCCTTCAGACATCCACCTGCTCTGATGTGGGGTTCTCCATGGGCTGCATGTGGATCTCTCCTCCAGCATTAGCCTCCATGGGCTGCAGAGGGACAGCTTGCCTCACCATGATCTGCATCACAGGTTGCGTGGTAGTCTCTGCTCCAGTGGCTGGAGCACCTTCTGCTCCTCCTTCTGCGCTGATCTTTGTGTATTTGTAGTTGTTGCTCTCACGTTCTCACTTCTCTCTCCAGCTGCAATTGTGTACGGGGTTTTTTTTCCCCTTCTTAAATATGTTATCATAGAGGCACTACTGACATCACTGATGGGCTTGGCCTTCTTGCAGAAGCCACTGCTGCAGCCCCCTCATTACCCAAACCTCGCCATGCAAACCGTATACATATGCCATCATTTTGCCAAGCTACAAAAGCAAGTCCTTCTTTTTGGTTTCCATGAGTGACCTTTTAATTGTTCTCCTCCAGGACTTTTTTTTTTTTTTTAAATGGAAAAGCTATACATACCCTTCCAGATAAGGTCCCCCCAGGGGCCAGATATAATGGCTTTTTAATTTTCTCCCTGACAACACCTCTTGCAATGTGCCCTCTGTCTCTTTCATAGCCATGTCACTTGCCTTGAAAGCATAGGAAGGATTGAGTCTGTCCCAACCCCAGTGGAGCTCTCCATATGGCGCTATGTGGGAAAAATACTGTCTAGACTGGAGGAGAGGGTGGTTAATACAAATGCTTTGGGAGTGACTGAAGGAGATAACAAGAAACTGTGTTGAAAGTAGCTATAAGGCTGGAGGGAGGTTATTAGTGGAGTTCCTCAGGGACTGGCTTTGACATTGATCTTATTTATTATTTTCACTAATTACCGAAAAGTAGGATAAAAACAAGAATGTGTTAATGAAATTTGCTAATGGCTTGAAGCTGGAGCTACATAAGAGACCATCCTACAGGATTGACCTTGAATAGTGATGAACTGGAGATGGAAAGAATTAGTATTAAAATCATGGGAAGATATGTGTTTAGAGGAAAAATAACAAATATTCCTGGGTTTCTGCATTCAGTGGGGGAACAAAAACTTCAAGGAGGGCTCAGCTGTATAATTTAGTCAGAGGGTGACCATGTACCTTGTTTTAAGAGTAGAGAGGTCTGATCCTCGCACCACTGGAGGGAGACAAGGACCAATGAGAACAAACACACATAAATGTCAGATGATGTGTGAATTCATGAGTAAGAACTGGAAGCAAGTTTGACCCTCGTGATGTGGAGGATGTTACCTTGTATAGATCCGTCTGTCTTCAGTTCCACCATGTCAAAATGGACTGTACAAGACACTTCATGTGTAGGAAGGGAGGATGCAAGAGGTCTGTGCTGAGCTGCTCTTTTATTAGGACACGTCATTTTGTGGTAGTTACTTTGAGGAAAAAAAAACAACAATGAAAAAACTAAATACAAATCAAACCCAACTAATAGGGAAATGCAGTTGTCTTGAATCAAAACAGTCCTGAGAATGATGATGAAAGAATCTCTTAAAGAGCTGCTCTTAATCTGTGCTCCATGGAAAACGGCAATCAGTTTATTTTAAATATATTTCTTTTTTAACTGTAATGGAATCATTCTGTATTAAATGTTCTGTATTACTGTTACAAAATTGGTACTATTGCAGTTTAGCTAAAAGACTAATTTCTTTTTACATGTTTTTAATAGAAGATAAAGAAACTGCAGACAAGCTAATGAGACTCCATTAAAGACAAAACACATGTTCAGTCATGAATAGAGAGATGTTAACAATAACACTAAAGTGAAGGAGAGGAAATATTTGCGAAGAAAAGAGAAGAATAATCACTTAATCCTGTTCTCTGCTTCAAACAAAAAAAAAATTGCAATACTCCCAAATTTTCCTGCTAGGAACATTGGATAGTAACAAGACTGACAGAATGCAGCTGCAATGATTGTTTTTTAAATGTGGGAAAAAACAGTTGAGGGAATTATGATACATCAGGCAGGTCCTAATGAAGTGATTACTCTCACTGTTTTTTTCCTATGCTAGTAATTTAGATACCCTGTCTCCACTGTGGAAAATGCTGTACAGGCAATGCTGTCTTTCTAACTAGCATGTACAGTACTTGGCCAAAGGTATCTGTGGTACATGAATTTCACAGTATATTTTAAAAGGTAAGATTGGATGACATTGCAGAAAACAAGAAGTTTCTATGCAGATCGCAAAACAACGTTTCCCTATTATTTGCTGGAACATTGCTTCCTGACTGGAAATCCCTCCCTTGCTTTTATCCTTCTTTCTTCCTTTGTTCTTTGCCCTTATGGTGGCTTCTTTGGGCCAGTGTCCTTATTTAAACCAAATTTCTTCTCTGTGTTGTAAAGCTCCTGGGGACTTATATGAACACTTGGCTGTTTTGGTAGAAGTCTCAGTGGTGCTACAGCAATCACGTTCACAGGATTTAGCACCTTTTGATGCAATTTAGCTCTGGTGATACTTAAGCTAGTGTTTCACCTGAAGTCTGCAGTTATTTTACTCCCTCATGAATATGTTAATGAATTATTTCACACTCTTTAAAAAATATATCTTTGCAGTCACAGAGCCAACTTGGCATCTCAGGGTGGTATTTAAATAACTTCATGGAAAATGTATCAGTTTGTTTTTTTTTAAAAAAAAGGATAGTGAATAAATTCAGTGTGACACGAATCTGGCAGCTGCATTGCAAAAAATATTCAGTGCAAGTAAATTATGCTTTTTTTTTGTTGTTAAGATAGTTCAGAGGATATACTTTTAAATGTTATTTTAATTACTACCTTTATTCTACTGCTTCTAAATAAGGTTCTGCTTGGCAATTTACCACCTGAAATCTGATATTCTGAATGTTTCCTTATTTCCTGATGTAAATTGTATCCTTTATGATCAGTCTCATATTCTAATTTTTCTCTGTCAATTAAATTGGTATTTCAGCCTGTTGCTTTTGTTATACACATAAACACACAGGTGCATAATATTACTTTAATTTTCTTCATGTTGTATGTTATCACTTAGTTTTCTTTGTCTGTGGACTTTGCTGTAGTGATTATCTGTCCTCCACTTTACAATTTGAATTACTTTTATTCTAGGTGACTCCTGGACATGCTCTCAGACTAATAAGTACTGCATTGTTTTAAAGTTCATTTAAAACCATACTTTATTTATAAATTAGAGTGTGCTAGTACTGAATGTATTGAGTTACAAGTATTTTTTGTATTTGTAGTTTTTGCTATTTTTGTGAATTACTAGAAACCTCATTAAAAAGCTTGACAATAAGAACCATACAACCTACTTTCCAGATCAAAGTAGTTCAAAGAAATCTAGATGTGCATATATGTTTTTATTAATATTCTATTTTTTACCAAAGCTGCTGCAGTCATTTGGCATGTTATCAATTGCTATCAGTGAGTTTGAACAACAGTTTTGATTTTACAATACCTGTAGCATGCTGAGGTTATTTAGGCAAATAAATATCAATCTACGTTTTGATTTAAGGGTACTAATTTCACCTCTTATGACCATTGAAATTGAGTTTTGCATATTCTCTACTGTCTGCCCTCTGGGGGAAAGAACCTGGTATAGGAGAAATAGTGTGATTTACCCAGGACTGACTCAGAAGTCTTTGGCAGAACAGGACTCCCAGGTACTGGGATAATGCTCTGACTCCTCTTTCTTTTCACTCTCTATGGCCTGAATGCATCCTATCTTTCCCATCAGCACTTTGATAATGTGATTTAACTGATTTCTGTTGTTAGAGCTGTTGCTCCAAAAAGTTGTTCTTCAACTCCATGAAAATGCAGGACGGGGAAGGGGATTATCTTCCCTAGTATTCCAGATTACTTGTGGCCTCAGTGGGCCTGTGGGTAATGTAAGGAAAAGTACTGTAACTCCGACAGTTGAAGAGAGCTTAAGTTTAAACTGTGATATTCAAGTGTCAGGAGGAAGTTCTTCTCCATCCTCAAAATGAAGAGTTGCTTAAAAACAGCAACAAGAAATTTTGTCTCTTTCTGTGTATGAAATAATAGGCTTTAGGTTCTAGCCATAAAGTGGATGAGTATTCTAAAGCATCAATTACTCCTTTCTCTCTGTGTCCACTCAAGGGTGCAAAGCCTTCGGTGCACTTGGGTGCAAATGCACTCAAGGGTTTCCAAACTTCAGAAAAATAATTTATACTGTGTCTTTGCACTGCAGTAGACTGTGTTTGGGTCTCTAGAAGTAATTACTCTTAGCATTTGTACTTCAGATGCTATGGCTTGGAACACCAAGGAAAGAGTATTTGTTGTTGATTTGTGCTAGCCTCAGTAAGTCATTTAGACAGATGAGACATGAGACTCAGATTGTAACTTAAATGAGGGACTATAATTGAGCCCTCCAGGGAATTAGGAGTGTTTTTGTTCTGGTTGTAAATGTAATGCAGTAGATGTTCTTTGGTGAAGAGTTTATGGTTTAAACTCTACCTAAAGACAGGCTGGAACAGAAATTGGCACTGTGACTTCATGAAGTGAATCACTCATTTCTCTCAGTTATGAATAGACCACTTTGTCTTGTGGTGTCTTCAGTATTGAAGGGAAGGATAAAACATTGATGACAATTACTCTGTGACATTCCCCTGATATTAACATTGGGGGTGAATACTTTCCTTCTCTTCAAGATGGGCATTGTTTTAAAACATGTTAGCAGGTACATTTGGGTTAATCATGATTGGCTGATTATTCTGAAGTATAACAGTCTCCTTTACATCAGATGCCAAGTTATTGTCCCCCCTGCCCATCATTGTCACCCACAGTCTTTTGTCCTGGCTTGTAGGCAAGCCTTGAAGGTATGTGGACCTGAACCTTCAACCCTTGGCCACCTGTGGAATGAGAATTTTTTGATAATACTTGGAACATATTAATTTTCAAGGAGTTTTGCTTGCGTATACATTGCAGGAACAAGATTATCACCTGGAATTTAAAGATAATTTAATTTTCAAGCACAATAAGAAGTGTGTAGTCTTAGACTGGGGTATGAATAGCTGTATATTTAGATGCTTGAAAAAAAGAATCTGTATACAGGACATGCTGTTACGTTTTCATCGCTTGCTTTAGTAAAAATGCCACTTTAATTCTGTTGTTTAATTCTGCCACTGTTTAATTCTGAGCTGAAATTTGCCAGTATGAAAGAGTTGTGAGAGATCTGGATATTTTGGATCTTGGTGAACTCTACCATGATGCTTATATATAGTCAGACAAGAGCTCAGCCCATCCCCTGTTTGAAACAACCAGGTCAGCCCCAAGCAGACATTCGCTGTGTTGATGAGGGGCTGTGGCCAAGGGACTGATTTTTGTTTGAGAAGTTAACTCTGTATTATAAGAATACACAGAGAGACAATACCTGTGGATAACAATTTCATATATAATCTCTGATTTTAATATTTTACTCTTTCTGAACGCTGGTCATAATTAGAAAACTTCTGTAATGTAGTTTAGGTTTTGTAAACCAACTGGTTGTAGAAAAAGGTATCCTACTGGATGAGACGGAATCAGTTGTATGTGTGAGGATGCCAGATATGTTGGCCCAGCCTAAAGGGATGGTGACTATTTTCATGTTACCAAAAGTCTCAGTTCATTTTGAGAGCTCCACAGTTGAAGAATCAATTGGATTTGCATATCCCAAAAGTTCAGGAATTGATTTCCTAAATGGTGATATTCAGGGCATAATGGTCACGTCTGCCTGTTTTTATATGATCAAAGATATTCCATGAAGGGCGAATTATTTAATCTTTGTGGAAACATGGAATTTTCGTGATGCATGAGGACTGTAATGGACACTTTTTTTTTTTTTTTTTTTTTTTTTTTTACAAAGGAATGAAATTTTTCTGTCTTCTAAACATATGATCTGTGGTGCCTTGAAGGCTGCTTGGAAAGGTAGATAATTAGCTACCCCACTGCCTAGAGAAATAGCTTGCAGATTTTTAGAAGCCTTAGGCAAATGGTTTTGGATATTGTACAAAATTAGTTTCAGTTAGGCTCAAATTTATCTAATTTAATTTAATTATTTGGAAAAGAAGTTCTTTGACTGGGAAAAGAAGGAAGGAGAAGACAGGGCAAAAAAATACATTGGCGTGTGGACTGCAACAATTAGATAGTGATGGATTTATAGCTGCCATTCACTTCTTAGATGTTCACCTTTAAGGCATCAGTAATGACTTTCTTTTATAAGACTCTATCAAAATTAATACCCTAGACCACAGGTGAAATAATTACTTAATGGAATTAAACTCTGTTGCTGAATATGGCTGTATCCTATTTTAGCGAACTGTGAACTCAGCTGGCAAATCTGCAGCCTCCTGGGAAGTCCCAACTCATTCTGCACATTTTGCTTGAAGTTTCAGGGAGTCTGTCTCTGGCATGGAGAGGGAAGGGGAAACTTGACAGTTTTACCAGGCCTGCTTTCATGTGTGCATGAACTCTGGTGGTCTGTTTTATGCCTGTGTGGTGTCTCCAGCAGCCTTTCATTCTCTGTCTTGGTTATGGATGCATCAAATTTCTTCTTAATCCAGGGAAGATGGTCAGGAGATTATAGGAACAGGTGGTGCACAGCTGATTGCTGGTGACTAGCTGTTTCTGCCTTTTCAATATGCAGGGTTCAGGCAGAAAGCAACAAGGAAAAGGAAATATATTGGAAGCTGCTCAGGCTTTAACAGCTTGGCCTGTGGTTTGGTGGCTGAACTGAGACCAGAGAAGCTGTGAACGGGCAGTTGTATGGCCTGAGGTAGGTAGGAAGACTGACAAAGCAGGACTGTACAAACAGGGAGCTTTTGCTGTATGGAAGATAATATGAGGTATACAGCACATTGGGGTGGTGTGGATGGGTCAGTAACGTCTATAAATGAAGGAGGCAGTGCAGATCACTGCTGAGATGATGGACAAGTGGGGTTATTACAGACAGACCTTTGATGATTCCATCAGAGCATGTAAGATTTATACCCACTCTTCATTAACCGAATTTCTGCAGCTCCAGTGAGTTCTTGTTCTGTTTCAACGTGCACGAAGGTTTTGTAGAACTATTTTAGCAACTTCAACTGTGATTTGACCACTGTAAGAGCAACTTCCTTGAGCAGTCCTGAATACATATTTCTGCAAAAAGCTTCCTCAGACAACACTAGCTTCATTTACTGCGTTTGGAATGTATGCTGAAGTTTTCATCTAGGATGTTTCCTTGTGAGCTCTTAATTTTCAACTTGAGCAGTATTTTGTGGGCAACTTCAAGAATATAATTTGGAGTTTGATTACCTGCAGTAAAAGCTTTTAAATGATAATTGTTCTGTATACTTACCATTTAAAGAAATATGTTACTTCACAGGATGAATACAGTTTCATAGGATGAATACAGGTTCAAAGAAACTCAAAAGTAGCTTGAAATATTTTAGATAACCATCATAGCTTTAGAAATGTATACAGTACATTGTTACTGTAAGATACATTGAGAATATAGTATTGAAGATACAGGAACCATTTGTGATAATTTGTTATGGACTTATGAACACAGGATTCTGTTGACCTGTAGTTAAATCACATTTGAAATGCAAACTTGAAATGCTGTTGTAGAATTCCCCCTGGAGCCTTACAGCTTGGTCAAAGAAACGTTGGAACATATATTGTGGGACTGAGAATTGTGGTGTTTTGTTTTGGACAGATCAGCATATGCTCAAACATTAATCCTAAAAGAATAAGGTTCTGCACAACAACACATTTACCAGAAACTGTATTTTACAGCATTTAATAACTTTTTTGCATCTTTAGAGTTTCACATTGTTTCATTTATGTATAGCAGATGCTTGATGAGGACACTTTTTCTCAGTTCTCTATTGATTGGACAAGTAGGCCAAATGAATCAGCTGGAGAGAAGAGCCAGGGAAAAGCAGAAACCTGCTTAGAAGCTAGAGGACAAGTTAACATTCTGTTATCATAAAACAAAGCAAAAAACCCAACACTGACACAAGAAGTTAGCCAATCCATTCTGGGACAGCAGAGCTATCTTTACTGCCCCAAACAATATTTGACAGTACAGGAAGATTGCTGCTATCTCACCCATGCATACTGAATTTCTCTACATTTCTTTGGGATATATTCTGGAGGTAATGCAAAAATAGTAATTAAAAATATGAAAAAGAACCTTAAACTTTTCTTTGTCATTAAACTTCTTGTGAGAGAAAAGCTTTATTATACTTTGCTTATATTATTTTTAAATAAATACTTATTGCTCTTTGCTTACAATAAGGTGTTGAAACTTGAACCTATAACATTTTCTTTACAAGAAATTAATTTTTCTATTTTACAGCATTTTATTGTTACTGTAATGTTCATCAGGAATGGTTCAAGAATCCTTTCTGGGACCTCTAGCTCCCCATAATTAATGCTGTTCTTAGCCGAAATCTACAGTGTTGAGCAGAAACTAAAAGTAGGTTAACCATTGGTGTTATCTTCCCTTGATTTTCATTAAAACATGAGGGACAAAATTTTTAAGCATGTCTTCCTACACATGAGGAAGAACTTCTTTACTGTGCTAGTGACCACTCACTGGAACAGACAGGATGTTGTGGAGTCTCCCTAATTGGAGACATTCAAGAACCATCTGGATGCAATTCTGTGCAATGTGCTCTAGGATGACCCTGCTTGAGCAGGGGGATCGGACCAGATGACCCATGGTGGACCCTTCCAACCTGACTGATCCTGTGATTCTGTGATTTTGGTTTAATACATACTGCTCTGACCTTATCTCTGATAATCTGATACATTTGCCTCCTGTAGCAGTATCTCAATGACAAGATATTTTGAAATCTGGGTATCTATTATGTAACTAGCCACTATCTTTTTACGCTTCAAATATGAAAATGTTCATAAATTCTCCTTTCCAGTTTTTATTCACGTTTGCAGTGTGGTGTTAAAACTGGGAACCAGATGCAGACCTTAATGTGAAGCCTATACTTATGGATCTGTTTTTGGCCATCACTGGTAACTTACAATGTTCTAACTTTATAAAACCATCTTTTAATTGTTAAAGGATGAAAAAACAGTTTCAAACTAGAGACTCGCTATTGCTAGTAAACTTACACTTGAAGGCGAATCTAGTATTTGGAAGACCTTAGTTGAAGGAAATGGAGAGAAACATTTTTTTCCAAAATACCATCATTTTTATCATTGATTAACCCCCAGTTTAAAACGATAAATAATAAATCCTTTTTCAAAAGAGAATGAAAATATTATTCTAGCAGGCAGGTATGTTTCAAAGTGCTTTGTTAGTTATGAACAGGCCTTAACATATGCTTAAACACTAAGAGAAATTTCTTGGTATTTTTGGTAGCAACAATACCAGTAAAAACATAGACATGGAAACACATACCGTTTGGCTGAAAGGCGAGAAGAACCTAATGTTCTGTAAGCATCCAGAGGGAGAATATTTGGTTTTTTTCAAAACATGGAAAAACACTGGTTAAAGGCATATGAGCTGCTAGATAGCAACAAATGGTCCTTTGCAAGCCAGCACTCCTTGCCTTGCAAAAAGCAAAGGAAAATCTTCTCTAGTTAATTTACCCTGACTTTAATAAATATCAAGCGTTCTTGTCCTTCAAGGCACATATTGACTTGCTAACCTTCTTCTAATCTGTCTTAATCTCTGTCAATATTTACCTCTTCATGCAATAAATACTGAGAAGTCAATAGAACCCAACTTCATCTCTATTTTTGAACTTGTGCCATTTCTTTGCCCATTTCAGTGAAATTTATATGGATCTTGAGAAGAAAAATTAAACTTGTTATGTAACTGCTATTATGCGTTTTATAGTAATAAACTTGCTGAACTGTTTAGACCTCTGGCTGTAAGTAAAACTCTCCCACTTCTTCTACAGAGCTTAACAAAATATTAGATATTTTGGACCTTTTATAGGTATTTCTTATCAGACTGAGTGTAGTATTGCTATACTGCTAACCAGCAGAATTCTTTATCAAATGAAGCATACTATACAACTTATAACAGGGTTCCTTAGGTGGTTGGTTTACAAGACAATCACAAAGTATCTTGTAAAAGCAAGTACTTCTCTAAAAGCTAAATGATTACAAGCATATTTTTAATTGAAAATACTGGTACTGATCTCTTAGGACACATCCTGCTATGCTCATCTGTTTTGGAGCTCCTGAGCAAAAACTGTGGACAGTGGAAGGGACCTGAGAAACAAATGCTTTTGTATGTCATTGACTTCATTATCCAGTTCTGCTGCTGACTGAGGTGACAAGAAGGGGACCTTTCATGGAGTCAAAATCCAGCCTAAGCCCCTTTATCACTATGCAGATACTGAACTGAGCAGAGCTGAGCTGCAGTGTGGTGCTGAGGACAGTATTTCCTGCCTCTGTTCTGGCACTGAACACTGAGTCAGATCCCTCTAATGCCTGCTCCCCATGAAATCTGAATGTGTAGAGCTGCTACTGCTGCCTCTTGAGGGTTTAGAGGATGTGGGAGCTGTTGGGACATCTGCTGCCTTCACAGCATTCAACTGAGTTGGTCTTCCTAGGTGAACAACTTCTCTGTCCTTGTTGCATCTTTAAACTTAACTAAGCTTCCAAAGGTCTTGCGAAAATAGTGAAGATCTGATTTTATTACAGTGTTATTGCTCAAGGTGAAATGTTTACTCCTTGAAAAATGCTTGCTTGATTGCAAACACATTGTTTTTGAGCTAGCTAATGACTCTATTGGTGATTAAGGTTTCCCTGTACATGCTTTTTGCTCATCTGAATGTTAGCCTCCAAGCGCCACATGACAAAGAGAAACCACTCAGATATAGTATATGTACACAGAGAGGAAAGTCCAGTTAAAACACAGAAATGGAAGTACTGGTATAACTCCATGCTGACTATGGGAAAGTAAAATGTGAGAGGGAAGGAAAAGAGTGGAAGCATACAAGAATGACTACCGAGAAGAAAGGGGAACTTGAGTAGTAATCAGCACCCCTAGTTGTGATCTACATTCCATCTCAAATCCCTGACTCACTGTGTGGATGTCTGATGTCATACTGTTGTGGTTCATTGTCAGAGCTGAGTTACCCAGAGTGTATGTCTTTGGTGCTGATTAGAAAACTACTGCAGACATGAATTAACAATATTGTAATGATTGTCATGGTATTTAATAGAGCTGGTTACATATTTTGCACCTGAATATTTTTTTCACTTCAGAAAATCAAACCATTTCCTGGTAAATTGTTTATTTCATTGAAAATTTTGGGCAGCAGACTGTTTGAACACCTTGTTTCCCTTTGCATGTCTTCATGGCATGAGATTCAAAAGGATAGGTTAGCCATGAAAATTGTATAATGTTCTTTCTACCCAGTTTGAACCAAGAGAGATTTCCAACTGCACAAATTTTATGTGACCAAGGAGTCAAGGGGAAAAACTGGGATTATCTACAAAAGTACAGAGCCATCACAAGTTTGAGAATTATGTCTTGGGAGAGAACTGCGCTGAGATCCAGACCAAGTTTGGCTGTTTAAGTAGCCCTGCTAATTAGCACCATATCTGGACATAGCTACATTCCTTGATACTCATTAGCAGGAAATTGTAAAATAAATTATAAAACCTAAAGGGCATTAAATGTCTCTTACCTCAGATACTGAAAACAAGTACTGTAGTAGGAATAAGAATAGGCCATTCATGCTACTGCTTTCTCTTCCTTTGAAATTTCATGTCTTATTAAAAACCTTCCCAGTAGGATTATTGGGCTGGAATTATACATTAAAATGAAAACGCAGTAGTTATTCTCTTGCCTGCAAAACAAAATGCTTAGCATAACAGTATACTGTTTAGAAAAGTCAATTATACCTCAAAATAGGAGGAGAAAAAAATGTTAGCAATGTCTTTTGAGACTAAGCCTCTGCTGAAATGTGTTGCATAAAAGAGCAGTGATGTATTTGGGGGTACACAATTATTTTGGTGTCTGCCTTTGTGAAGGTTTGGGAATGATTGAAACAAACTCCCTATGAGAGTCGCAGTCTCATTATGTTTGTTACAGGTTGACTGGTGTAATGTTTTTTTCTGAGGTTATCAGCATGTTCCATCAAAAAACTAATATGTGCGTTATTGCTTTGCTAGGTTTTAAGCCCTTTTCTCATTATAGGTATTGATCTTGATTAAAAGCTGTTCTCCAAATGTTTGGTTCCATTGACACGAAGTGATTCTCATCATCTCTTCTACCAGAGGGAAGGTATCTTCATTCAGGTTAATTGCTGGTGCCTGATGTTAAATGCAAACATCATACCACTGCTTGAGGTGAAAATTCGAAACTGGGAAAAAAACTCTCAAAACTGAAAACCAGCTGTTAAAATATCCTTATCTTCTGTATTTACCACAACAATGTGCTTTCCTTTGGCATCATAATATACCAAAGAAAGTGTCATGAATACTGTTTTGAAGACTGAAAATTTTCAGTTCTTTGTCGGTGCATATGTATTGCTCCATTTTTTTTTTTTTACCAGAACCGGGGGAGCAGGAAGACAGTAACAGACAGAAGTGGATATAGAAATACACAACAATAAAAACATAATAACCTAGTGCCAAAAGGAGGAGTGATGTACAGTCATGTTGAATTTAGACAAAACCAGAAACCCTGCTACTGTAATCTGAAATGTGTGGGTGGACCCTTGTGTCAATGATTTTGATAATTTTCACAGGCATAAACTCCAGTCAGAGTTTGCAGGAAGATTTAGCCTTTTCTAATAGATAACTTGTTCAAAAATACTTAGAGATGCATGCATATACAAATATATTCTCTATCCGAAGCTTTATTTATGGTGATGCTTTGTCTATTGTAACTTTGTTGTGATAAAAGGAAACATCTACCTAGGTTTAAGATATCCTGAGGTCTATCTACTTACATACTACACCCCACAGTTTTCCAGGCAAGGTTCAAAAAATGCTTGCACACCAGATGGACAGGAGACAGCTTTTTAAGGCTAGCAATGATATGCGATTCAAAAATTTCCAGAATTGTTTTGTTTAAAGTGTCATAACGTTTAGTAAACTGTTCAAATGGCAAGTGATCCTCACTTAATATTTTGGCTTTATTCCTTGTCTGAAATGGTTTTGACTCAGTTTCTGGCTTTTAGATCTTTCTATATACTTACTCTTCTGCTGTATTGAGATCCTTTTACCATAGGTTTCTTGCAGGTAGTTAGAAGTAATCATTAAGTTATTCTTTTCAGTTCAATAGATTTTTGGTGGGTTTTTTTAAGCAGATAAAATATTTTTAAATATTTTTCCTTACGCTTACCTGAATTTTACCACAGTATTTTACTAGATCCAAAGTAAAACCTGGAATCCTTTGTGAAAAAAATCAATGCTTCATGAACTCAGTTTCAAAAGAAGCCTAAATGAAATGTTTTGGTTTGGTTGCCTGTTTGGAGAATGCTTTTGTCAATATTTCCTCTCAGCAGACAAAATCCAGGAAAAAAAATAGAGGCATAGTCATCAGGGAGGCTAAATGCCTGGGCTGTCTGTGCTCTGTTGATGTTGACTGTATATCTGATCTCAAGCCAGCCGTAGGCCCATGGCTACCTGCTTGCAAACCACTTGTCTAATTGAAATTGGTCTAAACTTCCCCAAGAGATAGACAAGAATCCATCACTTCAATTTTCCTGATGAAATTTTTTTCTTTTATTAAATCCAACATGTTATGATAAATAGATTTTTCTGTTTGAGAGGTGGGAGGGGTATGGAGAAAATGTCTCCAGCAGGGATCCTAAAGGAGATTTATCTAAAAGAGCATCTCTCTTTTCAGGGGTGTATCTCTCTTTTCTCTTTGTGCTGTGCCTATGAGAACATGAGTTTAAGCCTGATTAATACAGCACCAGAAAAAGCTTTAGTCCCAGAGATTGTCATGAGAGAATTCCTTTTCTGTCTTCTCACAGACTCAAGCTTTGCTGCTGCTGCTCCAACCAAGCAGCACCTTGTCCCAACAGAGCTATCTTTTGTTGCCCTTTGGAGGAACTGTTCATCATGTAGCCACCTGAAGGTCAGCAAGTGTGATGGCCTTCAGGCCTTTCAGAAACATGTCTTGGGTTCCTTAAAGCAAAGCAAGAACTCCCAAAATCCTTTGCTGATTACTGTGTCTTGTGATCATGAAGGTCCTTGGGGCACAGGTTATTTCTTACTATGCCAGGTGTCCAACTCCTTACCTGGCTATGATATTTGGGATAGAAATCTGTGTAAAAAACTAGAAGAGTGTTCCATTTTAACATGAAGGACTTAATCTAGCTTATACCTGTTCTTTAAAATACAATAAAACCTCCCATGTTGTAGATGTGTAATTTCACCTGTTTTCCATCGTTTAGCTTTTGTCTGAGATGAATGCTGTAGAATTTCTGTTTCTCAAACATACATAAACTTATTTTCCTCACCTCATCAAAAATTTACCTAGAAGTAAGATAAACAAATATTGTCTTTAACTAAAATAGCTTTTTTTACTGATATTCCAAATCAATATAAACTGTCATCCTTAATTTGCTTTGTTCAAGTGTAAATGGAGTTGCATCCATAGTAATGAGGTTGGGAGATAATAAAGTCACTCCTATTCTTTAGGGATTTTTCTTTCTTTTTAGAAAGTCTCATATGTTAATGAAGCAGATGGTCACTTTTAAGAGCCAAAATAATTTATATGTATTTTAATGACATGAAATACTTTTAGGCTTCGTTAAGTCAGAAACTAAATAGTGTTATGCTTGTGTGCTTGTTTTGAGTGGGGTAGAATTGTCTTCACAGTGGCTGGTATGGGGCTATGTTTTGGATTTGTGCTGAATGTAACATTGATAATATGGTGAAATTTGTTATTGCTGAGCAGTGCTTATACAGAGTCAAGGTCTTTTCTGGTTTTTGTACTACCATGGTGCCAAGATACTTGGGGGTGCATGGGAAGTTGGAAGAGACACAGCTGGGACAGATGACCCCAACTGATCAAAGGGATATTCCAGACCATATGACATCATGCTCAATATATAAAGTGGGGGGAAGAAGGAGGACGAGGGGAATGTTGGAGTGATGGTGTTTGTCCCCCAAGTAACAGTTATGCGTGATGGGGCCCTGCTTTCCTGGAGATGGCTGAACACCTGCCTGCCCATGGGAAGCAGTGAATGAATTCCTTGTTTTGCTTTGCTTGTGTGTGGGTTTTTTGCTTTCCCTATTAAACTGTCTTTATCTCGATCCACGAGTTTTCAAGCTTTTACCCTTCTGATTCTCTCCCTGATCCCACTGGTGGGGGAGTGAGTGAGTGGCTGTGTAGGTGCTGGCTGGGGTGAAATCAAGACAGCTTGGAACAAAAATAATAATACAAAAATGCACTTAAAATCTTCTGTTTTGAAAAAGTTTCACAGATACTTTCTATTTGTACCATCTTGACTTCCCATAGAGATAAACTTAGAAGACAGGGTAAACTTTTAAGGACACACCTCCTTCTTCAACTTCACTTGTCATTTATCTTGTCATTTGAAGTGTTACATGATAAATGACCTTATGAAGATGCAGTACTTGATGCTGTGCACCTCTCTCTTTTTATGCCTTTAATAAAATTTGGGATTTTGCTAGGAAATATTTTTTTTTAGTGACTTTCCTGATGTGTTTGGATTTCAAATAATGTTTTCATTTTGTTTAGTTCTGTGTGACATTATTCTGGTTCTTGTGAGTGACATTTAAATGATTGGTCTTAGGTAAGGAATATAATTCTATTCAAAGAATTCATCTCAGAGAAAGTTTCTCTGCAATAGAGGTGACAAAAAAAAGCAGCAAACAAAACAACAAACTGCACAAGAATGACTGAACCTTTGGCTTTTTTATATCTAGTTTCCACTGTGGAGCTTCTGAGGAATAGAGAAGTAATCAGTTGTCAGTCATTACACCAGTGGCACTGTTTCTAATTTGATTTAGCTTCAGATTAATTGAAACAGGCAGTATTGATTGCCACTAAAAGAACTGGAAGGTATTTCATATGACAGAAATCAAATGGGATGGTTTGGAAGATGAGTCCAACTCTTATACAGACATGGTTATTTTCTGTTTAGTATTTGTCCTTGAAGGAAAGAACTCTATTTGCATTTGTAAAGAGATGCTTCATAGTTGAATGTGTCATGCATGATCCCATCTACTACAATTCACAAGGGCTTTCTGGTCCTTGGTGTTCTTGGACGCCATCTTGAAAGATCATATATTTGGGCTATCAGTTTTTGTATACCTCAGAACTTCTCTTTTACCTATAGAAACCTCTATCTTTCTACTTTTGCTGGAATCAATAATCACCTCATATTTTGTCAGTTGCTGCCTGCCAGAAATTTCAGAGTAAGAAATAATCAAGAGCTTATTTCTGGATCTTAACAAATTGGGCAACAAAGCCTACAGTATTAGTGCAGGTCAATGAATTGCTCTTGAAAAAATGGGAGCGTCATCTAACAACATATTTAATTTTATGTAGTTCAATGAATAGTTGTTTTATTCCTAGACCAACCCTGAATTGCACATATGGCAGCCAGGCAGTTCACTGATGCTTTTATCAGACTCATCCTACATGACGCTTTTCACTAGTTTTGTTTAGTGTTTGAGTCCAAATTAATAAGAAAAGCCTGAACTGGGTTTCACTCACTTCTTGGAAATAAGGTCAAAGCGTGCACAGAAGCAGGAAATTGAGCCGCAGGATTTTAATCAAAAACTTTACCTACAAAGTTAATCCCTGCTAGGAAAATTAAAGTGGGAAGGAAGAAATAACAACACATACCAGGGCAGTAACACTGCTTTATTCCCAAAGCACTGCTCAGGTGCTTGAGAAGAGGCCTTGTAAACCTGTGCACAATTCCAAATGGTAACTCCTACTGGAATGAGGGACCCTGTCACATGTGCACATGTAATCTTTTAGCTTCCTTTTTCCACCAGTTTTTCACCAAGTTCTGCTTCTGGTTCCTACAGTCCTGTGGGAGTGGAAGACTGGCTCAAAATCCCATATTAATTTCTGTGAAGATATTTAATATTTAACTTCATATGCTGCAGTCTACAAGCAGTCTAAGCACTTAGAGTTTCAGTTAAGTTACCAACAGGGATGAGGTTTTCCTGGATGTAAGGTTGGCCTAAAGCATCATAATGTCCAGGCAGAAGGAGCTTTTGTGCCAAATGAAAAATAAATCAATATGAATTGATACATAGGTTTCTGTAGCTGTGCCAAACTGTCAGTCAGTGCTGGAAAAAGATATCCTGGGTTTTGGAAGGATCCTGATGGTTCGCCAAGCATTTGTCCCCCGAAGAGTAAGTTTGCATTTCTAGTAATGTGCTTAGTGGTGCTTGATAAAGAGGTGTATTTCCACTTCCATTTTGTTCAAATTGTTATGTTCATCTTCTGGGTGGATTTTTTTTTTTTTTAGGAGTCATCACAATTGGTATACAATTACGTCCAACACTGGCTGGCCTACATAGATGGCCATGTAACTTTCTATTGTAGAACAGAGTTTAATTGAAGTCTTTGTCAAGTTTCAGAGTTTACCAGCCCCCTAGGTTGAGGAGGACTGGGTCATTATTGTTTTCTAGCTGGCTGCAACATGACAACCTCACTAAAAGTCTGGAAGGGTGTTTTTTTTGAAAATAAGTGTTATTAATTTTTTAAAGGCAGACTAAATTCTGAACATTCAGAATCTTTTCTGTAATCTATGGTCTAGTAGTAAGTGGCTCAAAACTTTGCTTTTCCCCCTGTTATTCTTGACTCTCAAAGTAGAACACTCTTCTATATAATTTCTTTTTTTGTTTAGGTATAGAAATGGTCAAGATGAATAATTTAAGAAAATATTAAACCGAAGTTGCAGTCATATGCTCTTAACCCATCCCCATTTCAAGGTAGAATAAGTGTGCATGTTGTCTCACCAAGGTGTTGACATATAAGGTGTAGCAGTTGAAGTTACTTCTCCCAGGTGTCCATCCTTCCCACGAGGAGAGTCAGAGACAGAATATGTCTGTGAGCCTGAGGCTGTTCAGCACTGAGTCTGGCAGCCTTGCTCCAACCCCTCAGAAGTGTAAAGCAAGCCGTCAGATTTTGCACTCAAGTGGGAGAATTGAGAATACATTCCCTCGTGCTGACTATGCAGGGTGACAGCCTACAGCCTTTCCCTACAGTGATAGTTAACTGATCTAGTACCTTTCACTGCCATAGACAAGTATGGATCAGAGATCTAAATGTTTTTCATGTATTTGAAGCTCCACCTGTCTTGAGAGTGTGCTCTGCCTGGGCTTGGATCAAGGTCTTTGAGATCTACTCTGAGGTGATATCATTTCATTCGTGGCTGTGTTCATGGACACTTACACAATATTAAACTCAATATTTAATTCCATATATTAATGCAGAGTGAAAGTTCCATAAGTGAATAGAAGTCAAGAGAGAAAGACAACTATCTTATTATAATATCAATTCCCATACTTCTATAATTTCTCTAGATTACTGGGAAAAAAACTGTTGAATGTAGGAATCCACAAGATGTGACAAATATTAAATGTATTAATGTCATACACTGAGTTAATGAGGCCTTATTTTTCATTTACTTATTTATGTGTAGCTAAAACTTTCTACCTTTAAAGGTGACTTCAATGTTTTTTGCTTTTCTAAATTTGTTCTTTGGATAGATTATTTAAGAACCTACCTTCTTATGTTTACTGAAATGTGGATGCTTTCTGCTTGACAAATCAGGCTTGAATACAGAGGTAGTGCTTCTAGCAGGCAAATTGCTTTCTGAAGGAAGCAAACATTCTTGAGAACACCAAAACTGGAACTTTAAAACAAGAAATAAAAAAAAGCCCAAACCCCACCTGCTGCTTCTCAAACAAGGCATAAACTCCCTTCCCAAAGAATCTTTCATCTTTAATACCTGTTACTTTACTATTAACTAGCTGTCAGTTATCAGGAGCCTTCTCTCCCCTTCTTTTCACCAGTATATTTGGAAAACTGATCAAGATACTGATTGAAAGGATCGAAAAGAATTCCAGTATAGAAACTAGATTAACTACATTTTTCTTTGCTGAAGCTGTACATCTGCATCCTTTCCAGAGCTGGGTAGGTCGCTGCTACTTTGAAAGACTGTTTTGCTGCAACCCCCTCTCCTTGCTTTTCAAATTGTGTGTTGATTGTGACTCATGTCACAGCTCTTGTTTGAGAGGTCTGTTTTGGTGATTACATGAGAGTTATAGTCTGGTGCTCCTAATCCATTTAAATTACTTATAAATTACTTGCCTATTTTATCTCTTGCTTCTGCTGTTGTGTGGTACCTTCTTACTCATATGTCAAGGTGAGCTTGACATTTTCTTATGTGTCAAGAATGGGCTCACATAATCCCCAAAAGTATGATGAAAATATGGCAATTCAGTAACTACTGCAACTTTATTATAGGATGTATATGGATTTCTATTAGGCAGAGAGCTGAACTACCAAGCTGAAAATTTTTTCTTAATTCTCTTTATCTGCGTAATCATGCAACTGTGTTAGATCCAGAGGACACCTAATGACAGGAACTACAGAGCTGTCTTGATCTTCACAATGGGACCTTCAACAGTGAATCTCTTGTCAAATACTATTTTCTGGTCCCTACAGTGTCTATACTTGTAGTTGGACTGCACAATATTTTTTGTGTTCTCCTAGGCTTTAAGCCTTTTTAAGGTGAAGCTGTCCTTTTTTCTCTGTGCTTGCTGAGCATGAAATTACAGGAGTGGTAAAACAGTATAGCTGAGATGATGCAGTGGGTTGAAGCCACTGAAGTGGGGCAGACTGTTCCTTTTTTAATCCTTTTCCACCCTTTCCCTCCCTTGGGCCCTGCTTTGGCCTGTTGTGGTCTTGTGTGGTCTGCACAACAGATCTAGCTTATTTATGACTTTGCCATAAATTAATTGAACACACTAAGTCAGAAGAAAAATGGTAATTGCATTTGTTGGGTTAGTTTCCTGCTGGATTAATGAGGTAAATTCTTTGACTATACAGTTGTAAAAGCAGTCGAGTTGTGAATAATTGTTCAGTAGGAAAAGTAGTAGAGGCATACTCCTTCCAAATTTCTTTCATCTCTGTATGTGTACATAACACAGATAATGGCATTTCTTCTCTTAACAAAAATGTCATGGTCTAACCACAGCTGATAATTTAGGGTTGCTTGCTCATTTTCCCTGGTGGGATGGGGGAGAGAATTGAAAGGGTAAAAGTGAGAAAACTTGTGGGTTGAGATAAAGACAGCTCAATAGGTAAAGAAAAACCTATGTGTGCAGGCAAAACAAGGAATTAATTCACCACTTCCCATGTAGGGGCAGAGGTTCAGCCATCCTCAGGAAAGCAGGGCTCCATCAGGCATAGCAGTGACCTGGGAAGTAAAATGCCATCACTTCAAATGTGTCCCACTTTCCTTCATGCCTCCCCAGCTTTATATGCTGAGCGTGATGCCAATTGGTGTCAGCTGTCCTGGCAATGTCCCCTCTTGACTACTTGTGTACTCCTGGCCTACTTATTGCCGGGCGTTGTGAAAAGCCGAAAAGGCTTTGACTCTGTGTAAGCAGCACTGCTCAGCAGTAACAAAACCATTTGTCTGTTATCAGCACTGATTCCAGCACAAAAGCAATGCAAAATTTAGCCCTGTACTAGCTACTATGGAGAAAATTACCTCTATCCTGGCCAAAGCCAGCATAAATACTAAGGTGCTCTCTTTTTGATGTTGTTGGTTTTTGGTTTTGTGTTGTTTCCCCCCACCCATCCCCCCGCTTGTTACCATCTAATCAGAGATGGGGTTTGACTTTTCCCTTTATGAGCTACCTGCCTTACCTCAGATAATTGCTTGTGCTGGTTATTAGCTGACTAATAGCTGACCGTAACATTGATTTTAATAGTCCATTATACCCTGTGTGGACCCTGGGAGGCTAAAAAGTCTGCAATATTTGAACATAAAAAAGAAAAATATAAGTCAATTTAATTGTATTGGGTGAAAACTGCAAAGTATAGAACAAAATCAATCTTTGCAGCATTAGGTAGTTGGTTTTCTTCTTAATGTAGCTTAAATTTATTTTTCATATAGTTTTCTGTATTAAGATTAAAATTTTATTTTGAAAATGCTTTAATTCTTTTGATAACTTTGCTTTGATACCTTTGTTTTGAACTGATATTAAGGAAGAAGATCAGAGTTCCCTAAAGGGAAATTTAAAGCATTCTAAATGTGTCTGAGTCAGCAGAACTTTTTGGTTTCCCATTTGCTTTTTTCCTGTGTTATAATGTAAAAGTTGATTCCAAAGGAAAATAGAAACACAATTCTGCAACTGTTAAAACAATGTATTAAATTCGTACATGGTTCTAACTGATTATCTCAGTCCTCTGATCTCTGGGACAGGCATATTTTCTCCAATTCTAGTGTCATTTGAGGCAACAGGAGATGCTTGAGAATTATCAGGACTTGGCTCACCTCAACTAGAAAGAAGCTTGGAGTTGGTAAGCAGCAATATGACTCCATGTGTTAATGCAACTGCTCTCAGGAACAGATGCAGCCTCTGCAGGAATGGGCAGGCTGACTAGCCCTAATCACATCAGCTGGCATAGGAATGGGATGCCTGTCTCTCTTACCTTCCTCCTGCACCAAGTGCTGGCCAGCAATATCCCTGGGGCCTGGGGATAAATCTGCACTTGTTTAACAGTATTGTCAATTCCATCCAAATTTAGGAACTGCTGTGGCACATTGGAACTTAATATCCCTGCTCCAAGCTTATTCAGGTAGATTATAATTGACTTTTTTAACTAGTAAAAAATTGTGTAGCTTTTTTCTTCTTTTGAATTGTTTTGTTACTTAAAAATAAATAAATAACATTCACATCTTGATGCTGCCCTGATTTCTATTGACAAGTATACTTGTTAATGTGTACGCTTTAAAGAACTTTCCTTGTTTAAGGGCTAAAAGGTTAATAACTGAACCCAGATTGTCTCCAGTGAATCAAGCTCAATTTTCTTGAGCCTATTGAAAGCAATCTGCTCCAAAGAAGCTAATTAGAGAGAAGAATACGGAGTGTCTGGGTAACACTGTCTGTGTGTTGTCATATATATAACGCGCTTCCTTCCTTTCTGCAATCTTGTGAAATTACGTAGTTGTGTCTAGCTCACTTTCCTTTTTTGGTGGCAGCGGTGGGGAAATCAAAATGCATCCCCCTCCAAAATGTCTAATTGGACCTGGTGTGACACAACAGCAAGGATACTCTAATGTTGGTAGCTAAGTAACTTTGCTCATAAAAATGATCCTGTTGGATTCATCAGCTTTCTGTGGTTGAACTGATGGCTATTGCCTGGCTTAGATGATGCAAAATACGAGAAAACCACATTTATTTAATTACAGATACTTACTTGAGGCTTGCAATGTTAAGCAAGTAAGCAGGCTTTCTTTCTGTGTTTTTATTTACATTTAAAGTCACATTTGTCTTTGATGGATTGTTTATTTTGAACTTGAGAGTTGTAATCCAGGAGTGTTTTGTTCCATGGAGGAAGGAAACGTTTCCTCATTATATAGAAGATGACAGCATCACCTCAGACCTGGATGTAGATGACCTTGAACCTAGAAACAGTTTAATCAAAAGATCTGATTTCTAGACTTCTCTGTGTTATGTGGGTTGTGGATTTGTAGGCTCAACCTTTGACAGCAGTTTCAAAATTATTTGCTTAAGTACTGAAAACCTTATTTTGTGGGAACTATGATTGAACATGTTACAATATTGAACTTGCTTGATATCACTTAGGCAATGGGTCTGGTGAACGTGGTGGATCAGATCTAATGGAGAGTTCCCTTGAATCCGAGTCCTTTAAGGACTCCATTCAAGTCTTGCTTCTGAGAAAGCTTTTATATTGGAACATCTATCATCCACTCCTCATACTGTTGGCCTGAGACCTAAAAGGTGTCTATTTCTGTGAAGAATATTAAGGATATAGGCAATAATTGTGTCTGTCAGGTAGATAATTCCTAGATATGGAAATGGGTGGGTTGCACAACCCCCTAAAGATAAGGAAGTGGCCTTCTTTCAACAGCTACTTGATTGTTTCAGAAGCTTTCCTTAATCTTCTTTGCCTTCCTTAGAGTTATGTTTTAAGATAATAAAATTCCTCTTTTAAGCTCCAAAATGTTACAGCTAAAAATAGATCCTGAGAAATAGGGTTTTATTGTTTGTTTGTTTCCTTAGATAAAAAAAAAAGGGGGGGCTGCACAAAATATCAAGGGAGTGAAGGAAGAAATAGTTCCAACATTTTGGTCTGCCTTGTCTTTGTATGAGGTGGTTAACGTGAAAATCAGAGTAATTAATCAATGTGAACTTTTCAGATTCATCATTGCTAACATGCACCTGTGCCAAGCAACATTGTGCTGATTCTGGGCAAAAAATAATGCAGCATGTTCATTAACTACCTCTGTTTTTTGTGCCTTGTTTGCAGAGCAGGGGCCAGAGAGAGGTGGGATTTTGGTTCATGCTGAGCCAGTTGTACAAATCAAGTAGAAACTTTGAATAAGATGCTTTTATTCCTTTGCTGCTTAAACCTTTAACATCAATAGGGGCTGTACCTGAGCACTGATGGTGGTTTACCCAGTCCTAAATACTACACTGTTCCTGTAAATGTGTTTTTAAGTGAGTTGAGCAGGTGGAACACATTTATTGGCATAAAGTTTCAGAGTCTATGTTATTTTAGTATACTGGAGATGAGTCTGGCTGCATAAGTGGTTACTGGAAGGAAGGGAAGTCTTGAAAGATGCAGGCATGTGCAAGGCTGATGTCTTCCTTCTTGGCTGTAAAGTGCCTGAGAATTTCTTCTGCCTGGTGGTTATTAGCATCTGCTGATCAGTCTCATTTGTGTTTGCTGGGCTTGCATCTCAGCTTTCTTTGCTGACTGGTGTATACAGCTGTTGGATTTATTTATGTATCAGCCTTGTCTAAGCAAATGTAGTCATACAAAGTTTATTTTGTCGGTACTAATTTTTTTGACAAAATTTTGCCTGTGTTAATAACGACTTTGAGGAAAAAAAAAATAAATTGAATTTGAAACTTCCCAACTAAAAATTGATGAACTCCTGAAACACTAATTTTTAATTTTTTTTAAAATATATTGTCTTCTCTGCTGCTATAGGTATGGGAACATTATTTTACGTGCTTTTGTGTCAAACAATTTAATAGAAAAAGTAAATTGAGATTCTCCAAATAGTACTAATTACAAATTGGCCGAGAGGATGTTGAAAATAATGGGATATCCATATACTGACATCAATAATAGTTACTACATCAATAATAGTTACAATACTTTATAATATTGTACCACTTATTTTTTGTGAAATAATGAGAATCCCTGCCAAATGTGGAAGAAATAATTGGACGTTTTAAAAGTTCAGTATGGTTTTCTGTTCAGAACTGTTACTTCATGCATTCACGGGAATGAAAACTTTTTTGTTTATTTTGAAATTTCACACAAAGTAGAAATTCAGAATTTCACTCTGCTTTCATACTCTGATAGTTAAAACAACCTTTTATCAAACAGGACAGCTATTCATATTCTGTTTATTCTTGTGTTTGGATTATTAGACTGCTTGATTACGCAACCAAGGATTTGAAGGATCTTTTATTCCCACAGTATACTCTACCACCTAGCACTGAAATTCTCTGACTGTATTGGTAGGGTGTTCATTCACTCTTTATTTTTTGCCATTAGAGTTTAGACTGACTCAGGTATCTATCCACAACTGTGTTTAAAAATAAAAGAGATACTGGGGTGTGACTACCTGATAGAATTCAGGAACTGCACCTGGATTATAATTAAATAATAAAATAAAGATAAGTATTTACTAAATCTTGCAGAGAATCAAGACAAATGCCAATCCATGTCTCCCACAACTCCCTTGCTTTTTGTTGTTCACCTTATAAATTGCCTGTAGGGGCTGTGCAGTAAGTACTCATTTCTCCTAGCTTGTATGTTACGGTGGTTTTTTTAACTGCAGGCATTCACAATGTCACCAGCTCTGTAAGCTTGGTCAAGTAAAATATCTTGAATGCTCAAAGTCTGTATGCAGATTTCACTGTTACTAGTCAGCTGCAATGATGCACACCACATCAAATGAAAGGAATAATTCCGCAACTTTATCCCTCACCCTAAGCCCAAAGCCAAGTAGCCAAAGCTATCAAAGACCAGCATGACAACTGTAATAATTTCATATATGGATTGGTAATACCAGTTATTCATCTTGATAATACTGATAATAAACTGGAATGTCAATTTATGGTATTGCAGACCTTGTTTATGAAATTTTACTCGCCATTAAAATAAATAGGTACTGAGAGGAATTGATGAATGTCAGAAAGCTCAGATGAATTTGGAACACGTTGTGATGATACAGTGTTATCCAAACTATTTTACTAATCTTGTCACTCATCAACATGTCAGTCATGTTCACGATGGATACGCATTTCTGTTGGCACTCCTGTCACCCCACTGCAGGTACTGAGAGTAAGAGATGGCTGTGTCACACAACCATAGAGTTATAGATAACTGTGTCAGCCTGAGCTGAGTAAGGACATGATGCATGCAAAAAACCAAACTATTAAACTAACTTTGGATTGCACCAGTTCCTATTGTTCTTTGTTTGCCCCTGCAGCAGAGTTGGGAATAAACAGAACTGGCCCAAGACAAAGTGTTGTAGCTTGGGATACTGAACACGGAAGCTGAGAAAAATAAGGTCTTGATAAAGCAGTACAGGACTCCCAATACCAGTGTCTAGCAACTACAGTGTGCTTCAGGACCCAATGGGCTCCCTGGTAGAGTTTCTATCTCTTTACAGCTCTGAGAAAGTTTAAGGTCTTAAACTGTCTAGGCCCCTCTCCTGTTGGACTAAACCAATCAATCATGTTCAGCCATGGATATGAACTGATCTCAACTACTTAGTCTGTAATAATAAATTAATTAAATTAATGCCTGCTGTGTTTTGAGAGCTACTTCCTTTCCCCCTTCCCCTACAAGATATTTGCATTCCATTCTCTTGTGATGTCCTAGGATTTAGCCACTGGGAATCAAAGTAAATTAACATAACGCAGAGGAATGGAGTGCTGCAGTTTTAGAAAGAGTATCATACCATAGGAACTCAAAAGCACTCAAATTACAGCTCTCAAAAATGCCTTGAGTTTTTTCATAGCTTATCTGAACTTGACCCTTTTAATGAGACGATATTCCAGCAGTACTTTTTGTTGGGTCATGTTTCTTGTCCAGTCTCTCCTGCTAGTCCTTCTTGCAAATCTTTGCTTGTGCTGTTGACTAATTTTCCTAGTCAGAACAAAATGTTGCTCTTAAACACAGGCTGAATTACTTAAAGTGAGAAACTTCAAAACTGCCACCATAGTTTTTTTCCACCCGTGTCCCTTTCAGGTTCTTGTGCTACGTATTGCATGATGTGAGTCAGGGTCTGAGATGCAGTCAAAATTCCAGATTTGCAGCCTTGATGGCTGTCAGACTGACTTTTAATCAGGTGTCTGAAAAATAGGCAGCTGCCTGGAGTGCTGTGTAGCAGGAAATCCTTAGAGCTAGTGTTCAGTGCAAAGAGCAAAGTAGAACATATAATTTTATACAAATTCCACGCTCCCTTCCTGCCCTATGCAAAGGACACAGTACAGTCTCTCTTGTATTGCTTAGTGCTCCTCTGTAGGATGCCTGAAAACAGCCCTCTGCATCTTTACTGCCCAGCAGCTTGTTATGTCTTCGAAGAAGCTATGTCTGTGTGTATCACTAGGCATCACTTTGTGAAATTGCTTTCAGAACTGTCATCTAAAAGCTGAAGTTTTAAGTACTGCTTTTAACTGTTCTTATTTCACAGCTATAAATGCCTTCATGGAACCCAAAAGTTACTGTATTAAAAATAAATTTTCTTCTAAAGAAAGGGGAATGGAGATGCCATCTGTACTACTTCTGGCTCCCATTCAGCTCCTTCAAATGAATGCCAAATTAACAGCAGCCCTTCTTCCTCCCTGCTTCCTTCTCATCCCATAGTTCTCTTTCTGAGGTTCATCCAGATTCCTTGAGAAAGTAGGGAATATCACCTTTGCAAAAACTTTAGTGGGAATTTTTAATTTATTTTGTGTTTATTCTCAGTGGCTGTTACAGCCCTGCTGTTTCTTTCCTGTGGTCTGACTTCCCTTCCCTACAGGGAGGTCACTGCTTATGTGGGAAGGTTGGACTGAACATTGTGTCAGCTTCTACCATTATGCTGCTTGCAGTTACAGGTCTTGGGCACCATTGCCCAAGGTTCATTGGCATCCCTGACATCGGTCCCCCCATTTCCTTCATTTTCAGGATCTTCCCTCTTTGCCCTAGACCTTTCCCTGGGCCAGGATCTTCACCTTTCTGGGCCCTTTTCTGTTTTCCAAGACCACGCCTTCCTTTCAGGATGCCGTGTTTTGGCATGAGATTTTTTTTCTGGAAACCAAGCTCCCAGTTAGTGTAGTGTAAATAGAGTATGTGCAGAAGCACAGCAGAGGATCAGCCTCTTCATTTATGGGTAAATTTAATGTTTCTTTATTAGCAACCCATACTGGGGGCAGCTAAAAAGTTTCAGGTTTCTGCTTGAGAGTTCGGGTGTTCAGTTTTGAGCATTCACCCATGCACTTACACACAGTTTTCTGCGGGCTGTTTGCATTCACAATTTCAGCTCATTTTTGCAATGATTGCAGCTGTCTAACTCTCCGTGCCCTCTTGGATGCACTTCCATCCTTGGACTGGACACCAAAAGGAACAGACCTTATTTTAAAGGTATATTTTTTAATGTTTAATAATTTTGATTATGTATGTGAGTTTGGCATAGAACAGAAGAAGTTTTTGAGGTGGAGATGGAATTGCCCCTATAGCATGTATTATTTTTGCTGAGGAGGCTGTCTTTCCTTTGAAGAGGAAATTTAGTTACAGTGTGTTTGTTTCACGAATCTAGTTATTGGAGCAGTGTTTTTCAAACTGCAGTTTGCAAGGCTGACACAAAGCTAGCTGCTAGTGCATAACATACAATCCTGGCTAGCTCAAATTGCTGCCTGTACCTATTTTATAACAATAGCATTAGCTAAAACTCTTCTGAATACTTTAAAAATTCTCTGCTCTTCTCCCCTTTGAATAAAAACACTTTCCATTTTTTGCTAATTAATTTGAGGATAGGGTAGGGAAAATATTTTTATGTGACTGGGGAAGGCTGTTGATGCTTGTGCCACTGCTTAGGTGGGAGGCTATTTTTTTTCCCCACTCTTTTTTTTTCTTTTGGAAAAGGCTAAATTGCTTCCAAGGAGAGTGGAGTAAAGCTTTGAATTCTCCTGTGGACTCTTATTTCATAGCCAGATTCCTATGACAGAAAATGTGTTGCCCCAGCTCTCATGAAGCTTGGTCTGGGCTTTGTGATCAGCATTGTCCCAAAGAAGCATGACTGTTTAGGAAATTTATAGATAGTAATTTGGTCTCCAGTGTAGCAGAGGCTCATCTGTTAATTGCTTTGAAGATTAAAGTCAAGACCTTGAACTGGCATCTGAAACTGACTTTAGAGATAAGCCCCAGCTGTGAACTTCCGTCGTCTCCTTCCCAAAGCCTTTGGTATTTAGAGGATAATAGATAAGCAGGATATCGAGGACAGCATCTAACTGATGTTAAAGATTTGTATTATTGAGACCTAAATTGTTATGAGGGCAAAGCTAGTTCTCTCCAGTTCTGTTATCCAGGGACCTCTCCAGAGAAGATGTCAGCAAAGAAAAAATGCGTACATGTTAGGCTGGGTAGCCACAATGAAGTGACAAGTCACTCAAGTGTTGATAGCATCCACTACATAAATAACAGCCGCTCCAGTTTGCTGATTGAATTGATATGAGGATTTTTTTTTTTAAATTACGAGTAATCTAAAGGAACATTTTCTAACATTTCCTCTTTCTCTCTCTTGATACTGCACCACTCTGTTCACTCCCCCCAACCTCCTCATCCCCAACCCAATTTGGATTGAGTTGAAATCCTTTGCCTAATGAGGTGAAACATTTTATTCTGTGGTTGTTTAACTGTTTTTCATAACCTCTTTTTTTCAAGGCAGCTTCATTTCAAAATGTTTGGGGTTTTTCCGTGTTAAAAATGTTGAAGATAAATGCTTCTGGCAAGTTAAACAATTTGTTTAGAGATGTTTAGAAATAACTGCGTTCCCTGGTAGTTTTGGTTCCATCACTCAAAATGTCATTCTTCATCAAAAGCAGCAACCATTAGTCAAGTATGATGCAAGCAAATAGAGGTGTTTTCTCAGAGATACTCTACTGTCAGCATATTAAAGGTTGTTTTGAATACAACGCTTGTTAAATGAGCCCCATGTATGGCATTTGTTTTTATGGTGTTGGAGAGCAGTGCCTAAGGAATAGTTGTTACACTTGGCCAACTGAAAGGGCAAAGTTGCAGACGCTTCATGCACTGCAGAGCTTGTGGTGTGTTACCACAAGACCTTTTGAGGAAGATAGTGATAACAGATTTAATTATGAGTGGATACATTTCAGAAGAAAAGAACATAAACCATTAAAGAGTGAGAGAGATGGAGGTGAGCAGTAAAGAATGAGCAAGTAATTGGTGAAATCTAAACCAGAAATGAATTAAGATGCTGCGTGGCTGGTAGAGAGAGACTGAACAAATAATCATCAGTGAGAAGTCTGATGAAAACATAAGAAATATATTTTTTTAAAAAAAACAAACCAAATAATGAAAAAACAATCAGCCAAAAAACCCAACCAAACCAACCAAAACAAAATCAAAAACCTCAAGTCTATTTTGGCTATTTCTACTTCTATCTGGTTCCTCCCTAGATTTGTTTTCCTAGGATTGCCTTACTTCATTTTTCCTGTTAACGCTGGTGAGGTAGTCCAGTATGGGGTATGATTTGCCTTGTATCATGGGCTTGGGTGATAGAATCTGTCCTCTTTGCACTGCCTGGCCTGCGACACCAAACAGTGGAGTTGTCCTTTATGGGGCTTTCCTACTTGATTTTATGTCAAGGGAGGTTGTAGATGGATGACTAATGTAACTAGCAGCATTGCCCATCTTGGAGAAGTGCAGGAGCCCAAGGGAAAACACTTCAGACAGCCACAGGTCCTTTCAATCTGTAGCCAGGAGCGAGGGTATTAAGGAGGTGTGGAAAAAGGTGTGGGTCCTGAGTTCTGTTTCAGGAGGTTGTTAGGGCAGCTGGTGAGGGAAGAAAAGAGCATTTCCACCCTCTCATTTTATAGGAGGGAAAGAAATGGGGAGTAAGAAAAAGAAAGGACTTGAGTTTCAGGGCTCTTGGTCAGCTGCTGGGGAGCTTTCTGAATATGATGCTGGGAAAGATAAGTGTTCCCCATTTGCTCAGTGAGCAAACCCCTCTGTTCTTTCTCTCTCTTTTCCCTGTTCCCTGCCTCCTCATTCCCACTGTTTATTATGCTGTATAAAGTGGATATAGTTCTCTCTGCTACATCCTAGCCCTGCAGATGGTGATCTATTTTGAGAATCAAGATGGTGAAAAGAGGATCCTATGATTTTGGTTCAATTTGCATGCCCTCTTACCAGCTCAACTGGGGTTCTCCAACTCAGGGGGTTCTCCAAATTGGGAATGTGGCCTTCCTTTTTCTTTTTTTGTTAGTTTATTTGTGGGAGTGTAAATAATTTTTTTTTTAATTTTTATTAGACATAAACATACTGATCCTGTAGGTAGTGGCTATCCTATGACATATGAACCAAGCACAAATGGAATTCTGTTTAACTTCAGGAAGCTGCAGATAACAATGGTTTTTATTTGTTTTCTCTGGAGCAAAGACTGGCTACCAAGTAGTTGTACAAATTGTTTGTGTGAAGAGGAATACAAGGCAACCTTATAGAACATGGTATTGTTTCTTTGCTCAGTTTTTATCATAAGAGCGTCTTAAAAGTTCAGCTTCAATAAACATTGCTCGCATGTAGCAGAGGTGTATCAGTGGTCTTTTGCACAGGGATCTGTTATATATGTTAAAATTGTGTTTTCTGCAGAACTAATTGGCAATCTCTGATTTATTGACAAAAATAAGTCTCATCAGGTTTAGAGGAAGATGGACATGGGTAACTGCTGGTTTATGTCCTGAACTAATGGCCCAATAAGAGAGACAGACTCAAGGATGTCTTAGCTACTGTGCTACTAGTGTTTATCTTAGTATTTATTTTAATACTAATTTATCTGGTTATTGAAAGGTAAAATGATCTTTCTTTGCATGCATGAAGAAAATAATGTTTCTACCTGATCCCTTGCACAAAATGTGCCTGAAAAATTATATCTGTTTTTATCTCCATGCAAAAATACGAGACACTAGAGATCCTGAATTCTACAGTTAAAAATGGTACATAGCATACTGTTACAATAACCTCCACATAAGATCTCTAAAAGCAAGGTATCCTAAAGCAATTGCACTTAATATGGTAGCCTCACTGCATTCCAGAAACACATGAATAAGGAAAATCTTTGTAGATGCTGTGACTAGTGTTCTACAATGAATACATAGGTATCATTAGCAAATTTGTTATAGAAGTCAGATGCTGAAGAAAATTTTCAAATATTTCAGAAAATGACAGCTTTAAGGAAACATAAGCAGCATAATTTTTTTTTTTTTGAGGGGTGGGATGGGTGTCCGAGCTAAATTTGGACCATATCAGTTTATGGATACTCCTAATTCAAGCGATACTTTTACAGAATCACTTTCCTTTCACCTTTGAAAGTTGCAACTTCAAGCTTTAGTACATGTTGTCTTGTCATGATTTCTGTAGGGCAGAAGTAACTGTGAGAATGAGGAAAGTCTTACATTTTCTCTTATGGGAAAAAACTTTGTGACTTCTTTTAATTAAAAGTGTTGTATTTCAAAAATTAAAATTGAATACTAGTTAATGATTGGGTAGGTGCTAAAAGGATTGACTGGAATCTGTTTTTCTGTCATTGATCATCCATTGATCTATGAGGTACCCAAATCAAAAAATTCTTTCAAGTTTGAGCAAAACCATGATGCCAGTTGAATTTTTCCCTGAGTACAGGCTGTGATCTTTTAACCACATATTGAGGATTCTTTTTTGGGCCAGGTCTTGGCTTGTTTTTGGCATCTGCAGTTCTCACTGACCTACAAGAGATCAGTAGGTAATACAGTAGCCTGTGTTTCAGCCTCTTGGAACAGAACACAGTTTAGTGAATATCCTTTGAAATCCCGTTTGAAGGCAGCTGTTATTTAGAAGGCTTAAAATACTTGTTATAGATAGCTTGTGACATTCCCATCCATCTTGTCTGCCATCAAAATAAATTAAGAACTGTAAACAAAGCAGGAGCATTCAAAGATAATAACCCAATAATACTGTACTGATTTATCTCTTTTATTCCTTTCTGTCTTCAGGCTATAAAACTGAAATTTACTTAAAATTGTATACAACTTTAAAAATTAAATAAATTTTAACAGAAGAAAAATATTTCTGTTTTGGTAACAACAATGGCAATATATTTGTAGGGGAGAAATAATTTTATTCTTCACTGATTAGAGAGAACATCATGCTTATCCCAATCTGTATAAATTCTAGAGGTTAATTGTAGGTATCAATTTTGCATTGATTCTGCCCTCCCCAGTGATGCTTGAAACTGTGATTCTAATGCTTATCTACAATCTTGGGCCAGTTTCTGCCAAGATAAATTTGTATAGATGCATTGATTATAGTAGTATCATCAACAAAGAGTGTAGGCCATTATGAATGATATGGCTAGGACATAGATTATCTATTAACAACTTAATAACAACTATATCCTAAATAACAAATTACTCATTATTATTATTTTTATTATCAAAGCAAAGAAAAAGGATCATCTGTCTCTACTTGCTAGAAATTTGCAACGGGACAGTCACCTAAGTCAACACCCAACTTTCTCATGTTGGTAACCAAATGTTTGGGTCCTCTCCAAACATTGTTGGAAGTTTTTTGATCTGCACTGTTGAACTGGAAGATCTGAATCTTAAAACACTGTTTCTGTTTTTGAGTGTTGAGACTAAGCATTAAAATGAGAAGGTAAAAACGTGAATATCAAAGGCAAGAGAAGTTTGATGCTCTCAGATATCAAATAAGCTGTTGCTGGGTTAGAATTTGAGTGATCTTTTGTCTAAAGGAGCAGATCAGATCTAACAAAGAGTTGCTTTATGTCATTTCTGAGTTGGTGACAACATTAGGCTGTTTTGCAGGAGAGATGATGAGAATACCGATAATTGGTAGCTTGCCTAAAAACTGGACCATAGCAATTCATATTAGAAATTCTAGTGAACACTAATTTGCCAACTACCACCAGATGTTTAAAGATTTACCTATTATCTGTTACCTTTTCTTATAATGTTGATCCCTATTTAATGCTACTTCTTTAAGCAGTTGCTTTTGATAGCTCCTTAAGATATTTTAAAGTTTTGATTATCACTGATTTCAGGTGAAATTTTTTATTCTCTCTCTCCCCAGAAGTTAGACCTAGACTGTTTCACTCAGTAGTGAGAATGCCCTCTTTGAAAATCTACATTGTGCTATTTGCATAAAGGTGAAGAGTAGTTACAATGAACTGCCTTGTCAACATGCGTCCTAGTAGGTTCAGATTAATTTTTGAGAATGATTTTTAAATATAATCTGGGACCTTTTGTGAGAACAAGAAAAAGGCTCAAACTGAGTTTTCACAGATCAAATCATGCAGCGCTCTGGCTACCTAACAAGGCAACCAGCTCTGGAGATGACAAGTCCTCAAGAGATCAGCAGTGTGGTGACTGTAGTACTTAAACATAAGCAGCATGACATAACCTGAGTGTACAGCTGCAGTGGGACAGGAAGAGTTTCTCTTTTTTATAGCTTAGACTTTTCATGTCGCCATCCATTGGTTCAGTGCTTTGGATGGGTTGATAAGTAAGGCTTTTCCTATGTTTCTTTCATTTTGGCTTGGAGAAAACTCCATGCCTTTGAAAGAACCTGAAAAGGACCAACTAGGTATCTGTGAGGAAAAGAGGCATTTTTTAACAAAACTCTTTGGAGATACCAACTGATTAAAGGGTGATTTGACAGATGAGAAGGGGACATAACTGGAACACTTTTTTGCTGTGTGAATTGTCACAGTTCATCACGTGTAGCTGCCAAATTTCTCCTTAATTTAATGACCCAGTAAAATTAAGTTCTTGCTCAATGTTTCACTCAGTTCTGGGTTAGAGATCCTTGACATTCAGAGCTGTGATTGTCATTTACCCCCTAAATTGTAGCTGGTGCAGCATGCTTTACTTTGCCCTTTTTGAGGTTGGCTTTAATTTCCTGAATAATAAAGTTCTTCCACGAATGGAGACGTAATAATAAATCAAAAAATTGTCACAATATATCTGACTTTCTTGAACTTACTAAAGGCATTAATAAAGATGAAGAAGACTAAATGCAAATATAAAACTGAGATTACTATTCTCTTGCAATGTTAAAAAAGTCATTTGATTTTCCCTTTCAGACCATGAGGGAAATGACCATGAGAAACAAACTGTCCAATAAATGCAGATGAGGAGGGAGTTACAGGAAGAGATCAAGGGAGTTGAGATTTGGTTGGTTTTTGGTTATTTTTGTTTGTTTGCTACTGGGGTTTGTTTGTTTTTTTCTTTGATAAACCTTTTGAACACAGTACTTAAAAGTATTTGGACTTCCTTCAGTTAGTTTTGTTATATATAATTTTATTTCCCCTTTCATGATGAAAAAAATAAAAGTCTTCCCATAATTACTTGCAATAAAGGCATACCATTTCCTGTCATCATCCTCTGTTTACAGGAGAGAACCTATGTGTGGCTTCTCAGCATGGCTTTGTTTACCACTGCAGTGTCTTGGAGGTTCTGTGACATTTTAGTAAGAGTACAGTTGATTTGTGCTCCCTACTTCTTCCTATCTTTTTTTTGTTTGTTTTCTGTATGTATTGTAATTCTTTCCCAGTGCCCAAGCATATCAGCTTAAATCTTATCAAAAGAAAGTAAACTTGGGCTACTTCTCTCTTTCGATATGTTTAACATATGTTAAACATTCCCAGTTTTTTTAATACCTTTGTTCTTTAAATCAAGCATATTTAATTTATTCCCTGTTAGGCACTTTACCCTAATTGCCTGGAAAATTTGGCCTGATGTACATTTGGCTTGTGGTTGCCCTTCCCGAATCTCATCATGAATTCTATTCTGAAAATGAGAAGCCCTCAATCTTATCTATATTTCCATGAGAAGATTTCCTTTAATTTCTCAAATTCTGGGAATAATTCAACTTGTGTTTTATTCCCAGTCTCCTGCCACGATCCGAAGGGGGGATGGGGCCGTGGCACAGCAAGGCTTCAGGAGACAAGGTAGGGTGCAGGTAGAACGCTTTATTGAAGCGTGCATGCGACTTTTTATCAGCTCAGGAGGGCAAAGGGCCAGAACAGGGGGTGGAGCATGAGACAGACAAGCAGGGGAACAATTCAGGATAGGGACACAGGCAAAAGGGGGAGGAGCGTAGAACGAACCGGGGAAGGAAAGGGCGAATGGAGGCTGTCCCCTCACTGCAGCTTCTCCGGCCAATCAACAGGGAAGGAGGGAAGCGAACAAGCCTGGACATGCCCGGGAGACACAAATTCTGGGGAAACATACAATGTGTATATACATAATAACTGTAAAGTCTGCATCATAAAGTCCTTTCAATTGCTGTACATATTTTTCCACTTCTAAAATCGTTCCCATTCTGATTCTTGATCCTCGACAGTCTCCTGCACCATTAATTAAATTACCTGTGAGAATATTGTGTTTTGGTTCTTGGGGGGATGGGGAAGATAAAGTTGGAATATCTGAGCTGTTTGTTTTTGGCTTTGTCTTTTTTTCTCAAATAACCACAGTCTGGAATCTGTCTTAAAACATGTTTCCCAGAAAGCTTGTGAGTGTTTTTTAAGCCTCCATAAAATGACTTGTGATTTAGATGATAATAAAGCATCCTGCTCTTATCAGAGATTAGATATTTATCTTCTTATTCTTTTTGGTTTAGATGTAAACTTATGTTGCCTACTTTAGTTTTCAAATTTCTAGGGACAGTCACAGACTGCATTCTAGCAGCCATGCAGTACAATGTATGTTATCCATATATGTATGTCACCATATGACCATTTTGTCTAAATAGCAGTCTACTCTTATACCTTGTTTTCTTTTCTCATATTTTTTAGCATTAAATAAAACCACCATTGGATTTAGTATCTGTTCCTATTTGACCTGGATGAACTGCAAAGTTCTAGCTATCATCCTGAGCTTGTAAATTCTTTCTTGCATATATAAAATTACACGCTGTGTCTCACCTAAAAAATCCACTGCGCAGGCTCGAAGGGTCAATGACCTTTCCCAAATCTTCGCTCACAAAGACTGGCCATTATATAAAATTAGAAATTTGGAAGAGAGAGTTCTTATATAGTGGCAACCAGGAACAGAAATAATGAGTCAAGGTAATGAGCAGAATTTTCAGTTCTGAAAAGGTCTGGACACAGAGGTTTGTGCAGTATTTACCCAAAATGTCAGCCCTATATATTGAACAGATTCTTCTTTTCACCTGGCCAGTGGAGCCAGCTGGACACAACAATGGGAGGACAGCAAGTAAGATGACGTGTGGCTCTTTTTAGCCTTCCTCATCTCTTCCTCCCCTTCTAGAATCCTGAAAACTAGAGAAGAGGGCTACTAGAAAAATGAAAGGCCACTCTGAAGAACTGTGAACTATGAAACATGTCCAGAGCTTCCTCTAGTTCTGTTTTTTGTCCAAAATTTCCAATGCTGTTGTACCTCTTGAGATTGCATTTGAAGGCCCTTGCAAAAATGCTGCCATTTCCCAGCAAGCACAACAGTTTGTAGACTTCCCAGGATATGGGATTTGAAAGAGAGATAAAATGTTGAATCCAAAATACTGCTCTTACTGGAGCTGGAAGTGTTGCTGATACGTCATTCAAACCTTTTATTTTCTCTCATATAAGAAGAGTATTTCCTAAAAATGAATGACCAAGCTAACCTTGACACAGAATGCCTATTTAAAATTAATCTTTGGGATCTGATATAACTGTGTCCAGATGTTTCCTTCTTCTTCCAGTAGGTGTCTTTTTATAGTGGTATACAACATTCAAATTGACTTACGTTGAGCTGGGGGAAATTTTGAGCACTAACTGAAACAGTCTGAAAGCAAAATTGGATATTTCTATGAGAAATTCAAAGCAGAAAGAGTTGTTAAATTATTAAATGGGGAAAATATAAAACTCTTTTTCTCTTGGAAATCTTGCTCTAACCTGAATTTTTTTAGTTTTGTAGATTTTTTTTTTTCTGTAACCTTCCTTTAACAAGGAAAAAAGTTTCATTTTTAACTAAAAATGCTTAAATACTAACAATGCTTCACTGGCTTACAAAACTGGAAAAAAAATGCTGTTATAGAGGACTAATATTTTTACTTTATTTTGTATATGTGTGTGTGTGTGAAGAAATATTTTGGTTTGGGGTGTGCATGTTTCCAGAACTGACACTTACTGGCTGGCAGAATATTTGATGGCTGTAGATACAACCTTCAAATTATTATAAAAGTGATTTAAAATACAGGAATTGTGAACATAATTTGCAAATTGATCAATGTTTCTTGTTTCTTTATGACTGAACAAAGACTGTGCAGTTCATGATGCTTTTGAAATACAGTCCCTGTTTCCTGCCTATATGTCCACAGAGCTCACAATCAGAGCCTGCACCTGAGTCTTCTCTGTGAATATGTAGCATATCAGTTGAATCAGCTAAGAGCAGCCTACACTATTCTACCAAAGCCAGGTACACCTCAGTTGTGCTTACTGACCTCTTGAGCAACCTCTTCTTAGGCTATGAAAAATTTGATCTGTTTTAGGAATATACGGCCTTGGGAGGAGGGAAGGGCTCTAAGGATGGAGATACTCTGGCTTTTGCAGCAGGTTATGCCAAGAAAAGGAAAGGCAGCTGTGTTAGCACTGGCTGCACGACATGTAGATAGAGTATAAGTATTGTCATGGTGATCCTGCTGTCCCTTACACAGTGCTCTCATTAAGTGCAATGAGGCTCATCTAAAAGTCTTAATAATCTTTCAATATATTATTAAATCCTAATTATTTATAACAATGCTAGTGTATGTGAGGTCAACATAGCATGCAAGTGATTTAATTAGTGTATCATGTCCAGTTGTAATCACTTATATTGTTTTAATTAGAATTGTAATTGAGAATTGAGTATGTATGTTTTTTCTTGCAGCTGCAGTGCCTAAACCTATTTGTTGCTGCTGTAATTGCTCCTTGCCCTACATCTTCTACTGTCCCCCATTTATTTATTTATTTATTTGTTGTTAAATTAAGAATATTTGAAGAGGAAATACAGCTATTGCACAAAACTTGTTTTGGTCTTACTAGATCACGTAACAATGTAACTGAATGATCATCAGAGATGACTGAAAGATCAAGTCTTACCTATAATCTTCATTCCTTCTCTGTCATGTTGGAGCTTTGGTCCGAATTAACCCATGCAAAACCACTGCAAAAGCAAGGAGATGCCTTTAGTGTCTTTCAGTCACTTTGTATGATTTTTCTGACACTCAGTGCATCATGTCACCATGTCAACTGCATTAGCTGCAGTATCTTGGAGAGTTTTGCCATTCCTAAGTTGGCTCGAATGTTCTGAGAGAGAAACAGGAATGGAGAATAAAAATGCAGTTTTTATTGGTCAGGTTGGCAAATGGCTTCAATCTGACTTGGAGTTTGCATTTAACATTTGAGTGCATAAGAGCTAATAATAATTTTTGTTGCAGTGGAACATCTGTTAGTTAATCAGAACTTGAATTAATGGAGAACTGAAAGCAATTAGCTAAAGGTTACAAACTAATTAGTACAATAATATTATTAAGCTAGCCCTTCCATAGCTAAAATTGCAGCTATATTCCATAATTTAAAAAACTTTATTTTGAGGGACCCCAAAATCTTGGTTTGGAGAATAAAATTAATCAATGGAATATGTTTCTGCAGAGTTTGAGAATTTGTATAGAATTGGTCTAGGAATATACTCCAAATTAAAATTAAATTTAAATTAAAACTAAACAAAGCCCTTTTCATTTTGGATTTTAATCTTTTTTGGTCTCACATAAGGTCAAAGCTGGTTTGTTTTCATTCTTCGTACCACTTATATAGTGAAATCTCCTTGGAAACAAATGCAGCAGCTTTAATTGAACAAGGTTCATTATAACTGACATAAGTTTGTTAATTTTGTTGTGAATAATGTTGAGGAAGATCAGCCTATTTCCTTGACTTCACAGGCTGTTACTGACATGTTTCTGCTTTCATTGATGTAGAAGGATGTTTTGAAAATTTTTTGCTATTTGAGAATATCGTGTGGCAACTGATTTCAAAAGGGGACAGTTTGTCTTGGTTTTTTGGAAGATGATCAGTATGTAGATACTGGTTGAAAATTCAGAAGCCTATTTGAGAGCTGAGGGATTTTGGCAGGTGGGTGGGAATGTGATGGGCTTGTTGACAAGCTTCTTCACAATTATAAGGATCTTGCTCCCTCAAGGGCTGTGCTACCTGGAAATAAACCGTTCTCTCATAGATTGAACTAAAAAAGTCAAATTTCTTGGGGATTTCTTTTTTTTTGGGTTGTGGTTGGAGTCTCTGTAGTCTAACAGAAAGTGAACTTGTAGCTTTCCCGCGGCTAGGTGACTCGTAATCTTTGTTGTGAGAATTCTCTAGTGGCGAACAAGTTGAGCTCACTCTTCAGTCTTCCCTTGGGCAAGGGCAGTAATAATGCTTCTCAATTATCTGCTTGCTTGTTTTCGAAAAGTGTGAAGAAACTCAATATCTTTGAGACAATTACTGCTTTATTAAAAATAAAGGGGTCCCACAGTCAGTGACAAAGGGAAGGAAGAGGCTGTGTATAGTACATGTGTCGCTTGATTGAATAAGCATGGTTTCCTTAAAAGCACGCTAAAAGCCTCAGTGTTACGTTGCCAATAAGAACTAATACAGCTCTTCCTTGAACTGCTGTATTAACATCCTGTATTGTTAGATTCATTGCTCTTGAGTTCAGTGCCGGTGGATGGATGTGGTTTAGTAAGGAATAAGCTCATCATCTCCTAACAGGAGTTGCAAGGTCCCAGTAAAAGTCGACTTTTGGTTTTGTGTATTTAAAATAGATAAAGCATGTTTTTAATGAATAAAACATTTAATAATGATTTACAAGAGTTTTGAAATAGAAATACTCAGTGTTGTCTTTCAGCAGGTTTTGCTGTATATGTTGATTGATTTTTTTTTTTGTTGTTGTTTTGTTTTTAATTTTTCTTTTTTTGGAGAGACCTCTAAGAATACTTTCACACTATTAAGGAAACACATGTAAGAAAAGGGACAACTGTACTTCATGCACAATGTTATATTTATTTCTTTATCATCAAATTTCATTCCTTCATCTGTCTTCCTCCCAAACCAGTGGCCATACGTGGCAGGCTTCTGCTAAGTGCAAATCTCTCATTGGTCACTTCACAAGGTTATTTGATATAGACCATAGAACTGACTGGATTGTTTGATTAATCAGCTTTTGAAATATCTGAGAAGTCTCCATCCAGAACTTCTAAATAGTTTATTTAATTTGTCTGAGAAAATAAAAAGCAAGCAAACAAAACAGAATAGTTTTGGCACCTCTGTAGAGAGTAATATGTTTTATTAATAGTCTCCCTTTTTGTTTGTTTGTTTGTTTGTTTCCATGGAGGAATGTCCTGGTCCCATTTGTGCAGCAGTTACTACTGCATTAGTTCTTTCACTTCTAAAAAAACTGTGTTACATCATTAGCATCCAAAGAGGACACACCCCCTTGAAAAGGGAGAAAAATCAGGATACTTTCATAAGCTTTCTTACAAAGTGAAACAGAAAGTCATTTGCGATGTAGCTTGTTGGACACTTGGAGGCATTTTCCCACCTTTTCAGCAAGAACCTTTTTTTTTTTTTTTCAGTGGACATTGCTAATTCATTATTTAGGTGCAGGTAGAAGTTCTTCAAGATCAAGGCTGATGCACACTGGTGTTAATGGCTTTGGTTACACCTCTACTGTCACCAGGCATCCCACCCTGTGACATGGACCACCTCTTCAGCTGGACTTTGCCTTCCATTGTGGAGAGACAGAGCTGCTTGGTACTGGGAGCAGTCATTCTGGCATATATTGTACACACAAAAAGTAGTTCAAAGCAATTCTGAAAGCAGTAGAAAATTATTGTAGCATTACTGTTTAGAGCGCTTCATTACCCATGCAATGCTCACATGCGCACCGCGTTTTGCATTTTCTCACTGCCCCAGGCCCCCCATATGTGTTTGCTGCCTGCCTCACTGACACCTTCTCATGTGAGTCAGCAGTCCGGGGGGGAAGGACAGGCATCACAGCCATTTTTCTTGCTCCTCTTCAGAAAAGAAGTCTGCTGCTGTGACACAGAGAATAAAGCTGCATTCCCCAACCCTTTCTAAAACATACACATTGCACTCAGTGTGATATTTGCTTCTTATTGGCACTATTCAGTGTTTTGTTCCAGTGCCCTTCCAATTATTACTGTATATTAATTTTGATTAGACAGGAGGCTGCTTTGTGAGTCTTGACTTCCTGCCAGTACAATCAAGTGTGAGCCATGGGAATGAAAAGCAAATGTTGGTTTCAAAACCTTGTGAAAAATATATTGCTTATAATTCACAGTACATATATATAATTTTAAAAAGAATACATGTGTTTGTTGGCAGACCAGGAATTGAGATAGTATCCTACCCTGAAAGGGGGAAGAATATATGAAAATAGATAGCGTATCTGTAAAAACTATTTTGTTTATTTGTGTATTTTCAATACTCAACCTTTGTATCTTTTCAATTTTTAATCAGCTGTTCCTTTAATGTATCAACAGCTACTTTATAAATTAGGTGTGTAGAACCCACGTTAGGTAGAAAAAATAGGAATGGCATAGGTTCCTAAACACCTTATTGCAAAATATACTACAAAGAATTCAGTCAGGAATGCTTGTTCAGGCTAGTTCTGTTGTTTGTGCAATTGAGAACAGGTGAACATAGTGTCATCCCTCTCCTGTTGCCCTTCTCCCTTGCCCCCAGTTTGATCTGTGAGTCTATGAATTCTGCAAATTTAACTTTCAGAGTTCACAAAAAGGGAATTGCAGTACTTGCCCAGAGCTTTTGGGGGTGGAGTCTGGTCCGAAAAAGGAGTTTTGAATTTTTTCCTTTCTTTTTTCTTGCTCTACTTATTTTTCTGGCTGAATTAATTGTCCTTCTTAGTCCCCTTGCTCATTTCACTCCCTTTTTTGGCTGGTGACTACTGAGATGTCATCATACATTACTTACCGTTGAGAGGATAACTCCTGTGGTCCTGCTGTACATAGCTCAGTCAGCAGCAGGTGCTGAAGGAGCAAAGCATGTCAATATTTCCTGCATTTAACATCAAACACATTAACTCACATATGGTTGCTCCAAGGAGCATTATATGTAAGTATGCTTTCTTTATGTAGGTGTGCTGAACTGCTATCCCTGATGTATCTTCAGGCTGGCAATATAAATGTGGTTGCAAGTAAGGAGTATGATAAAGAAATATGATGTATCTTATGAAATTAAGTACGTGCAAATTACAAAATAGCAGATTTGTGGTTGGGGACTGAACAGGGGTTTTGTATTAATCCATTCCTATGACAGGAAAATAACTTGTAATCATGGAATTACAGAACAGGTCATAAGGGGTGCACTCAGAGGGGGCAAAGGTTTAGTATGGACACCTCCTATTTGTTTACTCCTGATTTTACAGCTGCAATATTACTTTAACTTAGCATTTTGTATATAATCTAATTCTACTGGGGTTAGAACTTCATAAACTTTTTTTTTTCATTTTTCACTACTTAATCATTCCCATTTTCTTGAAATCTTCCTTTAGAAGATGAGCTTGAGCTCTGAATTTTTGGTATTACAGCATGGGATCTCCAAGAGTTGAGCTACAGAAGTATCTAATTCTGCAGGGTGAGAAGGCTTGCAGGTTAGATGGGGGGTTGGCTATGTTTAATCGTGGAAGAGCAGCTGAGATGTCTAGTTGCATTCTTCCATATGTTGCACACATTTTAAGTACAGTGCTCTCCTCTCTAGGTCTGCCAACACAGGCCTTGGCTTAGCAGATTCATGTACCTTTGTAACTTGCTAATGGAAAGAGGACCACTCAAATGAAAACGAAAAAATAATTTTTATTAGTCTGCCTCACTTGCCAAAACAAAAACCCAAAGGGGTGTCTCTGGCTAATGACTTCCACATTTTCAAGTTTTCTGCGTTAGAACTTAACCAAACAACAAAAAGCCCACCTTATATGAGACCTTGGGCTGACTACTTAGAAGCTTCGTGTTTAGGAAAATTTAACACCTTTTGCAAAAAGCAAACATACCCCCCAAAAAACAACCAACCAAACAAAAAACCAACAAACTACCACCACCAAGAAGAAAAATCACCAAAAACAAAAGAACCGAAAAGCCTTTTGTATTAATCATGCAGCAAAGATTAGACTGTTGTGAAAAAAAGAAACTAGACTTTGGAACTTACAGTTTTTAGTTCTTAATTCTGTTACTGTGGCGCTGAGAAAAGCTTCTTTTGATTACTGAAGAAATCTGTGAATGTTTAGCTACCCTGGGGAGAAATCAAAGCATAGTGCATTGACATTTTTGTCCTCAAATTATTCTAGCTGATTCTTTGTACCATTGATGGACATGTAGTTGAGATTTAACTGTCTACTGAGCATGGTGGTGATAGTGCAGAGTACGAGGAAAGGGAAACAAGTGGAAATGTATGCAAATCTTTTCTCCATGAAGGTAAATTCACTATATGATTTTATTTTTCCTGGTTGGAATTTTACTTTGGTGTTTCTGTGTTTATACTGATGGAAAAGAATCAAATTTTATTTCCTATTTAATGGGGAGGCTAGGCTATTTTTTTTTTTTTATAAAAAAAAAAGAACTCCGACTTTGTTTTTAAGCTACCATATAGCAATGGCATTTCCTACATGCAATCTGGAATAGGTTTTTTTTTAATTGTCATTTCCACACTATCTCTTACAAAACTGCTGAAATCTTGAAATGGTCTTGCTTAGAAAATAACTCTGCCAGTTAATGTTGCAGTTGTAAAGTAAAAGATATATCAAGTCTGACATTTTTTGATATATTTTTTGAATTTTTTTACAAATTTTGAACAAAATTACACACTTTTCTCATACTTTCCCCCTCTTCCCATTCCCTCTTTTGATACCTGCCTGGCTTCAGGAGGTTTGGCAGTCTGAATACTTATCCTCAGGGACACTTATTGCTATATAAATCATGTTGATGCTGTTGAAACAAAATGCCTCTGCTTTGATTATATTGCAAAACTACAGAAGACAAAAACAGAAGCCAAGTAATTCTCTGTGTTATGGATTGAGAGAAGGCAGCAAAAACTAGACACGGTTCATTTTTGTCTGTTTTCTACTTATTATGTTAATTTGCAAAGCAATAGAGGCCTTATTAGAATGATGTGCTTTTAGAAAGATTTTTAAAGGTCTATTTTAAGGAAATTTATTTATCTCAGCTCTCCTCTGTTTCCTGAACAATGGGTGTCAGTGTTATCTCTGCCTAGATATACTGTCAAGTGAAAGCTTCCATCTGTAGATCCCGCCCCATTTAAAAACCTACAAACGTATTTAGTCTCATCCTTTCACAGAACCAGGAAACATCAGCGCTCTGTCAACAGCCTGCTCTTGACTTTTGAAAGAGATCTATTTTACCACCATGGATAGTAGCAGTGGGTCTGATGTTAGATGTTTGCAGGTATATTGAACAAACTGTGCAGCACATAAAATTTTCTTTTAATTTCCTCTAAGTAACAAGTAGCTGTGTAGAGGGAATAAGCAATTAAATGCCTGACTTTGTTGCTAATCCTTTGTTTTATTAGCAGTTGCCCAGGAGTAGCAAGGATTCCCTTTTTCCTACAACCCCCCATGCCTTTTGCTAACTTGCTGACTTGTGGTCTTCTAATTTATAAGCAGGGTTTTCAAAAGTAAATGCTTGACATACAGTTGGGAGCTGTTTGTTGAACTGTGTGTACGTTTTCCTGCATGCAGAGACCCAGGAATTTAATGTGTTTATTTTTATATGCAACAGTATTGATCCCAGGACTTCCACAACTACCTGTTCAGCTTTGGCTGCAGGAATAAATCTCTCAGAAAATGAACAAGTAGGTAATAAATAAGTAAATAATTTACAATGTAGGTGGAGTGACAGAGATTATGGGCCTGACCTGCATTGTGCTCATTCACTGCACTTAGATTTTGTCTTCCTTGGGGAAAAACGCTGATTCTTCTTATCAAGTGATTGCCTTCTCTGCAAAACAAGCAACAAACCCCAAACCCGACTAAAATCTTTACAATAATAAGACAGATATTGTAATCCCACTGTAGCTTTCTGAGACCAAACCTACGTAACCATTTGTTTCTTGGGGTTGACTATTGGAAAGCTAACAGCATGTTTCTGGTTGTATTTTGATGGAAATTTTCAACTCTATTTGTCTAAAACAGTTGAGGTAACCTAGCAGAATGATAAATTTCTTTTGACCATTGACTGTGTTCACCGAGACCACATACTCTGGAAGAAAAAATATATTCTGAAGTTTTGTCAAGCACTAGGGAGGTACTGCTGGTCGTAACTGTTTGTCTATGCTCTATAGAATAATGAATGAGTGTTTTGAACTTTTTTGAACCTCTATGTAGGACACTGTGAGACAAGATCCAGAAAGTATATCTCATACAGAAAACGTGAATGTGGTAGGTCAATTAACTTTCCTTTTTCTTAGAACTGAGGACTTGGGAGGATTTACTTCATCTGTTTATCAACAGAGAATGGCGAGCAGCTGGGCTTCTCAAATTATAAATTCACCTTCCTATGTGCTTTATCAGGGAGATGTACTCAGTGCAGGATCTAAAATATACTGATAAGATTGAGCCACTTGTTATTTAAAGCATTCCTGAAGGAGGGTTTGTGCTTTCCTATACCACAGTTCAATGGTTACAGTACATATCCAGGTGTGAGAGACCTGGTTTTTCAGATGTCTGCTGGCTTCGAGGTGCCCCTAGCAGGCTACACTTAGACTGAAACTCTGGTGAAGACCAACTTCTAAGATACCTCCTTCTCAATACCATGTCACAGTAACTGCTTTAAATGGATTTGCAGGAGCAAGTTCTGAATACTAACCCTTCAAAACAAAATTCAGTTTTCATCTAAGGATGCTGAACTGCTTCAAAACAATCTCAAATACTAAAATTAGATTTTCACTAAGTAAGAGTGCTCCATGGATGTAACCCTGCTGTTTCTTGCATTGACCTAAAGCTGCTTCAGATATTCCAGTGTGGCAATCTTTCTGAGACAGGCTGGTGTTTCATGTGTTTCATAATCTAAGGTTACAACTTTCCCTCATGTTTCTGCTGAAAGGTTAGAAGCTATGATGCTGTCCTTCTGTGCATATATAGTCTCTTGAGACTCCATTTCATCATGTCCCTAAAAGTAAAGAATATTTTAATCAGAATTGGTAACTGCTCAGCACAAGGGAACATAAGTAAATCTTTAATGAAAATTACAAATGGTTTGCTTTACCAGTGGATATGAATTTTCTCACTGAAGGATTCACTGAAAGCTATTTGAAAACCTCTGATTAAATGAGAAAGGAAGACCTTTAGAACAATTTAAAATTAATTTAACAAACAGCCTAGAGCTTGATCTCATTTGACACCCAGTCTCATCCAAAACACTGACCTTCTGACTTCCAGTCACAGTCTGTTTCTTTCTGCTGCCACCAACTCCCTTCCAGAAGGTGGATGCCTTTCTAAGAAATGGTCTCAGACTAACCAGCTGGGATTCTGTTAAGCTTGAAATCTGCACCTAGCCATCAGCTCACTTCTCTGAAATTCATATGTTGACTTTCTCTTCTGCTTCATTTAAGAGGTTTAGTTTTAATTCTTTCAGTGTCCTATACACCAGCATTTTCTCAGCATGCCTGGGCTGTGCAAGTGAGGGTCATGCAGAAGTGCCTGAGATGGATTGAGCTGAAGTAGCAAAGTTCCTGTGGATCCATGTAGTGATCTGCCAGATTTCAAAGTGGTCCTGAAAAAGTTATATCTATGTTTTCATGTTGGTACCTTTAAGCAGTGCTTCTTTCCTTGCAAATTGCATTGTTTTAGGAACTAGAGGGGTCTGAACTAGCTCCAGTGTCCATGCTGTGATCTCAATTTGCATTTTAAGTGTGCTCTGTTATCGGGATAAAACCCTTCTGTTCATGGCAGAGCTATGGGCTACTCCTCTCAATCATACTTTAAAAGGAATAGTGTTAAACTTAAGCCCTGATTTCTCATAAACTTCCACACTTGAATCTACAACTACCCATGACCATGCATGCAAACAGGTGTATGGGGAAAATTTTTCAAGTCCCTTCTAAAAATCAGGATTTACTGGGGCAACACTGTGGCTGTGAACTATGGGACAGGCCAGGGATCAGGCTGTTCTTCTGTGGTGCTGTTGCTCTGGCTGCTGGGTGCTTGAGGACCAATCTCATTTTTGGCTCTCAGAATACTTCAATGAAAAGTTTATCCTCAAAATGACAGCTCCCTAAAATATTAAAATCCTTGTATGTTCCCTGCTGTCCTCAGCTCACCCAGCCAGCTGGCAGACAAGAACTGAAGGAAAATTTTTAGACACTCTTCCTCTTCAATAACGAAGGCTTTATGTAAGTGGATATTGGTACATATTCATGTATGAGAACATATACAAGGACTTGCTGAAAATACATTTGCATATTAGTTGATAGAAGCTCTTGGGAGTTTAGGTTTGTTTTTCTGTCTCTATATGAATATTAGAAATATCATCTTTTCAGTACTACAGTTAGGTGTCTGTAAGGTTATCCTTTTGAGTGCAACCACACTTAGCTCTAAAAGATTCACTAATTTCATTTTTTAACAAAAGGCGATCGAAGCAAGGACTATAAATGGCTTAGAAAAGCAGGCAGATTTTTTTCTTTTTACGGATACTGAAAATGTTCAGGAAGTCTGTCTTATTCAGTATCATGCTCCACAGCTCTGACTACTTGTGAAAGTATTACACTGCTTGCAGTAGTGTGATTAGCATGCACACTTAAAATATTTCATAGATCTCAAGTCTTGTTTTCAAGCTTTTATTAGATGCACAGGGTGCTTAATCTTATGGTTTTTCATGAGATGTGGATCCTTAAGTTAGTGATAGTACAACAAAATATGAACAAAAAAATGTTTATTTGGGAGTAGGAGGGATGGGGGGAATACAGAGCTGAGAATCCTAATCTGGAAAGGAGGAGTGAATTTGGGGAGGGAATTGGAAAGTGTCAGGCACTCCTCGTGACACCTGCACTCATGACTGCACAAGGTATGACAGGACACTGTAGAATATGCTGTGTAAGGACAGGACAGATGTGATGTAGAGAGAGATGAAATTGTTGCACTGAAGACAAGTACAGTGAAGTATATAATTAAATCTGAGATTAGGAAAGAGTGAAGAAAAAATAAAATTGTTAAAAGTCCTCCAAGGCAGCAATTCTGCTTTACACAATGGTTTAAAGGAATGGGGTTGCATTCAGAAATAGGAATTGAGAACAGATTTTTAAAAGTCTTGACCAGATTTCATGTAAGAAATTCTGAGAAGTTATCTAAGGATAGGGTGCCATGTTCACACTTACAGTTACTACAGATCATGGTTATTGAAAACAAGGAGGTATTTGGAATATGTGTACGTATAATATTTTTATTATTGATTCTTACAAATTTTAGTTTTACTTTGTGCCTCGTATTGATTATACTGTCTATTGATAACACAATGGTGAGTTTTCTACTTTTTGAAGGATTCTGGGAGGAAACTTTTCCCTAGATGCATGTACATTATTTCGCTGTTACTCTTGGTCTTTCTCCTGTCAATGTGAAGAATATTCTCTTCCACATGGGTTAGAACCTTTCTTTCTATAAGTTTCAATATCATTTCTTTGTCATACCTTCTGGCAAATTTAAAGAGGCAAATTGGATATAACAGAGATTGAGCTCTTTTTATAACCTCTTAAATAATTAAGTTCCCTCTACATCTGCACTGTCCATGAAAGCCTAATCCTCTCTCTCAATTAATGAACCTTATCATTTCCCAATGTGCCAAGTATTCCTTCAAGAATTTTTCCTCGTAACAGTTTTGGCAATAGACTTGTAATCTTTTCTGAATTATGTTTTCATAGGTTATACCAAGTGAGTGTCTAATTAGTAAAATTTAAGATAGCACAGTGAGAGATTTGTTTGAATTTTTATTTCCTTAGAAATGATGCACCCAGAAATATCTTTCCTTGTTTGCTTATTTTGAAACACGTAGAAAAAAATCAGTTTTAATTACAGACTTTATTTCAATGGCATAAAATAAATATGTTTAGCTGCTGACCATTGAAATGGTTATTGGATGTCAGGGACAAAAAAATCAGTCAGATATTTTAGTAGGATCCACAGGAGACAACCTTCAATATATTTGAATTATGTATTTCAAATATTACTTTTTCACATGGGACATTATTGCAGCATAAATCTTTTTTATTAAAATATAAAATGTAGTCTTTATAAAAGCATAACAGTTTTTAAGACTTCAAAAATAGTGAGACTCCTTGAGTAGGTGACAGCATTTATAGCAAGCAAGGCAGATGTAATTCATGTATGAAAGCTAACTGTGAAAACAGAGAGCTTTATCCAAGGTCTTATTATAAGTAAGGGGGACTTCTTTACAAGTCTTATAACATAGAAAGGAAAGTATTAAGCTGGAGAGAAGTAATTTATCAGGGCATGGCACATGCAATTCTGCTTTCCCCAAAGTACTTTCTGGTGAAAATGATCATACGTCATTCCTTTCTAGGGGGTGCTAGAGAAAGAAGTCAGCAGAGTGCTCAACTTTTGCACTTGATTTTATATAAAATATACCAAGGGTTTTACTAGTTCATTATTAAAAAATTATCTTGGCTCTATTAGGTTTTCTTTTATTTTTCTGAATGAGTTGAACATGGAAATAGCAGTGATGGACATTTTATATTATCATTTTTCTTTAAGGGTATGGGTGATATTTTGTGTGTGTCTGTTAGGCTTTCATCAGGCTTAATAGAGAACAAATAGTTCAGCTAGATTACTGTGACTGAGATTTCCAGTGCACTGAGGGGCTGTTCTGTCTCAAGATCCCAGGTATTTGCTGAATTTGGTCTTATACCATGCAGAAAACTCTGCAGTTCTGTTTCTGATAAACATAGGCTGTAGAAGGCAATTATCTAGTGGGAAGGCAAAATTGTCTTTGCAGTTGTAAAGAAATAAATAGGTGATAGACAATAAGTAATACCAAGGGAAAAAAATTACAAGGGTGAGCTGGAAAAGACATAGTGCTTTGCTTACAACAGCAATTTACAAATGGAGGCAGGGGATAGTGAGGAGGAAGGAACCTGTTTTCAAGATTTTTAATGAAGAGAAAGGAACCTGTCTTCAAATTCCTCAGAGCTGTGAGATAAAAAAAGCATTTCAAGTCAAAAAAGAGGACATTATGACTGGAAAAAGGTGCATGTTCCTCCCATCTTGAGCGAAGGCAAGAATGACAACAGTACAGTTGGCCTCACTTCTATGCCAGGAAATGTTATGTCCTTAGAGAAGCCACCTCTGGGTGCATGATGGACCAGCTGACTGGGAACAGCTAGCATAGATGTAATAAGGGAAAACTATACCTGAATAACATGATTGCTTTCTGTCGGGATTGGACTGTCTCTGCAAACGAGACAAGAACAATGGAAGTTGTATACCACAGCCTTAGCAAGACTTTTGTCCTGCTTCCTCACAGTATTCTTGTAGACAAACTGAGGAGGCATGGGTTGTAAGTGTGGACTACAAGGAGGCTGAGAAACTGGCTGATTCATCAGCTCCAAAGTGGACTGGTAGTGTTTCAAAGCCTAGCTGATGGTCAGTTATGAGTAGCATTCCTGAAGAGCTGATACTGGAATGTGGTTTAATGTTTTCAGTAGCAGCCTGGGCATGAGCTAGAAGATGCTTCAACAAGTTCACAGGTGAATCCAAGATGGGGATTGTGGCCAACATAATCACAGGGCAGGGCTGCCCTTCAGAAACACCTTGACAGGCAACAGAAACAGGAGAACAGGAATCTCGTGAAGTTCAGCAAGAGTAAATGCATTTCTTCATGTGGGATGTGATAACTTCCCACAGCAGCACAGTGACTGACAAGCAGCATTGCAGAAAAGGACCGAGTCACGGTGAACATGAATCTACAGCACTTTTTTGCAAGGTGACAGGTAATTGTATGCTAGTCTTGGTGAAAGTGACTGATTTTTTTCCCTTTTGCCATTTTGTGTTGGTTGGACCTGGCTCTCTTGCCAAGTCCAAGCTGTCTCCTCCCCCCTCCCGCTCTCTCAAGCAAGGGAAAAAAAATGAACCACAGAAAATCCGAAGGAAGTCTGAACGAAAATGGGATTATATAAAAATATACATATTTACATATATTTACAATTATATACACAATTTAAATGTATTATACACACAGTAGGAAACTCCCAAGGGGAAAGAGAGGGAAAAAGGAGGGGGAAACAGGGATAAAAAAAACTAAAAACAAATACCCTCCAAATAAACACCACTAATAGAGAGCTAGTGAACAAACAAATAAAAAACCTGAATTAAATACTTCCCTGAACGTATTTAAGACAGCAGAACCGTGCGAAGCACTAACTCCCCATGCCTCCTGAAGGGACTGGAGACAACAGCAGGTCTGAGCAGGCAGGCCCTGGCCTATACAAGCAAAGACTGTCTGCGCAGAGACCTGTTGCCTTCAGCCACTGGAAGAGAGAAGAGAGCGAGCTCTCTTATCTCCGCCTTATTTATACGTTGTGTTACACTAAAGGATGTTATGGAATACTTCCTTAGATTCCTGACCCCTGTTGCTAAGCCAACCCACTACACATTTACAAAATAGTATCTGGAGAATTGTCCAATTCTTCCCAGCCCAGTACAAGACAGGTGTTGATAAACTGATACAAGTTCAGTGAAGGATCACCCAGGTGACTAGTACTGGAATATATGAAGGAATGCTGAATGAGTTCAACTTGTTCAGTCAGGACAGAAGACTAAGGGAGATCTAATTGTTCTCTACAATTATCCAAATTTAGACTGAAGAGAAGGTGGAATCACTCTTTTGGGCAATGTGTGATGGAAGTCTAAGCCAGATATAACAATCACAAGTCTCAGTAGGAGAAACTGTGACTGGATTAAAAAGATAATAATTTGCCATTAGTTTGGCTAAGGACTGGAGCAGGGCTCAGAGAGATTGTGCAATCTTCATACTTGGAGTTTTGACAAAACTTGACTAGACAATGTCCTGAGCAACTCAGTCTAACCTTGAAGCTGGACTTGCCTTGAGCAGAAGGCTGAGTTGAATGTCTCTCAGATGTCTCCTCCAATCTAAAATTGTTCTGTGATTCTCTGAGTTGTTTTCTTATAGTACGTTCAGCAGTTACCAAAAAAAAAAAGCCTGATTGTTGAGTTTGTCATGCCCATTTGCTGCACATATCACTCTGAATTCACCAGGAAAACAATATTAGATGCAGGTAATCACTTCAACATTCAATATGCGTGGTGAACAGCTTATCATTATCAGTAACTGCATCATTAAATATGTAAAAGGCTTTGCTAATCACTGACCATTGTTAAAGATTCATATAGTCTAAATACTTTGCCAGAATTTTAACAACCTACCTCTTCAATAAAAATAAATGCGTCACAGCACAGAGAGAATGATCAAATGTAGAAAAGTATGGTTGAAAAGGGACCTTCTTACTTGATTGAAAAAGTCATCTAATCAATGGGATCATTGAAGTAATGTGTAATCAAGTAGCAGGGAGTGTTCAACAGCTGGCAATTGTGAATAGAATTTAATTGTTCCTGGACCGACATCTTGTCTTGAGATCTAAGTGTTTCTTTAATAATGTTCTTTAACCACCTTGACTCATATTTCAGTGACACCATTGTATGAACTCTGAATTACTACCAATCAGCCTAAGGAAAAATTTGCTGAAGCCTTCAGCAAGAAGAACTTCAATAGAGAAATCTTCAGGAAGAAAACAAGAGGTGGGTTTCATATGTGTATATAAAGTTACTCTTTTTCAGAGCTAGAAAAGCTTCTGAAGAACTAAAGGGTAGCACTTAAAGCTATCCAACCCAGAAATATCAGCTGAGGAAATACATTGATGAATATTTAGTCTTTGTGCTGAATCCCTGCAGTATTTAAGATCCCCATAAGGAAATTTTAATGGAGAGTATCTTCTGTTGAAACCCATTAAGTTTTGGTTCAGTGAAGGCCCTCTTGAAAAATGCTGCTGCCCCTACTCAATGTCTCTGGTGCTACCTTTGTAGATAATTTTATGATATAATAGATTATATATTCATTTATGTCACACTGAATCTTTTTCTCAGACCAAACTCTCTGGAACCAATTCTACATATGTTTTCCATAATGGTCCCCCTGACTTACATAGGACTTTTGGATCCACATTAAATATAGGATTGGTACCAAAGAGAGCTTATGTTCTTTCTCTAAAGCACTCTTTTCTGTAATTATTAGAGGAGATAACAGAAACACTACAGTTATATTTGTTGGGCTAAGCAACAGAGGGGTTTTTTTGATTTTGCTTTGTGGTTGTTGTATTTATAAGGTTCTCTGTTTTTCCAGCATTGAGGTAAGAAAAACTTAACAGTAGCATCAGTGGATGTTCAGTCTATGAAGCCCTACTGATTGTCAGGTGTAAGCATTCTGATAGCTGTGAAATGAATGGATGCTGTGGTGCTGAGGAATGAAGGGTTTGGAACTGCAGGAGGTCTAGGACAAGGAGTGTGCTTTTTATTACTTTTTTGTTGAAAGTGGCAGATGTGGTCATGAGTGAAGATTACTATTATTTCAGTGTACCTACCCTGAAGTCTGTCACTATATACAGGAGGCATTTGTAAGGAAAGGATTGATGTGTACAATAGGTAAGGCTCTGAGAGAAAACCATATTATAACAAGGAGTTAGCAAGCTTGTGCCTGTCTGCCTTTTGCAAAGTAGTTATCAGAGCTTCTAGAAGAGAGATTTTCAGATATGGACATGGAACTGGATATTAGGAGTGTGTACAGCTTGGCAATAGGAGATACCTCTTTGCCTCTGACAGACAAATTTCAGTGAGGTTTTAACTTTGTCATACCTTGTCTTTATTGTAAAATTATCTAGCATATATTAACACTGTACTCACAGTTTCTTTGGTCAAAACGTTTCTCCTCAATATTGGAAGTATGAGTGGACGTAGATAGATGCTTCAGTACTATTTCTGATTTTGAAAAGTAAACTGCAGCAGTCTCAGTCTCTAGTGAGAAAGCTTTGAAAGGCAGAGAAGCTTCTCTTTTTATGTAAAAGAAGATATTGGTTTTTTTGGCTATTGTGATTAGATTGTTATGGAAAAGCATCATAAAATATAATGAATCTTGTAAAATGCTGAAGCACTGTTAAAATGCCACCAAAAAGTTGTATCTATTTTTTTTCCAAATTAAAAGTTATTAGTCTACAGTTTTACTTTGTTTGTGGAGTAAATTCCTCGGAACCTTATTTGTTACTTTCTATTAAATTCATCTAGACTCTTCCATAGCATAAACGACAGATGACCCAAAGGGGCCTGAACTTACTTTGACTGCTATTTTTACCCTATCGTAGACTTTTTGAGTGAAATTCAGTGTCGTGTACTGAGAATGAAATCTGTCAAACAGTTTAGAAAAATGTGGCTAATTTAGTAGTGTTAGATAAAACAACTCCTTTCGTTTTTTCCTCTGAGAGTAATAGCCTCTATTTTCAGCACAATTGGCCTTTGGCAACTGTTGGTTACAAGGGAGAGTATTTTTGGAAAAGGAAGGAAATAAAAAAAAGATTAAACCATGGGGAATTGCAAAGGAGAGAGAATGCTGAAGAACAGAACTGCTAAGGAAGAAATAGTTTTATAGCAAGTACCTGGACTTTGTTATATCTTCCTTATATGGGTTCAAAATAGGTCAGGCACAGAAATGCACACTTTATCTTACCATTGTGGTTTAACCCCAGCCGGCAACTAAGTACCATGCAGTCATTTACTCGCTCCCCAGACCTGTCACCCCACCCTTCCTTGGGATGTGGAAGAGAATCAAAAAAACATAATAGTTTTATAATTGAGGAAAAAAAAGTAAACTATAATAATAATAATGATTATTATTTTAATGAAAAGGAGAGGGAGTGAGATGGATAAAACCCAAGAAAAATGACGCATAATACACCCATCACCATGCACTGATGGATGTCCAACCTGTGCCACAGCAGAGATTGGCCCCTCTCAGCTAATTCTGCCCAGTTTATATACTGAGCAGACATTTTACGCTATGGAATATCTTTCTGACTAATACAGGTCAGCTGTCCTGCCCGCGCTCACTCCAAGCTTCTTGTGTACCTGCTCACTGGCAGAGTATGACAAACTAAAAAGTCTTTGACTTAGGGTAAGCACTGCTCAGCAATGACTAAACCATCAATGTGTTATCATCATTATTCTCATCCTAAATCCAGCTACTAAGAAAAAAAGTTAACTCTATCCCAGACAAAACCACAAGAGCATCCACCCCCTGTTTCATACCATTTGTATCATGCCAGGTTCCAACTTTCTAGTACACAATCACCTTTCCTGTCCTTTGATTTATATACACACAAATATCATTCCCTTATTCTATAGACCACCCCTATAAAAGTCCATTGAGTTCCTTTAGTCCATAACTTCATGCTCCATCTGTTACGAACATTGTTCAGGACAGGAGAGGTGGCGCATAGTGTTGGGTTGTTACACGCTGAAGGCAGTTCTGATTCCATCACTGCTGTGCTTGTCAGTTTCATCAAAGTTCATTCTTCATTAATGTGGTGATTGGAAAGGAATGGGGTCCAGATCCCCAAATCTGGAGTGGCAGAGACAGGTACCATGAGGTACCCAGTGCAATGATGGACATATAGCCACCATAAGAGTGATAGAATATAGTATTATATATGAACTAGTATAATATAATTTAATTATGGTCATTCTCAACCAAAGTCAAATCCCCTTGAGCCACACACCGGACTTCCCCATTGTCCCACATTACCCACAAAGTGCACCAAGGTCCTTGAGAAAAAACAACCCCACAGATGTGTTTACCTTTGCCTGATGCAGGAATAACCCAGAATATTTTTATGTGCGCTACAGAAATTTTTCCCTTTCTACAGCATGTAAAAATCTTGATTGACTGGGGCCAGCCAGATTTGCAGATCCTCTAGTGTTGACTAACCAAGTGGCTTTTATTAAATATGTATCCCAATGTGTCCCACCATCCATTGCTCTCAGTGTCAACTTTACCAGCTCATTTTATTATTAGATCTTCCTGGAGGATGGTGCATGATAGGGGATGTGATACACCTACTCCATGCCATGTTCTTTGGCCCAGGTGTCTATCAAATTGTTTTAGAAATGAGTCCTATTGTCTTACTCAATTTTTTTCTGGAGTATCACATTGCTGTATATCTTGGTTTTCAAGGTGCAGAATAATGTTCTGAGCAGTTGCATGGGGCACAGAATATATGTCCAGCCATCCAGTACCTGCTTCCACCATTGTAAGCACATGGCACATGGCCTTGGTAGGTTTGTAGGAGTGTGCTATATTCAATCTGCCAGGCTGCCCCATATTTATGTTTCAGCCATCATCCTTTGTACCAGAGAGGTTTTAACTGCTTGGCCTGCTTAATTGCAGCACATTTCACATTCCTGAGTAACCTTTGTGATAGTGTCCATGGTCAAGTCCACCCCTTGGTCACGAGCCTATCTACAGATTGCATCTCTTTCTTGATGGCCCGAGGTGTCATAAGCCCACCGACCTAGGAATAATTCACTCTTGTGATCCACTTGAGCCATTACAGTTTTATTAGCCTTATCTACCTGTTGGCTAATTTGATGTTCTTCAGTAGCCCAGCTCTTGGTACACAAGCATCCATGTGATGTACCAGGTTCTCCACCCAGGGAGCAGTATAGTGCCACAATCATAGAATCACAAAGGTTGGAAAAAGACCTGAGTCTTTTCTGAGTCCAACCTTTGACTGAACACCAGCATGTCAACGTGAGTATAGCACTAAGTGCCATATTGAGCAGTTTCTTGAAAATTTCCAGGGATGATGAGTCCACTACTTCCCTAGGCAGCCTGTTCCAATGCCTGATCTGATCCCTGGATTAAAGGCATGTATGACAGAAAACTGATTAATCTTTTAACAGTAGGTGTTTCATCGTTAGGCTTCAGTGTTGTGAGTGGAGATGCCTTGTAAACCCAAATTTAAGTATACCATTGCAGGGTAATGACATGAATCTTGTGTTGGTCATATCCTAATTGTGTTTTACTACACAGGTACATCTCAAAGATACTTTTACTGCTTTAGTTGGTACCATCTTCGTAAGTACATAGTGATGCTCATGGCAAAATCTGTCCAAATGTTATTTATGGTAATCTCCCAACCAAAAGTAAATCTGTTTCACTATTTTTTTTCTGTAAATTATAATAAAAACCATGTAGATGTGTCACTTAAGGATATGATTTAATGGCAGACTTGGCAGTGCGAGGTTTACAGTTGGACTCTGACCTTATGGGTCTTTTCCAACTTGAATGATTCTATGATTATATCTTTTTAAAAAGGAAGGACCTGCACCTTTTTCCCCTTTTTATTTTCCTTTGACAGATATTCCAATCATAAAGCAGATGTCAGAGACTTAGGTAATGCAGGTTTGTTGCTGGTTTTTTCCACTCAGCTTTGAAGTTCATCACAGTGCAGACTTCTTGTGGAACTTGAACAAAGAGGAAACATATTAGAAAACAAAGAAATAAAGAGAAAGGAACTAGTCTTTTCATTATTGTGGAGTATGCAACTAGGACTACGGTTATGAACTTCTGGCATAATTCATTTTTTGTATATGTTTCTTGATCTTCAAAAATACGGATAATCTGATTTAATAAGATTAAACCTATTAATATTTGAACAGAATGTTAATGAAGAATTAAAGTGCTCTCTCAGTTCTACCAACATGAGTCCAAAATAACCCTCTTGATTTCTTAGAATATTTGTTCAATAATCCAGTAGTACAAAAAATTGAAGGTAAATTATGGTGCACTGCTTTTGAACTGTTCAAAGTACTTTCTTGCAAGATTAGATTATTTTCTTATTATCTTCCTAAATAGTTATTAACTGCCCTTCAGTTTAAGCCAAAGTGAATAGATTGAACTTCCAGCCACAATGGGCTTTCCTAGTTCCATACCCAGTAACTGTGGCTGAATTTGGAAATTAGCCCAAGTCTGCAGAATGGCAATTTAGAGGTGTATCTACTGAGATATTCTTTCTGTTTCCACGCAGAAAAAAGAACCTGAATTGCATGCTACATGTAAAGCTGGTCTGGTGCCAGATAAGCTTGGATCCTTCAAAGTACTTTCATATTAGTATTAAGCTGCCCTTAGGCTTTTATAAGAGTAATAAGGGTTTCCCAACAAAACCAACCCCAAAACAACGAAAAGCCATGGGGAGACCTCTTTTTTCTTTTATTCATTATCAGGAGCAAGGCATCCTACTTCATTAGTCAATAGCACCTGAGTGTTTCCAAGTGTTGTAAGCTGCTCCTGGAGTTCCACTGATTAGTTTCCTGCCATCTTGATTTACTGATAGGACTCGGGCCTTTTTCTTTAAGGGTACACATTCTGCAAGGTTCAGTTATGGCATTGGTTGGAGTTGAAAAACTACAAGAGTGAGTTACAAGCAAATGACTTGGTAGTGTTGGGCCTGTTTTCAAAGTAAGAAAATGAACCTGCCTGGCAGGCCAGTGCTGACAGCTCTGAGAAACACTGGCTTTTTGCACATTCCCTGTTGGATGACCTCTGTATCAACTAAGGTTAACAATGTTAATGACTGACTTTCAGTCAGTATTGTAGAGTTTGGGAAATTTCTGTTTTACTCTACAAGTTGAGAATTATATGCCCTTACAAAAATAGTGTGCATTCACAGGTTATTCTATAGCATTTGCACAATTGGCCACTCATTTTCATTGTGGATCAAAGGCATTTTTACTATGTAAATATTGAATACGTTATGGCAGTAAAGAATTCCATAGCTTAGGCAAACTAAAAAATGTGAACTGAATTTTTATTACAATGAGTGACTGCCAACTCTTGAAGTCAGACAAGATCATCATGACTTAGACCAGACTACTCTTGTTTCATGATTAGAGGCAGAATTATTGTGAGAGAGAAAAATGTTAAGTATCATTAGTGCAGAGCTGGTTTTCAGTAAGAAATCCTAGTGTAGTGAAGTGAAGTGGTACCTGCATATGACCTTCACTAAAATCTGCTGACAAAGTCACCTGCTGTTTCTAGCATTTTAAATAGACTCAAAATAAGTATAAATATGAATTGTAACATTTTTCCAATGTGTTCTAGCTATCTGCCATAATTATGTGATGGATGGAAATGCACTGATCTCTGACCCGGTCTCTGTGCTACTACCTGAGCCAGATTTTGAAACTGGGTGATGGCTTAGTAAAGTTTCTCTTGATTAGAAGAAGTAAATTTAATCCCCAAAATAGCCCACAAACTGGTTTTTGCAGCTTATTAGATATTGTCCTAGTAGTTAACTTCCCAGGGCTTTGCCTGAGGCTGAAGTGGTTTCTAACAATCCATCATTAACTTCTGTGACAAGCACAGGTAGGCTGTGATTGTCAGAATTAGTCATGACATACAGTAGGCCTCCTACTGTCATTCTAAAAAATGCAGTTACACCAGATTCTGCACCATTGCACTGGGTACAAGAATGAATGTGAAACGAGTTTATTTTACATATTCTTGCAGGCAACTCTACGCTGTATTTGCTTGAGCACCTCCTTAATGTCTTAAATGTCTGCTACTGGAATAATCCATTCTTAAGTATCAATGCCACTTTGTCTTGTGTGCATCACAAGTGCTCTAGCTTTTAACCACAGCCATGTGCAAATCCCTAGAAGAGAATCAGAATCTGCAAATAAACCTGATGAACTGGAAATAGTTGTAAGTATATTATGAACTCTTGGATCACTTATTGAGAAGAAAATACAGCACCTTTAGCTTCTGGAAGTTAAAATCCATTTTTAAGCATGTGCTTCTAATAACATATTTCCTATAAATTGTTCCAGATGCTAGTAACACATGCATTTATTGTGTTATGTGTTACAACCAGGACAGAGGGTTAGCATTACAGACCTGAGAACTTCCTTCTCTACTCTGGAACGAGTTAGTAAAAAAATGACAGTGCCCTCCCGTTTAGTATCTCCCTGCAAATCCCAAACACAATTAATACGTCTAGTAATCCAGATATTTGGATACCAATAGATAACTACATCTCCAATGCAACAAATCATATCATGTCACATCAAAAAGATCTGATATCAATTATTTGAATGAGAATCTTGCCTGAGAAAATGTCTTCATAACTCTATTTATGCTGTGACATATACTGTATTCCTACCTCTCTATTGTGTAGGAAGAAAACGTACTTTTGTATACTGACTTCATTATTAAATGTGCACATTCACACATAATTTGAAGAAAAAAGAATTTTAATTTCTATGAATAAATGTTGATACTTAAAATTTTTATTAAAGTCGAGAATTTCCTTGGGGCAGAAAACTTACTAGTTTCTACATGTAGTCATGATTGACAGGAAGATGATGCCTTTCTATTCAGCTGGGATGCAAAAACTTTGTAGTTACTCACTTGTTTGGGCCAGTCATGTATGCTAAATTGAAAATACCTGAATGATAAAGAAGCTCTGGTATGATAAACTGAAGAAGAAAGCATGCATTTGAGGAAAAGAGAACACTTCAAGGGCAAACTGAAATACAATTTCAAGTGATGTGCAGCTGATGAAATTAACTGGAAATTTTAAAGAGCAAACAGATCAGAATGCTATACAGCACCATAACTCAGAATGGCTATTTCTGGGAAGACATGGTGAGTGAATCCAGGTGTAAAGAGATGACCTTGAAGGCAGCCAAAAATCCAACAGACATAATTTTCCTGTGTATGTAACAAGTGCTGAAAAATCAACTGCTTATCCACTAGAATTTTTAACTGCACTTCTAACTGCAGTGCATGAAACTGTCAGTTGTGACTCACCTTAAATTTCAAAAAGCAACACAACAATAATGTAAGGAATCAAAGGACTGAAAGAACTTTAAAATGTCATCAAACCAATCCCTTTTTCCCCAAAGACAATCAAGACAATTGGAAATCATTCCTGAACGAAGTTTATCTAATTTTTTTTCAAGCCTCAAACCTCTACAGTTAGAGATTCTTTAATAATTTAAATAATCTGTAAAATATGCAACAATCCTCATCCTTACTGCTACAAAGTCTTTTTTCTTTCCACCTTCCTCTTCACTGTAACTTAAATTCTTCACTTTATCTGAAGTTGGGACAAGGAGACCATATTTTCATTCCTTTCAGCTGTGCTTATTATATTATCCCTCTTCTCAGCCTTCTCTTGTTTAGATTATGTAACTACTCTTCCTTCCCCTTTTCTATATAGACCATATTTTACAGACCTTCACTTTCTCATTGATCTCTTCTGGACTTTGTCCAACTGGAACATGTAATACTCAGCCAAGATCGTACCAGTTTCACAATGAGCAAGATGATTACTGTGTATGACTTGCCAGCAATAGTTTTATTTATGCATCTCAAGATAATATTTGTCCTTTTTTTTAAAGCACAACATTCTTGTTTATGCTAGCTTGTAATCCATAATCATTGACATCCTCTCTATTTCTTCTGCAAAACACTTAATAAAACACTTTTCCTGTGTTTGCAGGGTTCAGTTATTTTTGTAAGAAGTTGTCTTTATTGATTAATATCTTGTATTTTTAAATAACTTGTCCAGAAGTTATTTAAAAATAACTTAAAAATAACTTTAAAAACTTGTCCAGAAATACTTTGCAGTATTTCTGAACTGCAACAATGGCTCAAACATGCTTAAATCACCTCTACACATTTGCATGTTTAATGAGCATACATCTTATTGCATCATACAAATATGATTAGTTGTAATCTTCAGTGGCATGGGAAGAAGACTAAGTATTTTGTGGAGTTTCATCTTGTTATACTTTCTGTTTTAATGTTGAGCCATTGATAAGTATTCAGAGCATGGTTTTCTGTCAGATATATATATATATTTATACATATGTATATGGTTATAACAGTTTCTTTAACCTTTATTTTTTTTAGCCACATAATATAAAAACGGTGTATGAGAAAGTGCCAGAAATCCTGCTAACAGCCAAATGATGTTTGCTAGTTCTCCCCATCTTTCCCTATATTCAGACATTTCTATCTACATGTGCATATACAAGAAGATAGTATTATGCATTTATATAGCAATAGCATAAAATGGGGAAGGTGTTATTCCAAGCAGAGCTTTCTGATCAAAGGAGACTTCTGGAATTGTTTTGTTGGTGGCAAAAGGAGTTTTGATAGCGTATTAGGAAAGCTGGTTCATTTTTCCAAGAAGTAAGGTGAGTTAGATGAAGTTCTCATCATACTGCTGTATGAAAGGGACCAGCAATCAAATAAATACCAGCAGTGCTGTTTTCATGAGAGAGATCTCTATTTGGCTTTCTGTGTGTATTTGGAACTCCTGATTGAACAAAAGAATGAAAAGTTATGGATTACCTCTAGAAACAATAACTTTTCTCATAAGCACAGGTGAAGATACATAAATGACAAAAGAGCTAAAAGCTTTCCTTTTTAAATTTTTGAACAGTTTTAACAAATATGAAGTTGTGCACAAAGAAGGTGCCTGAGAGATACAGTATGGTGAGTTAGAGATTGCTCACGTTTGCATCTTTCAAACAATAGAACAGCTTGAACCCTGCACATACTGACTCCATGGTGTCACAGGCTTCAAGCAGCACTGGATAGATGTAGAATTGTAGAATCGTAAAATCCTTTAGGTTGGAAAGGATCTCTAAGATCATCAAGTCCCGCAGTTAACCCAGACTGCCAAATCCACCACTAAACCATATCCCTAATCACTACATTTATGGGACTTTGAAATACCTTCAAGGGTAGTGACTCAACCCCTTCTCTAGGCAACCTGTTCCAATGCTTGACAACCCTTTCCATGAAGACATTTTTCCTAATATCTAATCTAAACCTCTCCTGGTGCAACTTGGGACTATTTCATCTTGTCTTATCACTGGAGGGAGATACCTAGGAAAAGAAACTGACACCCTCCTGGGTACAACCCCTTTTCGGGTAGTTGTAGAGAGTGATAGTGCTGCATGGTCACACGTGTGCAGCTTCTCAGAAGTGGCCCCAGGGTGGGGACATTTGACAATATTTGCTTTCTGTTCATGGCTGCTGACCCACTCAGGAGTTCCTGACTCTCTACAAGTGCATGTATTTACTATTTGTCTGCACCCTAAAGTCTGATCTTGGTCCAGGAGCCTCTACCAATCCCCTCTGAAAAGTCTATAAAATCTTTATAATATTGTTCTGAAATATACAGTGATGTTATTTGCAATAGAAAACTACAGTTATGAAATCAATGGATTTCATATTATCCATTTTCATTCAAGAAGTACTTAAGCAGGGACCAAATATTTATGATTCTTTTCTAGTCTAGTGCTTTTGGAATCACAAATACTGCAATGATCTTTCAGTTTGAATGTCATAGCAGGAAATTGGTTCAATGATCAATATTTATTTGGGAGAAATTGTTCCAAAAGAGCAAAATTACTTTCATAACTACTGTAAGCAAAATAAGAGTGCCCTTGCTTTTATGGTGTTATCTAATTGTAAAAATTAAATACAAGAATTATAAAGCCTAAGCCTTTCTAGACGAAGAATATTGTTTTGCTACTGTTGGAAAGTGCTGTAGCAAAGGCAGTAACATTAGCTAAGTTCCCTGCTAGTAGCAGTGTTATGTAGGTAATAAAAATAATGGATTATTATCTGGCTTTATGTAATATCCAGTTGGGTAAACCAGGTTTTTTATAAGGTAGATTTTATACAGAGATACATTTCTCTCTGTGCTGTGGACAGGAACAAAACTTGGTAGAAGTAACTTGGCTCTACTGAGTAATGGGTAGTAGTGTGATGGGAGGATTTTCCTGAGGTTGCATTGAGATGACATTGGACAAATCTGCTGCTTTCTTTCCATTAGCACTCTCTTTCTGAAGAGAAAGTTATCTGAGCACGTGGATTGTACGTTTAAAGGGTATGTTTGCTTTTTTACTTTTTCTAGTCACGTGAGCTTGTCTCACGGATGTCATGTGGGCTTTACTTGTTTTAGATTTGATGTATAACAAACTGTAGGGAAATTCAACATGGCACTTTGAGCTGTCTAATGTCATCCAGGAAAAAGTGAAGTTGTAGGATAGGATCATATCTCTGAAACAGGTAATATAGCTGAAGGGGTTATTGTGAGGTTAAACAGTGCAATTAAACGCTAATGTTGAGAGAAGGAAGTGATTCTGTTTGCCTGTGGCTCTTGGAGACTCCACCTAAAATACCTGAGTGCAGAATCCCTCGTGTGAGTGTACTTAGTCTTTGTTATTATTGATTATAATTTGTTTTTTCATTTCAAGAAGTAAAATTTCTTTCCATGCTAAAGCAAAATCCAGTTTTGAGATCTCAACACTTCTTTCAAAGTACAATTGAGTTTGAATTTCCCACTGCACAATTGGCTATGAAATTGCAGAGGGACTTCTATATGGTAGGAACCAGCCTTTACATGATGTTTAAAAGAAAGCTTTTTTTACCTTTGATCTATGTCTGTATTCCTCTGACTCATCCACAAGGGGGACATAGTTCTAAACAAATACACATCGTGGTTATTTTTGAATATGCACAGTTGCACAGTTCTAACCCTTCTTATTTTAAATGATTCACTTGGAATGCCTTGGGACAACGTCAAAACTGTGCAGTCGCTAAGGAAACTCTTTGACAGGAATACAGAAAAATGCACTGGGTTTGTATTTTTATCTTTGTTATTTTTATTTTGGTAATCTTTCTTTTTTGTTTAGAGATGGAGATGTAAGTCCTGGGGGAAAATACTTCGCTCACCAGCATGTCATCATTGGCTTCAGATTCTCACGTGTTGAAGAAAGCATTATGTTTTGTTGTTTTCTGTAGAATTACTTTTGGCCTTCTTGAGTATGGATTGACATTTCTCCACTTGCTTCAGGGATAGCTGGAGCTATCTGGTAATTAATCTAGAGGATGTGGTAAAGAGCATTGCCCCCTTCCTATGTCTGTCTTCTTTCCTAATAATTAGTGCCGTGTGAAACAAAGATTTGAATTAGACAAAAACAGCACATGGGTTTATATAACAACTTGGCTTGACTTTGGAACTCCAGAAATAGAGTTTTCAGTTTGTATTACAATTATGTTCTAGGGCTTCTAGAAAAATGAGATGTATGATTGAGGCTGAGTTCACTGCGGGGTCCAAGACTTTTTCTAAGCCTCTGGTGGTTAGAAAATACAATCCTACATGCAAGCAGACCCTCCTGAAAAGGAGGGAAGGCAATCTAAGAATTAAATCTCATTTTATGTCCAGTTTTGAGTGGATTCCTTCACTTCCTATTGTCCGGCTAAGGTGGAATTTTGGAAAGGGAATTTGGTATTTGACTGAGCAGAGCTGCCCTGAGTACTGACTAAAGGAAGGAAACTCACTGTGGCCTCTTTCTTCAGTCACTAGCAAGCACTGACTTTTCTTACATGATATTAATACCAAATATCTTTTTTATGCTTTGTATTTAAAGCGTAATTCTGCTTATATAGATACCCAGTATCAGAGACAAAAAGTAAGATATCATCTCTCTTTTTACCCAGCTGTAAATATTATATTGATGAACATTATTTTCCAGAATAAATTGTTGTGAGTTTACTTAAAATTACTCCCCAGTCCCACTCAGATGACTCATATCATCCACAGGAGACCAAATTAGATTGTCATAAATAATGTGCTTCACATTTATGTTTATTTTGCAGCATCTTATTTGAAATTGTTCTTATGAATGAGTGACATTTTTCCTATGTACATTTGAAGCTAGCTTTATTAGTTCATTTTCTACTTAAAAATCCCAAATGTCTAAATACTGATTTTTTTCCATCATCACAGCAGGAAAAAGATGGGTTTTAGAGATTTCCAGCCATGTGAGATTTTTGGAATCTTGTTGAAGTTCTGGAAGTATCAATTGTGTTTAAAATTGGCACCACTTTGGCAAAGGTTTGTTAAACCTATTCCCAAAATCCCTATAGATAAATATTTGTAGAGCCATGAGTTTCTTTTTTAATCCTTTGTAATCTTTGCAGTTAAAAATCTTTTTCCTTAGCTAACCTAAGCCGTATCTGCTTGAAATTTAGCTAATCTTTTATTGCCCTTTCTCCCCACTAGACAGGTGAATGTCTGGTTACCTTTCTCTTCAAAGCAACTCTTTACATGCTGTAGTCATATCTCTTCTCCTGTGATCCTCTTTAGTTTCTTTTTTTTCCTCACAGATATTTCATTTCATGTAGCTCCCCTCTGCTCTCTCATTTGGCTTCATTTTTCTCAAATCTGGACGCAGTACTGCAACTGAAATCTCAACAGTACTGAACAGAATAAATAATTACCATCCTTATTCTGCATAGGATATTTCTCTTAAAGCATCTCAAAGTGATAGCTCCTTTTATGTATCATCCTAGAAAAGAGTCAATGGTCTGTGTTCCTCTAATGCTTTAAATCCTTTTCTTCAGAATAGTTGCCTACCCTGGTTTCTCAGTTTTGCACTTGATTTAGCCTTAAAAAATGCGGTACTTTGCATTTGTCCTTACAAATTTTTTTCCTTGGTGACATTGGATTATTTTTTTCTTTCTTTCACTGTAATAGCAAACCATTCCAGCTTCCTGTCATCTGTATGTTTTGTGTGTGCCCTCTACTCCATGACCTCACTTCCTGATGAAAATAATTAATAGAACTGGGCTTCTGCGGGGTCTGAGATGAAACATTCTCCATGTTTGACACAGAACTGCTCACAAATAATGTGTGTTTTAATTTTGGCCCTTTATTACCAACCGTAAGTGTTCTGCAGCATAAACAATTTCAAGATGGCAACAAAAAATCTTCAGTTTATGTAATCTGTGACATCTGGTGCAATCTTTCAAGACAGTGTTGTGCATGAAAGTACATTTTATAGTCAAACAGGTTGACTTGATCAAAATCTCCATCAGCAATGGGTTGTTTGCTTTGAAAAAGTGTCATTGGCAATCCAAAGACACTAAGTCAGCCTAGATATTCCTCAAGGGATTATGTGATTGCCACATATCTGTGTAAAATGAAGATCTGCCTTATTCATATGCTTCTCCTATCCCATGTTCTAAAGAGACTTCCACCACTTCTGTTTCCTTAGCACAATGCTGGAGCCAGTAACAACACGAAGAAATTAAGAATAGCTGTGCTATTCTTATAAGTCATAAATCCTGACAAATGTGTCCCTTTACTGAATCATCCTGTCTCCAAGAGTGGTCAGTAGCAGTGCTTCAGTAAAATCACAAGTACAAAAGCAAGCATACAGTAATGGTTGTTCCCCAGGTAATCTCTCAGCTTCCAATGGTCCAAACCTCAAGAGCTTTCCTAAGCAGAGACAGTACTGTTGTATAGAAAACTATTCCTGCTTTTGTGCAGAGGATTTGATTGATTCATATCCACAGTCTCACATTTGTCTGGATTAATCTTTGCTCATTTTGCTTCAATCTGTGCTAGACTGATCAGAACAGAAGGTAGGATGCAGGAGTTTGACATTTTCAAGGTAGGCAGGATCAAAAATCTTCCCTCCCTGTGACTCTTTGCTCTACGGACTACATACTGCAGTCTCAAACTCTGCCTATTGATCTGACCTGGGTTGTTTAATCTGAGTACAAGGACACCAATGTTGATGAGAAGAATGTAAAATATTTGCCCTGTTTATGGCAGCTGCACCATTAATTACACTCCTTTTCATCAAAATATATCTGAATACTGTCACTGTAAATCCTCATTCATTGTCAAATGATTTCCTTGTTACTGTTGCTGCTTTCCTCCCACCTTTTAGCAACAGCTGTAAAGGGAGTGTTTTTTTAATTGGATTAATTTTGGACACTACTTTGAACTTGTTTTTTTCTTGATTCCAGACCTTTTTGAATAGCACGTCATGCAATCTTGAACTATGTGAAGAATTTGTTTGTGTGTGGGGGGGGGTTGGGTTTTTTTTGTTTTGTTTTTGGGTTTGGGGTTTTTTTTTGGTTTGGTTTGGTTTGGTTTTCTATGCTTATTTATTCCCTGGGGAATTAGCAGTGAGACAGGGTGGCAAAGGCTTGTCTCTAGCTGCTTCCACCATTACAACCACATGGGCAGAGCTACATTCTTGCAGAGCTACAATCCAGTCAAAGGGAAGCAGACTGTTCTAGCACAGCTGTATGGCATCTCTGACTGATGTAGCCTAACTAAATCCTAAAATTTTGCAGGTATTGCTTTACTGGTGGAGATGTGGGCCTTGGTTTTGTTTTTTTTCTTCCCTTGATTTTTTTACCTGCAGGCTTGTAGATCAAAAACCTACCCTAGCAAAAGTTTATTTAAGGATCTGATATAAAACTCCTCATGTTGACTACAAAATTATTTTCAGGTTATTGCATCTTATCACTTTTTTTTTTTTCTTGTTAGTTTTCTGCTGGATTAACTAATTGAACAGGCCCACTGAGGGGTCAGAGAAGTGTAGAGCCAGAACAAATGGAAGGGAAGGAAAGTGTGATGGGGAGAACAGGAGGGAGCTGCTTGCTCCTGTACCTGCTTTGGTAGCAGTAAAACTATGTGGGCTTTGCAATCTTGTCAAACTACACCCTAAAATATGCTGATTTACATGTTCATTTTCCCAGTCACTGGAAATAACGATCTTCCAGGGAGTATTAAGCCACAGTGAACTTTAAGCCAATTTATTTCTGAATGGGAGCATTCCCATAGGTATATAACGTGCTTTAGTTTCTGCACACTAATTTCATGCCTTTAGATTCCTAACTTCTCAGCGCTCCCCCACGTAGATCTGTCCTAGCTATGTTATTGTTTTCATTATTTTGAATTTAAAAATAAAGGCAAATCTGCAAAATGCAAATAAAGGTAAAAAAGCGCTTGAAAAGTTTGTGACTCTTATGCATCTCGTCTTCCCCAGTGTCTAGGCACTGTGTCTAAACCGAACTCTTAACACTGCAGTGTCAGATCTCTGCCATCACTCTTTTTTAGGCAGTTGTATGTTTCTGCTCAGCACAGATACACATTACAGCAACTACATAGGCTATTTTGACTTGGTGCCATGCACCCTCTTTTACAGTAGCATTCCAAGGCAAGTTAATCTTAGCATAACATGACAACAGCACTCCAAAGGCAGTGTGCTCACTGAAGGTGAGTATTGTGCTCCTACTCTGCCTCTCTGCAGTTCACTCGAGCGGAAGGGGGTTGGGGTGGGGGCAGTGGCAGTGGGTACTGAACCTTGGTGACAGCTTTGACAGCTGCAGAAGCAAGAAGCTTAGGCTTTGAGACAAAGCTCTGCATCCTGGCCATCTGGGAGGCAGCTCCTTTCCCTTGGCTCTGCCGGTGGGTGTTGCCACTCCGACTGCTAGGGCATGGTCTGCTGCCTGTGAGAGTGTGCAGGCTCTTCATCTGCTATTAGGTTGTGAGTATCTGCTTGCTACCATATGGCTGCATTGAAAAGAGAGTGAGAGGAGAATAAGCTGTAAAGCAACTGTAAAAATTCTGTTCAATGCTATTTCATGGTGAGAGGGCTGCTGGCTCGCCCTCCTCTTCCCCCAAGTCATTAGAGTTACTGGTTTAAATAGATACACCTGCATCCATTCAGCCCATGTAATTTCCCCACTGAACTGCTCCAAGTAGAGACACCCTTCTCCGCTTATATAATTCAGGATGCTCTTACCCTCTTCTATTGGGAACAGGAGGCTAAGAGTGGAATTAAGAGAGATGGGCTTCACTTTGATGGAGGTGTTTTGGAAAAGTTGTCAAGCTTGCTGGATTGTCTGGTGAGGAAGTGGGAGCTCTTCTGTCTTCTGCAGGAGACTAATTCCTTGACACAATAGCAGAGAATCATGTAGTTGAATCACCAGCAACGGAAAGAAGATATTTTGCAATATAATAACTGTCTATATGGCTGAAGAAGAACAAATGCTTTCCTGGCTCCCCATGGAAATAATAAAGAAAGGCAAGTTGAGGAGTCTAGCATAATTATTTAGTAATCTTAAATATTTATGAGCTACAGAATGTGCTACATGCAATTTAAGAGGGACTTGACAATTGCAGCATACATCATCTTGTTTCACAGGGGCTAAAAATACTTAATCTTACTTCTTTAAAATAAAAGCATTAATCCTAAATACATCTTAAGCTAAGAACGAAGCTGTAAACTTGAAAGGAAGGAAAAGAAGGGGTTTTTTATCTTTGCAAAGGTGCAATTTGGGGAAAACACTGCAGGAATAAAAGTTTTGTTAGGAGAATTTTATGTGAGCTTTCTGGGAATGGTGGTAGGGGGTGTGTAATTCTTGATATTAAACAATTTTCCATTGACTTCACCAAGATCTGGGGAATTTTGTTCTGTTTGGTAGGCTGGAAAAGAGATAGACTTTCCAACTTTGTTTTGGTGACAATAAAATCATTGCTGCAAATCCAAAGAAGCAGTTACAGTTGGATGACTCTTCCCATGCCATCACTTTACAGTACTCTGGAGCCACAAATCCATAACACAAAGTCTCTCCTCTCACTTTCCCTGGCTTTCACATGGGATTCTGTTCCATGTGTAATTTGCTCATGCATAGTCAGTAGTGGAAAAATTCACGTTGAAGTACAGATTCCATTGGTCATGGAATTCAGACATAGTAAACTCCAAGTTTTCTAGAACATATTGCTTTATTTTAGGCAGTAAAAGTGCTTGAACAGACTTTCTGAATTTGGGATGCCATAATTTCTGCTTGCATCTGAATCTCCAAATTAGTAACAGTGGTAATAACAAAACCTTGGTTATGTGGTCTTACAGGTAGGTAGAATACTTTGTTCAGTTCATTTGGTGAGAGCAACACTGATGTGGAAGAGACCTATAAAGTGTTTATTTCTGATTTTCTCCAAATTTACACAGTAGACAAGTTTTTAAGCATGAATAGATTTGGTCTTATGTACTTTTCCCTGTTTGCAACTGTCCATACAATCAGTATGCTTGCAAATGTTTCAGTAATGCTGAGTTTGGCAGCCTACTTAAATTTTGGGTCTTAATTTTGGCAATTGTCTTTATCTGTTTTGATAGTTCAAGAGTGGCCAAGTTTAGAGCTACCAGGCATTTGGGTTTTCTCAGACGTATCCTACTTTTCTGCCAGGATATTTTGTCTAGGAGGAATTTGAATGCCTTGGCATTAGGATAGGATGCATCTCCATGTGTGCACCCAGAGTAAATCCACTTGCTTTATGATACATGGGATTTGGTGTGCACATGCATATCAAAGGTACAGAGGCATGTCCAGGAAACCAAATGCTTAGAGACCAAAATTGCTGAACAGATGTGCATTTGCTGCTCAGTGCTACAGGACACGTGCACGCCGTGTGCGCAGCGCGAGCGCTGAGGAGCTGCTTGGTACTAGAATTCCCTGTCTGACTACACATAGTCACCACATGCACTGATTTATGCTCAGAAATCCATGGTCATGTTCTGAAGACAGTCTCTGCATTGCATCAGCTATGACTTACACATATTGAACAATCTGCGTTGGAAATGAACAAGGAGAACAAATGTCCTCCCTAGCATCTAAAATACTTGATATCTTTCATGCATAATGTCAAGTGTCATGTGCTAATGCAGAAATGTAAGTGGCTTAATTTATTGTAATGAAAATATAGACAGCGTACTATAAAGTGAAAGGCATTGATTTTGATCCAGTGTAAATCGTATAGGTGGGATGAACGTACTGAAGATTGAACATCTCAGAGCAGGGAGCCCAGGAAGTTGCTTGTGTTGCAGCTCACTTTTCGTTGCTGCAAAGTGGAGGGTTTCAAACAGCTTATGCCTGCTGCATGCCATTGTACATGCTCATGTCTTTCTGGTTCAGTGGCAGCAGCAATAGTGGAATCTGGAGCTTGCTGCAAAAAAAGAGAGACAAAAAAGACGAGAGAGAGGAAAACGTGCTTTCCAATTAGATAATGGCAAATATCATACTTGTGCTTGTGGAAGGTCAGAAATGTAACAGCTGAAGGAGTCAAATAATAGACAAATTGATGATGGTAACTAAGAAAATATAAAAGGGACTCAGTCTCTCTCACACTGATAAAGCTGTTTGAGGTGCAGTAGATCAATTTAGCCATGGCTGTTGTTAGGAAATTGCGCTTGTTTGATGTTCCATAAGTAGATCATGCAGTTTCCTAGGAAACATCTTTTTCCACTTAAAATCTAATTTTCTTACATTGCTAGAACTGATGAGTCACCCTGCCTGACTTTTGCTTACTTCCCCTTACCTATTAAAATGTACTCACCAGGTGGAAATCCAGGGATTTATTAGACCTTATCACATGGCTGTTTGATTAACTCTTCTTGTTCCTCCCTGTTATCAGACAGTGTACTTGATATAAGACAAAGTCATAGGTTAGAAGACAATCAAAATTTGAAATAAATCTCTTAATGACATGTGCTTTCTAAACTCGGGACAATTCCCATAATGTTTCTGTTATGACCTACTGTGAAATGGTCTGTGTTCCTTTGACAGTATCATGCCATCATATTTTCATTACTGTTTTGTTAAATATTACCTATTTCAGCTTATTTATAAATGAATTTAAATTTAGCAATGACAATTATACCCAGTTACTGCCAGAAAATAGATAGTTTTTCTTACATATTACAAACCGTGGTTAAAATCTAAAAGCCTCACTTCTTGGTTGTGATGCTGAATTTTAGGCTCATGTAATGCATGGTACTTATGCTGAATGGAAAGTTGCCAGAGAAAGAGGCAAGGCTTATTTACGGCTGCGGTCAAAGAAACAGAGGTCAAAGGACAGGCTAGCAGCCTGAGTTTTCAGTGACTGGTGAAATTAACTCCATTGCCCGATAAAAAGGAAAATGTTATAATTTACAGTTACTGGTTGTTTGGGTTATATATAAAATCCTTGTATTTGCGGATGCCTAATGAGCCCCTGTGGCTACGTCATTAATAAAAGGTTGTTCCGGCAGAATATAGCTTCCATAAAAGTTCTCTCTGGGCTAGAATTCTTATTCTTTTTCCATATGCAGTTGTGCCAGAATCACAGCAGTATTCCTGCTGCTTCCCAGTGTCTCTGATGCCTCAGTTGTCAGTATATTACTGATATGCCAAACACTAGATACTAATGCTGTGAAGCTTCAGCTGCTGACAAATGGCTTTCTGTTCAAAGGGCAGTATCTCTGCAAGAGTAAGGCTCAATGTGACTCTACATCCCAAGAAGAAGGACAGATAAAATAATTCCCCATCCTAACTTTATTTTAAAACTTATAAAACTTTTTGTTTTAAGATTTTGGTGTATTTATTCATCATTGGATTACCCACTTGTATCTTGTTGTATATCTATTTGTCTCTCCTAGCACATGGCCTGTTCAGCTGCAGCTGGTGAGTGGGTGGCCTTATCATATAAAGCTATGCAAAATGCTTACAAAATTTGGTAGGCTTGTCACTTGCATTGGCTTGCACTTGTTTTTGTTTATACTTCCTAAATATTAAAAGTAAGAAGGAATGACCATTGTTTTCAAACAGCAGTTTCAAACTATGGTTTGAAAGCAGTTTCTCTAAAGAGTCTTGTAGACTCTTAAAATGTTTGCCTTTTTCTTAATTAAAAGCTTTGATTTCTGATGATGAGGTCAATTAAAATAGACCTTTCAAGCTAAATTTCAAGCTATTGATAGTTTTGAGGATATAAGGGACTAGAAGACTGAGTTTCAGCAGGGCATAGGCTACAGAACTTCACCTGGCACAAACAGCAGCAAGGTTCAAGCCATAAACTTCTAGTTTGACTTCTGTGTTTGTACCTAAAAGACACATGCAATATCGACAGAGAGATATTATGTGACCTAGACTTCAGTGAGTGTAAGTTGTTTTGGTATAAAAAAATTGTATAGATTACACGTTTTCTTTGAAACTTGCAAACGTGAGAGATGACCTTCATTCACAGTCTGGACTCTTGCAAAATTTTGTGTGGAAATATGTTGGTGGCTTTGATGATTTTTTTTTTTAAATGAATTACTGAAAAGGAGAGACCAGAGAGGCAGGGGAATAATAAAAAGGACATGCTTTAATGTTGTCATTGTTAAATGCAATATTTGCCAAACATAAATATTCACCCAGGTTCTAGGACTCACGCTTGATGAGGCAAATACATTTAACCATATTCAAGCCACTGATTGAAGGCAGTTGCTGAGGTCATTTCCCATAAATTAGCTTTCAGCGCTGTTTTACAATAAACTTAGTATAGCTTTCCCACTCTTCTGAACAAGAAAACAGGTCAGATCAAAACTCTGACAACAGAATCCACTGCTCCCTAGAATGATGAAACTACTGGGAATTTAGAAGGAACTGGCTGCCACACTCCCCTTGTATTCTGCCGATGATGTGTAAATGCATTTGTATCTTTTCATTCCTGTCTCTAGCCCTCTGTCTCCTCCTTGATGAATAATTCTGGTATACTACTGTGTGCTGCCCATGTGGCATCCGATTCAGGTGTCTATTGCTTCAGGTTCTGGTTGCATCTGGGTACAACATAAAATGCCAGTCGGATGTCTTTTATCCTGCTCAGTGGCTCTTCATAGTCTAAAAGAGAAGGGAGTTAAATTATAGTTTTATTTACTTGTTGCTGGAAATGCACTGAAGGGCTCAATAAAACATTCCTAGGAGAGAACAAAGGCTTTTTACTGACCTGTGGGTCACCAAAGTAATTCACAGTCAAATCCACTGATCCACTATAGAAGCTCAGTCCCCAGATCACAATTCGTTATCAAGAAGCAGAGAACAAAAAAGAGGCTAATTTAACTTGTGCAAAACTCAGCACTTCTTGGTTCTCCAGTTCATGTAACCTTTTTTCTTGTTTCGATTCACATGGGTTATCCTTGCATGCTAAGATCAAAATGAAACTGTTGATTTTCTCTTGGTGCCTAAGAGAAAAATAATTCTTCGTTTGCTTCATTTCTTATTAAATCATTTTATGAGCTTCACATTTAGTGTTGTAAGACATGCAAAAGCCCCCAGCTCTGCAGGTTTGAGAATATTCATGCAGTTGTTGACTGATAGCACACCTTGAATATGTGGGTGTAATTTATATGTATAGAACATCTAAATCCTGTTAAGCCAACACAGTCTATTGAGGAAAATTCTCACTGTTCATTCTTGTCTCTTTGTCTACCCTGTTGGCAGGAAATCATTTAACATAACACTAATGTAGCTCATGCCGTCTCTGTATAATCTTTACCTATCTCACATTTGTGTAGGGAGAAGTGATTTTTGTCCAGAGATACTCTGAGATTCTTGAAGTAAAGCTAGACTTTGCTCTTATGTATGTGGTATTGGTCTTGGAGAAAAGGGGAACTATGCTCACTTTGCTAATGATATAATTATGGGATCTCTCTTACAGGAGTGGAAGGAAGATATTAGTTATCATAATGTGTGTGAGCTTGGACTTCAATGCAAAATTTATAAAGAAGATGCAAATGGATTATTTCTACTCAATAGGGTAGATCTAGGTGAATAATAGCATGCAAAAATATGCTCAATAAATATAACCTTTACAGTCATGGAAATGCTTGGGTGCTTTTTTTGGCCTATGTGTGGGGTTTTTGTTTTTGTTTGGCATTGTTTTGTTTTGTTTTGGGAGGTTTTTTGTGTGTGGTTTTTTGATTGGTTGGTTGTGGGTTTTTTACTTTTTTTTTTTGTCAAGTCTTTTGCTGGAATGGTGATTTTAAGTATTTGAAAAACAGTTATTGAAATTTTATCTCTCACTAGGGATAGTGACTGTTATTTCTAATTCCTGACTATATTATCAGAATTCTTGTAATCAGTGAGATACCTTCATAATGCTACTGGGAATTTTAATCTAGCCTCTGGGATAACAGAAAAAACAGATATTTTTTAAAAAATTGTCAACCAGTTTGTCAGTCCTGAGTGGCCAGACCTTTCCTGAAGCACTGCATATAGAACATTTTATTTCCTTTCTTATATATTGGTTGCACACAGAGTTTAAAATTTACCTTGTCATTGTATTTGCACAAAAACATTACATAAGCAAGTGTGGTCCTAATTGAGATAGATCTTTTTCTACCTTTTTAATTAGTTCTATAAAGGTCTTTAAAGGGGTTTACAAACTTAGATTATGCAGTGTCCCAGTTGCATAAAATCTATTACTTGCCTTTTATTCATATGCATGCTTAAGAGTACTTGTCTTTGTGTGCACATGAGAATAGGTATTGATTCCTTCACAGACCATGTTGAGCAAACAAAAACCCAAAGGAAATAAGTTTTCAAACCTTTGTGACAAGTTTTGCTGTGTTTAGAGACTAAAGATTTGAGATGAAATGGAGGAACCTCAAAGAATTAGTGAGATACAAGTTTGAGCCAAGGTGAAAAAGTTCAGGTATTTTTCTAGGTTTGTCCTGGAAGCAACCATTATGAGCCTGCATAACTGAATGACAAATTATCTAGTTTAAAATGGCTATGCTCTAAACTTTCTACTTTTGGGATAAAGCAACAATATAGATCAACATTAGTCTTCAAAATTTTGTGCTTTTTTTTCCCCACATTTCTTCCTTCCCCAATAGATGTAAGGTAGGGTGAAATATGATTTCACAGGAACAACATGCACAGTCACCATACACAGATAATGTTACCATAATGGTACAATGAGGTCGGTATGTTAAAACAACTTTGAGAACTGGAAATTACCAAAATTGAGGATTTTCTAAGTTGACTTACAGGACTGACTTTTTTAACCTAAATAATGCTATTTTAGTAGAGTCCTTCTTACTTAAGAGGTGGTTTTAAGCTGCTTAGAACAGCAATCAATTCTCTTCCCTCATTTTGTGTCCTATACCATCATACCAACAGCTACAAAAGCCATCAAGAGAAATAGGCTCTTCAGGTTGATAGCTCCAAAGCCTGGTACCAGAACAAAGGGGTGCAGTGTCAGATAATCATTCCCTGTGTGAACAAGTATCCAAAAGAGGAATGAAGTACCCTCTGGTGTGTAGACATCTGCTGATGGCTTACAGTGGTGAGCCTCAGGGCTCTTTTCTGTGATCCAAGCCTAGGAGGAACACCTGCTGTTCTGCTCATTTTCTCTAGATAATAATTCCACTATCTCTTGTTCTTCTGGGTTGTCTGAATTCTTTTTATTTTTGATCACAGAATCATAAATTATTTGATTGGAAGGAATCCTAAAGATTGTCTAGTTCCAACCTCCTGCCATGGGCAAGGATACCTTCTTCCACACTAAACCAGTGGATGGTGATCAAAACTTCATACAAGCTGACCTTGAACACTTCCAGGAATGGGACCTCCACAACTTCTCTGGGCAACCTATTCCAGTGCTGCACTACCCTCACAGGAATGAATTTCTTCCTCATGTCTAATTTAAACTTACCTTCTTTCAGTTTAAAGTCTGTCACTACATACCCTTGTAAAAAGTCCCTCTCCAGCCTTCTTGTAGACACCTATAGGTACCTACGTGATCTAGGGTCTCCACAAAGCTTTTGCTTCTTAAGACTGAACAACCCCAGCTCTCTCAACTGTCTTCATAGGAGAGGTGCTCCAGCCCTCTGATCACCTTTGCGGCCTTCTCTGGACTCAATTCTACAGAATCATGTCTGTCTCAGTTTGGGGACCAAAGAGCTGGATGCAGTACTCTGGGTGGAATCTCATGAGAATGGAGTAGAAGGTGAGAATCAACTCCTTTGACCTGCTGATAACACTTCCTTTGATATACCTTTGGATATGTTTGGCCTAGCTGTGTGCAGGGGACCCACTTTCAGCTCTTCAGTGGATGGTTTTCATTGCTTGATACCTTTCCTTCTAGTCTTGCCTTGCTCCTACAAGTCTGGAGGTTTTGCTTCTGATCACCCATGTGGTGTTCCTCATGTCCTTTACCCACTTCCTGCTCCCAGTTCTCTCCTCTCTTTCCTCTGGTAAGATGTATCCCTTCCTTGCTACTTCCACTTATCACACTAGCCATGTTTCTGATTGCCATTTCACTTGTAACCTCCTTCCCTGCTCTCATTCAATGAGTTCTCTCAAGTATGATCACCACTTGTGTGTATGATAAATATTTATTCATCTACCACCTTACATGGCTGGGTCTCATTTTAGGGAACTTGGAGGTGATCAAAATAAGAGCCAAAACTTGAATGAATTATTACACAAAGCTATTTGCTGCTACTAACAAGCTGATTGTAATTTTTATTGTTTGGTTGGGGGGTTTTTTTGTTTGGTTGGTGAAGGTTTTTTTCCCCAGAGTATTTCTCTGGCTGTATCACTTTCAGATCTAAATTTTATGTGGACGCTACTCTTAGGGCCCCCAGTTGTCTTGTCAATAGTTTTGCCTCTCAGCCTAAGGTGAGATATCTAGCAAATGACCTTCCCCTAAGGGTCTTTTCATTTCTGTTGAAAAAACTAGAGCTGGAATTAGAGTCAACGTAACTGTCAAGGCAATGCTGCACCCAAGTTAACAGTGACCTATTAGGTGATGTGGCTATAATGATATATTTTTTTTCTATATTGCATTGCAGTGAATGGATAGTCTCTGCTACAATATGTTGCAGAGTGTGGACTGTGAAAACTACTGATGAGTGATTCACCATTACCTAGCTTTAGGATGAGTGCAGTAGCTATATACTGAATGTCCAGTATTAACAAATAATTTGTAGCACAGATGAATCACCAACAAAACATCACATATCTCAGGTGCTAACTGTGTGGCAGAGACAAGTATAGTCAAAATCTCCAGGGCTTTCTTACTTCCCACCTGCCAACTTCAGAATGTAGAGACCTTATCACATACAGCATGACAATGTTTGTCTTTCCCCTGAGCTTCCTTCCAGGCATTGGGACTTTGGTCATCCTTTTGCTCAGGAGACTTTATAAGCTTGACACCTTCGTTGAAGGCAAAGTACATGGAAATGAGCTGCAGTGCAGTATGTGGTATGAAAATGATTTTAAATTCTGTCATTATCACAGTTTAGCATTGTGGTGGGAGCTTTCCGCTAATTACTCCCTAGAGGAGATAAACTGCTGATGCTAACTAGACTGTGGCCATCTACTAAACCCAAAGACCTTTTTTAATTCTGAAAATTAAATATTTATTGTTCACAGGAGCATTTAGTTAAAAATAAAAAAAAAAAAGAAAGAAAGAGAGAGAAAGAAAAAGTTTGTAGGGTTTAGTTCATCACCTCATGGATGTCGGTTGGCAGATATGGAATGTGCATTGCTTCAAGAGGCCAGATTCCCCGTTGGCAACAGCAATCAGAGATCTGACTCCAGAGAGGTTGAGAGGGTTTCAGGAGCCAAGCAGCAGTCATTTAAATGCTCATCTATTCTATCTCGCTTTAAAGAGACTGTAATTTTTTAAACCTCAACTGCATAGGACATTTCATGCAAACTCCATAGACTTTAGAGCATTCAATTCTCTCTGAATGTCTTTGTGATAACTTAGGCCAGCATATTCTAGCCTTTATTTTAACCTCTGCTTTCACATCTCTTCCCATACAATGATGAAACGTTTTCCTGACTTTTCTATAGTGCTCTGTTCACACCTTCCATTTCTCTATAATGCCCACATACTCTTTTTCTTTGTCTTCTTTAAATGGTAGTGCAATGAATAATTGTCTTAACAAGGTGCATGTACTTTCCAAGTGAGAGCTGTCCTGTGGTCATTAGTGCTTAGGCTAGCAGATGACATTCTAGGAGTGATGAGATCTTAGTATTACTCTTAATTTTGCTTCTAATTGGGTGTACAATTTTGGGCAAGTCTATTCTGCTGGCATCTATTTCCAGTGAAGGGGAAATTCTAATTTACAGGGGTAATTTGTGGCTGAGGAATAACCTGGCATAGAGGGCAAGAAGGCCCAACTACAAGAAGGGGTTAAACTAGCTGGAAGCAAGGATGCCAGAGACAGAAGAGATTCTTTGCAAGGGTGGAAAGTGTCCCTTGATGATGAGAGAAGAAACAGCCTCAGCATTGTGTTGTGGCCATCCTGGATTGTGGACACTCAGGGACCACCTTTGAGCAGTAGAGCCAGGACTGGGCTGAGGTGCCCTATGCAATGGCTCTCAGGATTTGTGCTTGTGCAAGAATATATAAGAAATTTCCTTGTAATACATCTTTTCAGGCTCCACCTTAGAACTGCTTATTGTGGTAGGACACTGCCCAATGCATTGTTTATTATATATTTCTTTTATATTTAAGTACAAATGTGTTTTTAATTCACTTCAAGGGATACCATAAAAATTTCTTCACAATTTTCTGATGTCTGTCTCTTCCAAGTATGATATTTCTTTTTCAGTATGAAGGAGTCTCTTACCATATGATTTTGATGTGCTTTTATGCAAGGAAAATATGAACTCTTCTGGGGCTTAGTGTCAATGGTTCTGATGGTAAAGGACAACTGAGCATAACAGACTGAAATAAACAAGATTCACAAGATGAACTCAGTTTTTTGCACGTTAAAATAAACTCTCAGTTCAGTTGGCAACTTTTTTCTGAAATTCAAATGCTTCTGCAGATCTTTTTATGCAATATAACGCTTAGCAAGCCCTTGCACGGAGAACAGACTTGCCTCCTATCCCTGTAGACTTTGCCTATGCATCTGTTTTTGGTTTTAGCTTTGCTGTCTGAATAACAAGTCTTATGTAGATAAAACAGTTTTGTTCAAGTTTAGAAAGATTACAGTTTGGGGATTAACACAAGTGTAGAAAGGGTCAAGCAAAATGAAATTCTCAGAGACTTTGAAGAACTTGTGCTAAAGGGAAGAGGTCCAAAGAAAGTAGGGATATCAGCTTTGCCTCCACAAGAAAAGAGTCTATGATTTATGTAGCTATAGTTACCTTTTGCAAGCTGCAATCCTAAGAAAGATGAAGGTACAAATAATTTTTATGTTGTTAGGCTGTTTCTCAAATCTTTCCTTCAGGGTTTACCTCAAGGTAAGAGATATAGAAAGCACTTTGCCTATATCAAGGCCTTTCTATAAAAATGTAATGTCTTAACTAACCTTAGACTTACTTATCCTAACACTTCCAACAACCAGGGCTTGTGTGCTGGACTTAATAGGTCATTCTGGAAGTAGAGACAGGAAAGCTAAGCTTAATTGCTTCATTTGATTTTCATAAAGCTTGGTAATTTTCAGTGAGTGCCTTTATGCCAGCTCTCAAGCCAATTTTTAATTATTTAGCAAAACATTTAAGCACATGCTTTGATCCACCCCATTCATCAAAGCGCTTTAGAACCTGCTTATGTGCCACTTAAACAGATTGAAAGAGGTGCTTAAGTGTCTGATGAATAGGGAATGTTTATTAAGTCAGGACCTTAAGAGGGAGCTGCTGGAATACAGTGATCAGAGATACAGGTACTAAAAAGTACTAAAAAGTGCCCACCTCTATCAACATTGCAAAGACCAGAGAGGAGAGTTGATTACATAGCAATGTAAACTTCCCCCTCCACCTCCCTTCCCCATGCTTTGGGCAGATTTCTCACACAGTCTTCAGATGGTTTTGCTCACAAATTGATTTTTATGTGTGTGTCTGTGTAATTTCAGTGTCACCAGCCTGGCATGCCTCACACTGCAGTCTTTTTCAGAAGCAATAAGCCATGCAGTCTGTTGTAGAAACAAGTCTCCATGGAGTTAATCGGCTTTGGTTTTTTGCTCTGAGCACTTGCTGTTTTTTTTTTTTTTCTTTTGCAGAGATATTGGAGCACTGGGTTAACTCTAGCAGAACTATTGATTGACAAACTAACGTCATGAAGCTGTCTTACGAGCTATACTAAGGGAGTAGCTTAAATCTTTCTATGTCAAAGAGGGAAAAGACAAACAAGCTCAGTTGGGGTTAGAATAATTTTTAGATTAATCATAGTTTGGCTTTTCAGTGTTTAAACAGTAAATGATTTTAGGAATTCTGGCGCAGGAATTAGGCTGAGGGCATATCTCTGCTTTTGTGTTTATGCTGTTAATTATTAACTCAGGCTTAATTTTTTTATATTGCCCTGGAACACAATGTATGTCAAGTCAGTGAGCTGGTTGCAGCAAGTTAAAATAAGCCAGGCTAAGGTGATATACTGAACTTACGTATGCACATTTTCTGTATACAATCCCTGTAGCCAAAGCATATCTCCAGAGAACAGCACAAACTGAAAACGTTTATGCTTGTTGTTCTGTCTTTAGCATTTTCTCTTGTTCTTGGGATTTCCTTTGGAGAACCAGTGTTGTCTCTGCATGATGACTTTAGAGAAATGAAGAAACTTTATTAGTCAAAACTGCAATGGGAAAATTCATCTCACTAACCAAGCCAAGAGGTCAATGGGATTTTGAACATATGTAGTGTATCACATAAGTGCAGGCAGGAGTTGTGGGGTATTTTATGGAGAAACGTGCATATTTTAAAGCACACTGGAGCGCCCATAGAGACTTGATGAAGAATTAATAATAGAACTTACTTTCGACAGCTTTGTTCACAGTAGGACCAAAATCCCTCAAAATCCAAAATAGGGGGAAAGAAAAGAGGAAAATAAAAAAATATGTTTCTAGGATAACAAAGAAGACCTGGCAGTCCATCAGTGGGACAACTACACCAGCTGACAGGCTGAGAGACTGCTCCACAATTCCCAACACACCTGTGTATGTGGAACCATCTGTCATAGGAGTGAAAAAAATATCCTCAATTACAGAACTGCGAACTCAGCAACACTTCTGCAAGAGATGGGAGGAGTAAAAAGGCCCTCATGTTACAGTTTTGTTGCCAGTAGGTTTCTCACCAAGGAAAAAAAACCCACAAACAACACACTCAGAAAATAATTTTGTCATTTTTTACAGTATTGGGACCACTAGAAAATATATTACCATAGTAATGAAAAATGTCCACACCTAAATTATTACATATAGTCTATGTATGTAAAGTTGAATATGTTGAGTTAGGTAGAAATACTCTCTTGTATACTGCTTTGCATCCAGCTCAGGATGATGAAGGGTGAGCTGCAGGGTGGAGAGAACACAAGACAGGGAAATCAAAGCTTGCAGAGGGATCTAGGAGGATTCATTCCATATCCTGTACTGTGGATGGCAAATGCCTCCTAGCTCTCACACTAATGCCACAGGTGTAATATGCCACAGAAGAGATCAAGGCCATGGTCAAGGGATTAAATCTGCAAGGGAAACCTACTGGGTAAAATTCTCAGACAATTTTAGGAAACTGAGGGTACCCCAATGGGTGTGAAAACAATCCTTATTCATAGAATCATGGAATGGTTTGTGTTGGAAGGGACCTTAAGACCATCAAGTTCCAACCTCTCATTTCGTGGGTAGGGATTACTGATGCAAGTAATCTGACCAGGGGGAAAATTTCTACATAAACTGATTTCTACCTATTTCTTGTACTTATGAATGCCACTGTTTGCCTAATGGAATTTAGTGTGACTGGCAAGCCAGCTTATGCAACCCAATGTTTTCTATCTAGCTGTGGCATGCTCCAGTGCTGCAGTGGGAAGTGAAATAAAACCAGCAGAAACTAGTTGTGGAAGGGGGGGTTTTCAGGCAATTGGTAGGAGGTTCAAGCATAATTGCTTGTAAAAATGGTGCAAACAAAAGATGATTGAGACTTCTCTCAGAGGCACTGAAGTTATCAGCACACCAGGTACCAAGGACTCAAATTAAAAGTTTAATTTTTCATTGCTGGTATTTTGTAAACAGTCCCCACTATAAATTTAGAAATCTCACATCTTCAAATGGCATTGATCCCTTCTCCTGATGACTCTTAGTCATTTCATCACTCCCTGAATGATTGGAAGTTTCCTTTATTCATTTACCTCTAGCATAGTCTAGCTATTAGCCTTCAGTTTACACTGTGCTGTTGTCTTACCTCTTCAGTATATTATTAAGGAAATATTAAGGAAATATCATATAACATTTCAGGCTTTGGATAAATTTGATAATCAGCTCATGTAATTTCATGCGAGATGTTTTATTTGATGGTTGTTCCAACAAGCATCTTCTTTACCTGCTCCAGTGTAAATTTACTTTTGTAACCATAGCTGTCCCTAGCAAATGTTCCCAAAGAAGTCAATGTCCTAATTCACATACTGTTACTGTATGAAATGTTTCTGTTCTTAAAAGTACTTTGTTTTACAAAAATAACCTAAAACCACAGTAATTCTCTCACAGCTGTTTGCTGTATAAATTCTGGGCAATTCCTTAAAGCCTCCTACTACTGAGTCCAGTCCCAGATTTATATCTTGAAGTATTTATGTTCAGACTTTTGCATTGATTCATCTTTGAGTGGATGAATTTATACTTTGGGCTGTCCAGTCCTACTCCTTTACTCTTGGTCGTGTTGTGTGCTGGAAGGGAAAGGTTTTGTGGTCTTGCTCCCTTCCTACTGATATTTCACAGAAGGGACCTTGCCCATACCTCTGGATGCAAGATGTGGAACCTAGTATTGGAATGAGGAAGATACAGGGATGGGGCATGTTTTATTTATTGAAAGTACCTATCTGAGCTAACTTACACTACTTATGAACTCAAATATACTTTGATTCTATATCCAACAAGCACCCTGAAAAAATATAATTTGAAGAACCAGAATGCTTCATTGAAAAAAACCCCTTACATTTCTATTTTGATTTTAAATATATTTCTTTTGTTTTGAAAAGAGCAATGATTCCCTCAGTCAGAATCATAATGGGGTGATTTGAAAATTTTGACATAACCTCAACATTGCTCTCATTTTCACCATAAAACCATACATTCTTTTTCCTTTTGGGTAGTCTGTAACCAGTCCCAGTTAGCAAGTGAAAAACAATGGTGTTTGTACAGCTTTAGTTGATATTAAACTGTTCCTATTTCTTGCAGTGATAGCTGTGTAGAAGGTTCACAGAAATCTCACCCCTTTTGCCATATGTTTCTTTTTGTAACTCATTCTTTGCTAAGTAGAAATAAATTTCATTCTTTCTTAGAAATTTCCTGATGGGCAGTTTTCCATGGAAACACAAACATTTGTCAGAAACTGTGGAACCACTGAACATAAAATGTCTCCTTCAACTCCTCTCCATTTTTATTCAACATCAGCCAGTGCAAAGGCTGCTTTCTGCATAAGCAACTTATGTTGCTGCACTTGCTGAATATTCTAGGATATTATACTTAATCAGAAAGTCTCGCTTGGAACTGAGATGTAAGCCATGACCAACTGCAAGCTTTTTCTCCTTATTATTTATTTATTTGTTTCTTTGCTGTTAAGGTGCAAAATGGAGAATATTCCTATATTTATTAATTCAAAACCTAAGTGTCTTGATAGTTATAAAGAACAAAAAGCACATGGTAAATATTTTTGTCTGGAACAAAGCAAATCTGGTTTCAGTTCTTGTCTGTAACACTGATTTCCAGTGTGACTTTGGTCAGCTCAGTAAATCATTCTGAGCTTAGTTCCAGTCAGCTGTAATGCCAAGAGAATAGTGTTTCTTTTCTTCCACCTGTTCAGTAATTTATTACAAAGTCTTTGAGGCAGGACCTGATTTTTTTCCTTGCCACTTTCTATGACACTTAGCCCAACTTTGTGGAAATCATTGATTTTTCAGTTCACAATCATCCTAAGATAATCCATTTGTATGTGGGTGAAATGAACAACTTTCCCCTCCAAGGTGTTTTACTTCATTAAGATGGTAAAAAAGTAAATTTTGGTTGAATGAATTTCAAAGCATTTTTTTTTCAAATTCAAATTTTATGTTCAAATAAACTGTAAGGAAATATAAACAATAGTTTAATTAAATATAGATATTAGTAAGCCTGAAAGATAAGTTTGAATTAAAATTAGAAGAAAGTTTTCAGAGTAGAGGGAGATTTTCAGGGTTGTTTTTTCTGGCGTGAATATCTAACTGAAACATCAGCATTATGGTTCTATAACAACATTTTTCAGGGGGTGGTTTTGGCTCTAAAATTTGATCCAACTGTCTCCAGCATTGTAAGTTCCTGATTTTTGAAGGGAACTGGAGGTGTTCTGTAGCAGAGATATTGACCTCACCTCTTTTTAAACTCAGCCCTTCCCTGTACAAATGTAATGAGGACTCAGAGTCTGACCTGCTGATGAGGTAAGGGAGTTCAGAAGCCATTTCTTCAGCCTTTTGGAAAATTGCCCTTAAATTTGCTAGTGATTTCCTGTGTGTATACATGTACATGTCCTGACATGGCTCAAAATCTGCAGTAACAAGGAAATATTGACTTCCACCAAGATGTCTGCTTCATTGAGCAAGTGTTTGTCAATAGATTGATGCAGTATTAGCAAGCATCTGACTCCCTGTTAGGGGAAAACTCCCTGCTGGTAGTGACTTCTCTCTGCAAACTATCAGGCATTTCACTGCAGAAATGTCTTTGGGGTAAAGTAAGGGAACATACATGATTGTTGAATATCAGGAAGACTTCAATTATTTACAAGACTTTTTAAAAAATAAATAAGTTTTAGCATTTTAATTAATTTTGGTGGATTCTGTGCATGGTCAGTTTAGGATGTGTTGATTTTTAACCTATTAATATATCCCTTTAAGTCAGAAATGCCACAAGCTGCTTTGCACTGTTAATGCCAAAACTATTCAAGGGATGAAAAAGCTAGTATTGCAGTAGTAATGCCTCCTCCACTGGGCTACACAAATTGATGTTCAGTAAAAGACATGACCAAAACACTCAAAGAGTGAATATAAACTCCGATTAAAGTCAAGGGATGGCAGCTCCAGCTGCTCTGAATAAGTGTAATTCCATAAAAGAAAAAAAAGTTGGCATTGTGTCAGTTTATACATGTTGACCCTACAGGCTTGGCTCAGTTAAAACCTGCAGTTAAAATATGGATGTGGATGCTTTCAGAGAATGACCCTGCAGCATACTTGGCAAATGCATAGATAGATAATACCCTGAAACAGAAATACTTCTTGGACGTGCTTAAATCCTGTTACTCATGAAACTAACTGCACATTTACACCCATGGAAGTCAACCTCTATCTGAGCCCCCATATTCACTTTTGAGTATGGATCATGGTTTTATTTATCTTAGATTTTATTGCTGATTTCAGGGAGATGTGTTTCAAAATGTATTTTTTCTCTGGTGTTCCTAAGGAGTCTGTTATCTGTGCATGTGTATTCCTTGCTCTGAGATGGCATTTCATGGTCTTGTGTGACTCTTTCCAGTGCATCTGTTAATGGTTGCTGACGTGCTGCAGCCTCACACACTGCTAACAGAATTGTTCAGGGTTTCTGTGCAGAAACATGTTAGAGAGCAGTGCCTGGCTTCTGATGTGTCAAAAAAAAACGAACCACAAACCCTTCAGAAACAGTTCAGTGGTAAAATAACAAGTTAGAATTGTTTATCATCATCAACAGACTGAACTAACAGCTTTTGTCGTAAGAAATGTTAAGATTGAATAAGAGCTTAGGGGAGGAAAAGCTTTTGTCATTGGGATTAAGTGTATGCATAGCAAGTGTGTTAAACAGCATTTGTCTTCATATGGTATGACATCCAGGTATGGGGAATATCTAAAAGACTTGTTAATTTCAGTGGTTAATTTCAGGAATTGTTATGGTTGGAAGAGAATGCAGATCTTGCTAAAATACAGCACGATCTAAACTTCTTCAGGTTGTTTTAAAAGCAGGACTCCAATGACATGCAGTCAGTAAAGATTTCAGTCTACCCACTGTAGAAACTGGGTGTGTTAGAGCATCAGTTCTGGAGAAATCTCAACTGGGTCATTGCATTTCTCAAGACCTTCAGAGTTCTTCCTACCCTTTCATGGGGAAAATCCTCTTTCTTTTGTGTATGGGATTTTTTAGGCTCATTTTTGGTCTGTCATATTATGTGGCTGTGTTTTCTTTTGGTATGGACAAATTTGTATAGCTGCAACACGTATAAATTATTTATTATGTGGGTACAGTATCAGAAAAAAAATGTACCTGAGAAGAAAAAAATCTATTGCAATCCTGTGACTGCATCATTTATCTTTTGCTATTGACTCTAGGTTTTCCGGGATTTATTTCAAAATTTCCTATCCAACTTTCAGGACCAACCAGTCTTGTAATATACATAATTAAAATTTACCTTCTAGGACTTAGATACATATGTATATATCCTTTATTTAAAAGCTCCTGAAGTACAGCTGCACTATTAGGCATGTGCTCCATAGAGTTTGCACGGTGGTATAGCACATGGCCTGTGGTTAGACTGATTTCACCATTTGTCAGCAGTGAAGCACACCACAACACAGTCAAATGCATGAGCTGTTCAGGAGATAACAGCCCAAATTCTTTCTTTCTGCTTCTTTCCCTGTGCCAGTGTGGGGCTTAAGCATGCCCACACTGTAGCTCCAGCAGAAGTTCTACACTGTGCTGTGGGATCCAGTTTGGCTCCCCTCTGTGAAGGGAGAGGCCTGTGGGAAAACTAGGAGAAGTGACTGGGGTTTTTCCATCTTCAGTTGAAGTACCCTCTGACTTTGCTGTGATGTATGGGCAGCATACATCACAGGAAGGATGGAAGGAACTTAAGGAGGAACTTAACTCCTGTTAGCACCTTGGAGAAAATCCTGCCGGACCCTGTTTTTCTTTTTTCAAATTGAACACGCAATTTTTTGGTGTTTGTCGGTGGTTGGAGTTTTTTAAATTATATTTGAGGCCTTATTGTTCCAGGGGGGAAGGGACTTGAACCTTGTAGATGGTTCTGTGGACAAAGGCCAAGTATATTTTCAACTCATCCGTTTACCAAAATGCAAAGGAGGAAGGAAGCTTAATGGTGCTTGAACAATGATTACTCTAGACTCAGAACCATCAATCTGTGATGTTGAACTGCTGCTGCCACTTCCTTCTAGTGATGGTTGTCAGATGAAGAGGAACTCTATTAATACTTTGTGTCCTAGTAGATGGAGGGTGTTTTTCTCTCCAGAATAAAAAGTTGGCAAGGCTTAATCTTGTTGAGTACTAAGTAGATGAATTTGCCCATGGAAAGCAATAAAATGTTTTGCCGTACCCCCCCAACCCACTGGCATCCTCCAGTAACCTGTATAGCTTCTGACAGATCCCCTGGTGAAACTTGTTTAACCTCTTAGTGGTTAAAGGGATGTGGATTTATTTGGGAACATATAAGCAGGTTTTAAAGTCAGCTGGCTTCAAACCAGAAATGTTGATGCTGGATGCAGGTTCCTATTAACTTCATGAACAAAAGAAATAACCAGTGTTCAAAAATTTGAGATGCCAAGTGAAACCGTTTGAAACCAGAATAAAAACAAAAGCAGCACACATAATGAAATGAAGAGGAATTTGATCCACTTCTGGAAAAACAAATCAATACAGTTGTGTCTTGTAGCAGAACATTTATGAAAATTTTTTTCTGTTATTATTTTTTCCATGGGATGCCACAGCAATTGCTCTTTCCTTTCTTTAAAAATAAATCCTAAAGGCCTTTTTCCTTGTGCCCCATAAAAGCCAAAAGAATGTCTTTGTTGCAAATCCTCTTTGTTACTGCCAGGCAAATTCTCTCTTTAAACTTTACTTAATAGAGCAACTATGATTCTTGCCATGAGCAGAGAAAAGTCCTCCAGGTATATTTTTTTGTGAATCACTTAAAAGAGAAGCTGGGCCCTGTGGTGAGTCCTTGTCACCATGGGCCACATCTATCTGTGCTGAATGGATCCTCTGAATAAGCATACCCAGGTGTTCCAACTGCACACATGGAATGACTTCCAGACATAAATATCAGGAGCAAGGCAAATAAACAGAGTGAATTTTAAATATAACATGGGATGTCACTACATCTTTCTAGGGCAACAGCACATCCAGCAAAGTTAACAAGAATAAAGTTAAAGTGATTCTAACAGATAATTTAGGAGCATGTTGGATTTACTTGAAGACTGTGTAGAGAATGACTCTGGATTTTGTATTTAGCTACATTTATGTTTTTTGAAACTTTGTCATCAAAGTCACAGATGCTCTTAATTTTGATGCTATGATGGGACAGAATAGCCAGCAGAGGGAGCAAAGGTTTTTTTAGCTATGAACTGTTGACAAGAACTATGTGACCCTATAGGGGGATCAGGAAGGAAGCAAACTTTCTCTGTGCTACTTTCTCTCCCTCAGGAATGAAAGAAGAGGTGAGAGATAGAGAGTTTGTAGACTTAGAAAAGAAGTAGAGTTGTGTGTTACTTTCAAACTTGAATTTAAATTTGTTAAAAAAAAATTAGAATTCCAGCCCCATAAATAAAATCCTACCTCATTGGGAAAAAAAAAACCCAACCAACCAAAAACAAGCAACCAAAACCTACACAGAATTTAAGAACCAATTTTTTTCTATTGGTCCATGCTTTCAATGCCAAAACCATTTTCATCCAATGGCTGTGGATCATTATGAAATTTATCCCGTGGTTTTGGCCACTGACACAAAGTTCTGTCACAGAGGGCTCTGTAATGACAATTTGCTATCTAAAAGGGCCAATCATTGTCTTTTCAGTATAATATTATTCGTAGGTCTCCATCAGTCACCCTGACCAAAACTAACACTTTGGGAAAAAAATTAAAAAAGGAGGAAGAAAATACTGAGTTTTTCTCCCCTACCTTTTTTGGTTTTTTTCCCCTTCCACTTGCAGTCCTCTTGGTGTGCATGTAGATGATGATTGTCCCGTAAATTAAGAAGACAACAATTTCAGATCTGGCTAGTCCCTGACCTAAGCTTGCCTCATCATCTCTGGAACAGCTGCAGATTTTTGTTCTGAGAGACTGGACCAAACCTATTCAAGATTTCATTTGGTATGCTTACAAAGGGCTGGGCACACTCCTCCCCAGCACAGATAGCTGTGGAAGAGGGTAGAGGCAGAAACATCTCAAGGAAGAAGAAGGCCTGCTGACGTGAATCGGGATTTAATGAGCTGACCACCTGCTCTTGAAATCCTCATCTGCAAGATATTTGAGCCTATGAATTCAGATATGATACTTACAGGCTTTCAGCTAATCTTGCTGTCTGACAGCACAGTCAAAAAGAATGTGACCTCAGGAATAGAGAAGATACCTAATGCATATCCTGGCAGAGCATGTTAATAAAAATTTTAACATCAGCAGCGCCTGCTCAGCAGTCTGTAGGTTAGGAGGCACGTAATTTTACTTTGTAGCTCTAATATTTATTCTGTTTTGTGAATACCTAAGTTTTGGGGTTTAGGTTCGCTTGAATCCTCAGTCTTAGCTGGTAATATGCAGTGTAAGGGAAAAGAGGTATCACAACAACAACATCCGCAGAATTGTGCATGCAAGTACAAGACTAGCTTTCACAAAGAAAGAGAAAGAACCATCAGCAAGTTTTGACCTTTCTATATCTGTCTTCCTCTAAATCTGCCAAAAGTGAATGGCTCTACATCCAAATTAACAGCATGGCACAGGGCTCCCCTCTGTCCTGTTATCAACACTACTTGTGGTACCCTCATTCTTACACAACGTATTCTCAATTCAAATAACTTAAGAGAAGCTCTAGCCAAAATCACTTGGTTGTTGTACTTATGGAGCAATGCATCAATTAAACCTTGCTGAAGAAGATTCCTAGGCTTCCTTGTCCCAACAGGAGAGGTGAAGCTTCATGCTTGCAGAGGGCTTCCCTGTAGCCTGCCATCCACTGTTTTCTGGGTAGAACCCATTGCTATGGAAAGGCTGACTCCATCTGCTTCTTTCTCCTCCTGAAAATGTTATTTTCAAAGTCACCTCCAGACACCTTCTGTAACTTCAGACAATCCCAGTTACATGCCCACATAGTGATTTTCAAAGCCTCCCAGTCTGCTCTGTAGTCTAACGTTACACAGAAACCCCTCAAACTCCATTTTAGAAAGTGGTTCATTATTTTGCCTTCACTACTATTTAAAAATCTCATAGCTTGGGGGATTGGACACATTCTTCTAGTCTACAGGCTAAATGCATTTTGGCAATTTTATACCTATGAGTTCTTGCACAAATGTACTTATTTTGATTAATTCTTTTAATTCCCTGCTGCCCATTCTCTCACTCCCTGATATGTTTATAGGCAGCAATCATATTCCCCTCAGCCTTTCTCTGACTAGACTAGGTTAGCCAAGTTTTTTAGTTTCCGTAAAAAAAGGGGTTCCTCACTCCTCTGATTGTGCTAGAAGATGTTCACTGCACCTGTTCTGGTAATAGATTCATTTTTCTGAGCATGGGTGATCAAGGAAGTGTGCAGTATTTCGGGTTTCATAGGTTCTCTGCTAATGATGTTCACCATTTCTGTTGGAAAGCTCTCTCATAATCATATCTCATGCATTTCCTTAAAACAATGCAAATAGTATTTTTATAATTTTTGTATTAGAAATTATCACTGGAACTGCTCCTACTGCATACAAACTTTTGGTGCAGAATGGTTGCTTCAGGCATATCCAGCTTCAGAACAAAACAAGTTAGGGACCCTATCACTCACATGTTTTGTTCAGCTAATGATTTCCCTACCATGCACTCTGAGTGAAGACTTTCAGGGGAGGGAAATCAGGTAAATAAAAGTTATGTTACAGCACATGCGCAGCAGGTAACTTAATTAAATTCTACATTTTTGATTGCTGTGTTTTGCAGACACAACATATTCCTTTCAGCATCATGTAAAATACTGTAGGCTGAGGTAGTACTGTGCAAATGTTGGCATGCAGTTGGAACATTTGCTTTACTCATGAGTGATGAGCCTATTTATAAAATTAGGCAGTTTATCCACGTGGATGTCAATGAGGTCTTTAACACTCACCATCATACATTTTAAACACCCCTCTTTGATCTATGTCACTCATTTTGTTGGTCCCACTTAAACGCTTTGGTACTGAAATCTCAATTTTACAGTGGCAGGTTTGCGGAAGACTAAACTCTAAACTTGTTGATGGTAGAGAAGGGAAGAGATCTTGTGTAGAGGGAAGAATAAACAGTTACTCTCATTGAAAAGGAAGACTGTGTTTTCTGCAGATTTGTCTTTGCTTGTTTATTGCGCTCATTTTAAATGGAAGGTCGTTCATACTGCTCAAAGGCACCCAATTGTAAAAGAAGTCTTGTAACTGAACCTGGCAAGGGACACAAAGGATAACAGGAAGGGCTTCTATAAGTATGTTAATTAGAAAAAAGAAAGTCAAACAGGGTGTACCCCATGGATAAACAATGCTGGAAAACTCATAGTATGAGGAGAAGGCTGAAGTAGTCAACAACTTTTTTGCCTCAGTCTTCAATGGCAATCTCTCTACCCACACCTCTCAAGTGGATGGACAGTAGGATGAGGACTGGGAGAGCCAAGTCCCTCCCGCTGTAAGTAAAGATCAGATTCATGACCACCTGAGGAACCCGCATGTTCATAACTCTATGGGACCTGATGAGATGTGTCCCAGAGTCCTGAGGGAACTGACGGATAAAGTTGCCAAGCCATTCTCCATGATATTTGAAAAGTCAAGGCATTCAGGTGAAGTCCCAGGTGACTGGAAAAGGGGAAACATTGTACCCATCTTTACAAAGGGTGTAATGGAGGACCCTGTGGACAACTGACCTGTCAGCCTCACCTCTGTGCCTAGGAATATCATGGAACAACTCCTCCTAGAAGCTGTGCTACAGATATAATTTATCTGGGCTTCTGTAAAGCCTTTGACACAGTCCTCCACAACATCCTTCATTAAATTGGAGAGAAATGGATTTGAGAAGTTGACTGTTGGGTGGATAAGAAAGTGGTTGGATGGTCAGAGGGTAGTGGTCAATATCTCAGAGTCCCGATGGACATCAGTGAAAAGTGGTGTTCCTCAGCGGTCCATACTGGAACCAGTGCTATTTAATATGTTCATTAATGACATAGACAAGGAGTTTGCGTGCACCCCTAGCAAATTTGCAGATAACAACAAGCTGAGTGGTGTGGTTGATTATCCTGAAGGATGGGATTCCATCCAGAGTGACCTAGACAGGCTCAAGTAGTGGGCACATGGAAATCTCAAAAAACTTACTTAACCAGACCAAGTGCAAGGTGCTGAACCTGGTTTGGGACAACCCCCAGTATCAATACAGGCTGGGGAATGAACTGATCCAGAGCAGCCCTGCCGAGAAGAACTTTGGAGTGCTGGTGGATGAGAGGCTGGACATGAACCGGCAATGTGCCCTTGCAGTCCAGAAAGCCAACTGTGTCCTAAGCTGCATCAAAACAAGCATTGCCAGCATTGCTACCTGGAAAACTGCATCCAGCTTTTGGGTCTCCAGCACAGGAAGGACATTGGCCTGTTGGAGCAAGTCCAAGTTGTTTAGAGGAAAGGTTGAGAGAATTGGGTTTGCTCAGCATGGAAAATAGAAGGCTTAGGGGTCACCTAATTGTAGTCTTGCGGTACTTGAAGGGAGCCTACAAGAAAGATGGAGAGGAACTTTTTAAAAGATCATGTAGAGACAGGACAAAGGGGAAAGGATTCAAACTGAAAGAGGGTAGATTTAACTTAGATATTAGGAGAAAATTCTTTACTGTGAGGATGGTGAGGACCTGAAACAGATTGCCCACAGAAGTTGTAGGTGCCCTGTCGCGGGGTATCTATCGTATTGGTTAGGTGTGGTTGATAGAAAAAGCAGACAGACACACACACACACAGAGTTGAAACAAGAGTTGTCTGCCGCATAAGCGCAGCAGCCTGCTTTATTGAGGCAGCTAACCCACATTTTCCCACACGCTTTCTGTAAACATAATTTTTACAAAACACCGGAGTATTAACACCTGCAATTGTGAACACAACCAACATCCCCGTCCTTGCACATTAAATCCTGCTTATCATCTTTCCAGTCAACTCCCGGCTTCTCAAGGCTGCTCTGTTTATGGGGACGGTTAATTAGCTTCTGCTCTCATGGGAATACCTTATATCATCCAATACATTATATTCGTCAAGTTCCAGGGGCCCAGCGGGCCTGCCGCCTCCCCCCACAGTACCCTATCCTTAGAAGTGTTCAAGGCCAGGCTGGATGGAGCTCTGAGCAATTTGGTCTGGTGGAAGGTGCCCCTGTCCGTAGGAGGGGGTTTGGAAGTAGATCTTTATGGTCCCTTTCAACCCAAACCATTCTGTGATTCTAAGTTAAATCTGATCATTAACCAAACCTAGAAGAGGCCTTTCAAACACCTTTTCAACTTTAAGACAAACGTGGAGAAAAGGGAAGTTAAGCCCTCCCGTTCTCATTTCACATTGCTCATATGCACCCTAATTCACAGCACAGCAGCCCTCAGGGTAAACTTCCCAACTTCTGCATGCTGGTTAAGCTCAGCTGATAGTGAAACAGTGGTGATTTATACGAGTTAAGGATGTGGCTTCTGGATTTCAGAGGAGCTACTGAAGAACACCAGGTCAAAAAGTGTTTATTGAAGGATTTTTTAATGCTTAAAGCTTATAAAGAGGAGGTTTTCGAGTTCCTTTCCTTGAGAGACTCAGTAAGCAGTGTGTGTCTTGACTTTAGCGTAAATGTGCAAAGATGACAGGTGAGTGTTTATCGATTCCATTTACTATATATAATAGAGTAGTCATATTGACAATACCAATCTATGAGTTTGGCTAACGTCATCTTGAGAGGAGAAAAATATTTTAATAGAAGTAAAGTATAACCTAAGCTTTATTAGAGATGTCAAGTCTATTGAAATGTGATACAAAAAATTTTTTGTGGTGTTACAGTATATCCACAATGCATGAAATAAAGACAAAAACAAAGTAAGGCTGTTTTTAGTCATCTTTGTTTGTCGGATCAGCTAGAAAACTGACTCTTTTTCCAAGAAGAAAGGATACTGAAAGCACTAATAGCTTCTTTTATCAAGCGTGTTTAAATTCAGGACATCCATTTGGATGAAATATATTTAAAATGGTGGCTAGTTATTTCTTTTCTTTGTTGTTGTGTATGGGTCTCTTTTTTCTGTTAGTCAAGAAAGCATACTTTTTTTTTTAATATATGTTTTCTTTCATGGGAATACAGAAAGCCTACTGGGTCTTGAGGCAAGGAGCTAGACTTTTAATTTGATTCACAGCTTTAACTGGAGCTAGTCATGAAGCTTAGGTCTGGATTGAGATCCCAAATGTCATGTTTACTTCCAATAATTTTCCTCCAATTAATGTTTACAATGTTCTATATTTTATCAAACCCGGTGAGTAAAATGCAAAGAATGAGTTATATTTTTGCAGTCTTTTAACACTTTAGGATGTCTGTTCTGCATCTTATCATTGGAACAATTAAGAAGGATATTCTGGCAATATCTAGTTAACTTATCTGGAGTGTAAAATGATCTATTTTATTTCAGAGGAAGAAACTAGGCTTTATACCAGTAATCTTAAAATACATGTCTGCACTGCTGATCTCATGGCATGTTGCGATTGTATGAGGTGGTTTAATTGGATATGTGGATCTGAGTTCACTGTTTACATGCGCACAGCTATTTGGAAAGGGAGCTTGTTAATGAAAGTAGAAGAGAAACTTTAAGGAAAAAGTACATTTGGCATTTAACTAGCAAAAGATTTGCTTTCTTCATTAAAGTCATTATAACTGAGCTCAAGAATAGCAGATGCACCAGGGAATTACTTGAATTAAGTTAATAAAGTTGTACTTTATTACGTGTGAGGGGCCTGATTATTCCATTAGTAGTGCAATATAGCCTGAGTTCAGATCTGTGGATTAGAGCAAGCAGGTTATGAGGATGAAGCTGTGAAGCTCCTGACTGTGCTCCTCCTCACCTGGGTAAGAGGAAGGCTTTTCTGTTATGAAATACAACAAAATAAATTGGTGCTGCACAGGCTAAACCAGTAATCAATAGAGTTTCGTCTTAGGAAATTTAGAGGAAAGCTGTTCAATTACTTGGTAGAAACTACATGCTTCTCAGCTGTCTGTGAACATGTCAGGCCTGGGGAATATACAGCAGGGGTTTGGGGTTACTGTGTGTTCTTTTCAGTGCAATTGGCTTTTGTTTATTTTCTTAGCTACTCAGTTCTTGAAGCGAGATGCAAAAAATAGTATTATCTATACAGGTGCCGGCACAGCAGATGCTGGTAATAAGCTTTCAAGCATATTATCTGTAAGGCGAAATGCTAAAGAGTACTGGGTATTTGCAATGTGAATATCTTGTCTGGTAACACTTGGTAAATGGTTAGGTTACTGGTGCATGGTTTTTTTGATCTGGGGAATGCTCTTAAAATATTGCCGGTTTAGGTTAAAACTTATTTGATCAGTCTTGGAGCCTGGTAAACTTTAGTATCACACAACAGTGAAGAAGTTGCCTGAAGTGCTATTGAGTCTAAGTGGTGGAACTGGAATCCTCCAGACCCTCTGCATGAAAAGTTTTGAGAATGGACATTTTAAATGGACTTCCATTAAGTGGGTTTCCCTGTTCAGTGACAACAGTAAAAGAGTCCAAAGACAGCAAAGTAGGATTACTAGGAATGCAGCAGAGAGTGAACTGTTTTGGGTTTTTTTTAAGAATCACAGAAAACATGAGAAGGTGACAGGCAGTAATGCACTTTGTGTATTGGCTCCCACTTCTGAATGTACCATAGTAACATCCTGATTTTAAACAAATGCTTCCACTGTCATTTGTCACTAAGAGTGGAACTTACCCTGAGCTGAGCAGATGAGAGCAGGCAGAGAACAGCTCTTGTCTGCTGTGCACTGAGCTGTGCTATTAGACATGTCCTGTTGGCGTTCCATCAGACTTACACTTCCTGAATTGCTTTTTGAAGCATGTGGGTTATACAGAGTCTTTCCAGCTATGTTCACAAGATCAATAAAATCAAAGAAAATGTAATATTATTACTATTAGTATATTTTAACGTCGCTACTTTTTTCCTAGAGAAGACAAAATCCACTTGCTAATATTCACTACAAATCTGTCATGGTACAAAACATTTTGCTCATAGTGGAGATGGGCATTTTGCCACAACATCGATCCTATGTTCATTACTGAATNCAGCTAAGAAGTTTGCTTATTGGGCAGATTATCTTTTCTAGAATACACCATTCTTTACCAAATATTCACATCTGTAGGCCAGTAAAGAGTTAATAATCAATTGCTACTTTATGAACCTATAATCACCTTATTAAATCAGCATTGAATGTGCAGTTAAGTGTACTCAGAGTATTTTAATTTAAATGTTACCATAAAATCTGCAAGTGGAATTAGTGTAGTGCTTTTGAGATTACATTAGCAGCAAAACAGGGGGTGGATAGTTGTTGTTAATTAAACCATACAGACAACATCCAGTGGAATCCTAACGGTGTGTAGGATGCATCTATTTGTTTAACATCTCGCAGTTTCAAGACTGTCTGCCCTCCTGCTTTTTTTTTCCCCTACCCTCTCTTCTACTACCAGTGGAAGTTTTTGGACTGATTTTGTTATACTGTAAGACTGATGAGATATTGAAGTGAACTTTCCAGTTTTCCCTGGAATGGGCTTGACAATACCTGGAGGGATGGAACAATATAATTTCACTATGAGTTTGTTTATTAAACTATTTCATGACATTTTTTTAATTCCATCTAACTGGTCTCTGAAGAAAGCATTTGATTTCCTCTAATGAAAATGTCCCTCATATTCATGGCTGCATGAGTCACGGCATCCTGTATTTTTTGCACTTCCCTGCTTAGGTCAAATACCACAAGAAACCACCTTATTCCCTGGCTATTGTCTTTTCCTCCTTTTTAACTGTCTACCCTCACAGTATGTGAAACTGAGAACAAAATTTATGAGGGATTTTTTGTTTGAGGGGAATTTTTGTCAGACTCTGTGTCTAATCTGTGCTATATTTCCCTCTGCCTTTTGAAGGAACAAAACTTCTCCTCTCTGTGATTTCCTTCAGTGTTACACACCCCTCTTAGGCTTGTTTTCAATACCTGCTGAGCACTCAGAAAGGGATTAGTGCTGCATACCTGTCATTTTTTTTAGCTGATATATTCCATTGCTTTGGTTAAAGACTTTGAGTCCCTCAGACCTGCCTCCCTGGATGTTACCTCTGCTGACTGTCGTGGGATCAGTGTCTCTGTGCTGGGTAGCCCTTTTGTTTTCTAAAAGGAAGCATCTCACCCAACAAACCTTTAATAATATTATTATTAAGGTTATTAAGGTTCAGCAATATTATTATTAAGGTTCAGCAAGGTCATGAAGCTCTTGCATTTTGTGCACATGATCCTTTACTGCTGTTACCTGGTCCTTAGCGTCCCCTCCTGCTCTCCAGTCCTGAAACTTCTTTAATACCTTGCTGAAACTTGCTTGTTGATAGTTTCTGCTTTGACTTTTCTTCTCGTTGAGGAATAAATTTAGTGCAGGCAGCTCAGAGTACAAACTGCAGATTGAGATCTGCATGGCGGTGGCCCCAGCAAGAAGATGTTGCCATCTCTTTGCACAACAAAGGGTACAGGGACCTGTGGCACCTATGGCCAGGTGACCAGACAGTCAGAGACACAGCAGGAGTTGGTGACTCAGAAGGAAGATTCCATACTTTGCATGCATAGACAGCTTGAGCTATCACCATGTTATTGAGCCATGAATAAATTGCTTTATGGATCCAGAGGTCTTAGACTTTGTGAAGGGGAACCTGGGATCCAAGGATCAGTAAGGAAGTGTGGTCTGACTGTGTGAGAGAGGAGTGTGTAGGGAGTCAAGTAGGGCAACCATCAGCTCACTGGAGCTTCCTGATAGGAAGGGGCTTCAGTCTTAGCAATTAATGTTTCTGGTGGTGAAAGTGTGACTGCCTGAGTGCTTGCTGAATGATCAGACAATAAAGTTTCCTTAACAGTCCTTATACGTGAATGCTTCCTCAAAAGGCTTATCATAGAATCATAGCATGGTTTGGGTTGGAAACGACATTAAAGGTCATCTAGTTCCAACCCTCCTGCTATGGGCAGGGACACTCTAAACCTGCTGCTACTTATTTTCTGTCATGAATTTCTCCTTGTCCCTTAGGTCATTTTTCCACAAACAGTTCCTCACCTATTT
>NW_016690183.1:10658979-10662188 GCF_001604755.1 Lepidothrix coronata
TACAAATATCCCTGGCAAACTAATCAGGACAGTTAAGGGGACTTATTCCCCTTTATTACTTTCTGAAACACACAAACCTTCTTAAATAACAATATTTGCAAAAGACTTTTTTTAATGCTCTCATCCATTGTGGAGGGTTTAATTTAGACCCTCTACATTAGTCAGCAATGTTTTCAGTTCTCTGTAAAGGGCCATGCACTTTCTAGGCACTAGAAGAATATGATACAGTAATGATGAGCATGAGACTATGCTTTGGCTGTTAAACAGGCCTTTTTACCCCCAGCTATACAAACCATGTGGCTATTCTTCATTTTCAAAAAAGCCAGTGAAACGACTCTTCTAATGAAATCCATTGTATAGTGTGAAATGACCTTTCCTAAGCACTTTTAAGACTACAGTACACTTTGAATCATTTGTTGCTTTATTTTAATCACAGTGATCCAATTTCAGGTCTTTTCCTTCTGCAAAGTCAGGGCTTTACAGCTCTGCTTGCTGAAGGTCATAGCCTGGAAACATGAAAGTTAAGTCAAGTCCCTGACCCCTGTGAAGTCAACAGGATCTCATACCTTATTTGATAATCCTTTCCATTCACCCTCTATGTGTAGAAGAGCATTTGTGTACAAGCCACAAGTAAGGATTTGCAGAATGGAGCCCTCCTTTTGTTTATAATTGAAAGCCATTGTTGGAGAAACAATGATTCAATAACCTTTTTTTGAGGATGGCCTAATGTCTTTCTCCAGAGACCATGGTGAGCACAGTGGTAAATTGATTTTAAAAAGAGTACAACTTTTCTGACTCTTTATGCAAGACTGACTACAGTTGCAGGCTTCTACTTAATAGCTCTGCATAATGCGGGGCTTCAAGCATTGATGTGAAGTGTATGTATGTACAGCAGAGGGAGACTGCATTATCATCTTGTTTCTTCAGATTTTTCCTACTGCAAAAGAAAAAAATCAATATTAAGACGAGTGAACAGACCATTTAAATGAAGAAATAACTGGTAGTTACTTGATTCCCTATTGTACACAGTGGCGACATATGTCGTTTGGAGGCCGTTACCCTTTTAACATCTCCTGAGGGAGTTTTTCTTTCCATTTTCACCTTTCTATTGGGCTGGTCAAAGAGGAAGCTGAACAACCATGGAAAGAACCTAGAAGCTCTAATCCGAGTGGGCAGATGGAAGAGCTTTCCTTCAACTCTGCATGAAAAATGAAGAAAATTTTTCCTTTCTTGAACTGACAGAACTGGCACACTGATTGAAACACACATGCACACTCACATATCCTTTGATCTCAAAATACAAAAAGCCCCTCGATGTACTTTGATGGAATAAGATTTGCTGGAGATGAAACTAGCAAGGATTGTAAAGGCCAACAAAAATTCTCCACTATGTCAGTACCGAAAGAAAAGTAAAGGAAAATGTGAGCCTGTTACTCAGTGGACCAGGGTACATAATGACCAAAGACAGGGAAACGGCCAAGAAGCTCAGTCCTTGGCTTGATTTTTTTTCCACTGGTAAGTTCTGTTCTCTGGCCTTTAAGTTTCTTGTAGGGAAACCTTAAGTGAAGCCTTATCCACACTACAGGAAGGTAAAGTAAGGAGTGTTTAAACTAGCTGAGCGTAAACAAGTCCGTGGGACCAGACAAGATGCATGTGGGGAACTGACCAATGTCACTTTGAGGCCACCCTCTAATACCTTTGAAAGGCGATGGCAACTGAGAAGGGTTTTAAAAAAATTTTAAAAAGACAGGCACCACACTTGTCTTCAAGAAGGGCATTATGCAGGAAAATAAAGGCCAGTGAGCTTTAGCTTACTTCTGTGATGGTCATGGAGCAAATCATTACTGGGAGCCAATTCCAGCTGTGTGAAAGGGAGTAAGGTGACTGGGGATGGCCAGAATGGATTTACAACTACAAATTATACATGACCAACTTGACAGCCTACTGTGACGAGGGAATGGCTCTGTAGATAAAATGAGATTCAGCATACCTTGATTTTAGAAGGTCTTTTAACATGGTCTGCTAATCTCCAAATAGCCAAACTGATGATATATAGAGTAGATAAACAGATAATACGGTGGGTGGAAAATTGGCAGGACTAACAGCAGCAGCGCAAAGTCCCAACTGGCAGCTTGTTGCCAGTGGTGTACCTCAAAGATCAGAATTGAAGCCAATATTATATAATCTATCTGATGGTAGAGAGTGAACTCTCATCAAGCTGGTGGAGAATATCAGGTTGGTGGGAGCAGTCAGCATTTTGGCAGGGACAGTTGCTATTCAGGGCAAAGTGGACAGGTTGGATGAAAGAGGTGACATTAATCCCATGAAGTTTAAGATAGGAAAATCCTACACCTGGGACAGAATAATCCCGTGCCACAGTAGAGGCAAAGAGCCAGCTGCAATAGGAAGGAAAAACTGGTTTCTGGTGGGTGAGCTGAACAAGAGCCAGCAGTGCATCTCTTGCAGCCACCAGGGCCCGGCACATACCAGGCTGTATTGGAAAGAGTGCAGCCAGAAGGTCTGGGGAAAGTGATTCCCCTCAGTGCAGGTGCAAGTCAGGTACACTAACAGAACTGGTATAAATCTCATCCACGAGGACTAGCTAAGTCAATTTGGATATCAACATAGATCAGTGCTGTTCAAAATCATAAGTTGTTAAACATAAACAATTTTTTGGGGTGGTGGGTTTTTTTTAAATAGAGATTAATTTTACTTTACAATGACTCTCATGTTTCAGAGAAACACCAGATTGTTAATTGCAGGGTCATTCTCTTCCTTTCCATGCCAAAGCTGGATCTGCAGCATGCAACATAAAGTAGTCAACATTGTAAAAGCATAAACAGAAATGTTCTCTCCTGGTGATCATATGATAGTCATGATTGCTAAAGGATGGTAGAGAGACAACATTTTTAAGAACAGGCTTATTTTAGATTGATATATATAGTTGGGAAAAACAGATGTACTTTCACATTCAGAAAGCAATCTGATCTGTTTATAGCTATCCCTAATTGAGATGCAAGTTATATTTACAGCTGGTGGGCTGGAATTCACTAAGGACAAACAAAAGAGATGCAATTGTCATCATCTTGGTAACAGGGCAGGCGGGTTGGGGGAGACAACGGTGTAAAGTCAGAAGAAAACCTGAAGAAGCTTAAAAAACTGTCCAATTTATCTGTCTCAGTCAACTGGTACAGCAAAATAGTTTCTCT